>NC_141874.1:541897451-542200481 GCF_056163025.1 Triticum urartu
TGTCGTTGCCTTTAGGCCCGATGGCTCCTTTGATCATCAACAACGATGCGGTCCAGGGTGAGACTTTGCTCCCCGGACAGATCTTAGTCTTCGGCGGCTTCGCTCTGCAGGCCAATTCGCTTGGCCACCTTGAGCAGATCGAAAGCTATGCCCCTGGCCATCAGGTCAGGTTTGGAAGCCTAAACTACACGGCTGACATCCACGGGGACTTGATCTTCAATGGATTCGAGCCACAGCCAAGCGCGCCGCACCGTCTCGATAGGCATGATATAGCTCTGCCGCCGAACAGCGCCTTGGAGGCCGCACACGCATCAGTTCCGACCCCTAACTCGGAGCCTATTGCGCCAATCGAGGATGAGCGGTTGGACGTCACCTCGGGGGCTGCGATCCCGAAAGTGATCGAGCCGAACTCCAGCCCCGCACTCCGCATGGCCCGTGACTCCAAGGAGCCGGATTCCTCTCCGAACTCCGAACCCCCCGCGCCCCTCCCGATCGAATCCGATTGGGCGCCGATAATGGAGTTCACCGCCGCAGACATCTTTCAGCATTCGCCTTTTGGTGACATCCTGAATTCTCTTAAGTCTCTCTCTTTATCAGGAGAGCCCTGGCTGCACTACGGTCAGCGAGGGTGGGATACGAAAGATGACGAAATTCAAAGCCCACCCACCACCCACTTTGTAGCCACTGTCGACGATCTAACCGACATGCTTGACTTCAGCTCCGAAGACATCGACGGCATGGACGACGATGTAGGAGACGAACAGGAACCAGCACCTGTAGGGCGCTGGGAGGCCACCTCGTCATATGACATATATATGGTGGATACTCCAAAAGATGGAGATGGCGATGGAACAGTGGGGGATGACGCCCCCAAGAAACAGCCAAAGCGCCGGCATCAGCGGCGCCGCTCTAAATCCCGCCAAAGCAAAAACAGTGATTCCGGCACGGGAGATAATACTACCCCGGATAGTGCCGAAGAACACCCACCTCGGCAAGATTCGGCACAGGAAGATAGAGAAGCCAGCCCTCATGAGAGAGCGGTAGACCGAGAGGTCGAGGATGATAACTATACGCCTCCCTCCGAAGACGAGGCAAGCCTCGATGAAGACGAATTCGTCATACCATCAGACCCCGCCGAACAAGAGCGTTTTAAACGCAGGATTTTAGCCACGGCAAGTAGCCTCAAGAAAAAGCAGCAACAGCTTAGAGCTGCGCAAGATTTGCTAACTGACAGATGGATTGAAGTCCTTGCGGCCGAAGAGTATGAACTCGAACGCCCCTCCAAGAGTTACCCGAAGCGCAGGCCGCTACCCCGATCAGAGGAGGAAGCACCTACATCACCAGCGCATGACATGGCAGACCGGCCACCTCACGGCCACGACAGAGAGGCCTCTCGGCCCTCCACTCAAGCCATGCCCCGACGCCGCTCAACTAAGGCACGGGAAAATGCGCCCGACCTGCGAGACATACTGGAGGATAAGGCAAGACAAACAAGATCGATCTACGGATCACGCAGGCGCCCTACGGCATGTGACAATGATCTTCACTCCAGATACAAAAAATCCGGCCGGGCCGAACACAACAGACATAGCTCTTCCGAGCTGCGTCGTGATATAGCCCAGTACAGAGGCGCCGCACACCCGCTATGCTTCACGAATGAAGTAATGGATCATAAAATCCCAGAGGGTTTCAAACCCATAAACATCGAATCATACAATGGCACAACAGATCCGGCGGTATGGATCGAGGATTATCTCCTCCACATCCACATGGCACGCGGCGATGATCTACACGCCATCAAATACCTCCCGCTCAAACTTAAAGGACCGGCCCGGCATTGGCTTAACAGCTTGCCAGCAGACTCAATCGGTTCTTGGGAGGACCTGGAAGCCGCATTCCTCGACAACTTCCAGGGCACTTACGTGTGACCGCCGGATGCCGACGACTTAAGCCACATAATTCAGCAGCCAGAGGAATCGGCCAGACAATTCTGGACACGGTTCCTAACAAAGAAAAACCAGATAGTCGACTGTCCGGACGCAGAGGCCCTAGCAGCCTTCAAGCATAACATCTGCGATGAGTGGCTTGCCCGGCACCTGGGACAGGAAAAGCCGAAATCCATGGCAGCCCTCATGACACTCATGACCCGCTTTTGCGCGGGAGAAGACAGCTGGCTAGCTCGCAGTAACAACTTATCAAAAAACCTTGGTAATTCGGATACCAAGGACAAAAGTGGTAGGACACGTCGGAATAAGCAAAAACGCCGCGTTAACAGCGACAGCAATGAAGACACGGCAGTCAATGCCGGATTCAAAGGCTATAAATCCGGTCAGCGGAAAAAGCCATTCAAAAAGAATACTCGGGGCCCGTCCAGTTTGGACCGAATACTCGATCGCTTGTGCCAGATACATGGCACCCCCGAAAGGCCAGCTAATCACACTAACAGGGATTGTTGGGTGTTCAAGCAGGCAGGCAAGTTAAGGGGCGAAAACAGAGACAAGGGGCTGCACAGCGACGACGAGGAGCCCAAGCCGCCGAACAAGAATGGACAGAAGGGCTTTCCCCCACAAGTGCGGACGGTGAACATGATATACGCATCCCACATTCCCAAGCGGGAGCGGAAGCGTGCGCCACGGGACGTATACACGATGGAGCGAGTCGCCCCAAAGTTCAACCCATGGTCCTCCTGCCCGATCACTTTTGATCGAAGGGACCATCCCACTAGCACCCGTCATGGCGGCTTCGCCGCATTGGTTCTCGACCCAATCATCAACGGATTTCACCTCACAAGAGTCCTCATGGACAGCGGCAGTAGCCTGAACCTGCTTTATCAGGATACAGTGCTGAAAATGGGCATAGATCCCTCAAGGATTAAGCCCACAAGAACGACCTTTAAAGGCGTTATACCAGGTGTAGAAGCCAACTATACAGGCTCAGTAACACTTGACGTGGTCTTCGGATCCCCGGACAATTTTCGAAGCGAAGAGTTAATCTTCGATATAGTCCCGTTTCGCAGTGGCTATCACGCCCTGCTCGGACGAACCGCATTCGCAAAGTTCAATGCGGTGCCGCACTATGCATATCTCAAGCTCAAGATGCCAGGCCCTCGAGGAGTAATTACGGTCAACGGAAACACCGAACGCTCCCTTCGTACGGAGGAGCATACGGCGGCTCTCGCAGCGGAGGTACAAAGTAGCCTTCTCAAGCAATTCTCCAGTCCGGCCATTAAACAGCCAGACACTGCCAAGCGCGCCCGGAGTAACCCACACCAGGACCGCCTGGCACACTCTGAGCAAGCGTAGCAATGCGGCCCCAACCCCAGCTTTCGCGACATAGCGAAACCAGTACCTCGCATACATAACTACGCCCTTGAAATACCGTGGGCACAGGGGAAGGGGCACAATAACGGCACGCCCAAAATACGGCTTAAAACCTACTAGGGGCTGCCGGATTCTTTTTTTTTATTTTTTCTTACTTTCAGGACTCCATACTTCGGACGACCTGTTCGGCAATTCGAGTGCCGCACAAACGATACAAGATCCAGGGAGGCAGACAAGCCATTCCGCATTATGGAACTCCTAGGTGGTCTCTGTTACGAGCGGTATACCTGTTTTGAATACAATTCCGCGGCCTGCCCCTGATCAGGACATGTTAAATAGTCCAATATCTTTTTGCTTATCGCACTACTTGTACTGTTCGGCTTTGATAAATAGCCTCTCTATAAACAATGCATAGCTTTTTGTCTATTTTTTTCATTATCCTCTTTTCATATATATGTTTATTAAATGACATGATCGCACCCGTACACCATGGTACGGCAAACACGCCAGGGGCTTCAGTACCCCTCATTATGGTGTGAGAAGTCCGTACACTTTCACAAGTGTGGCACCCCGAACTTATAGCACTATATGCATCGGCTCCGAATCATGATTTGGGTCAATAGTTGGGTTTGCCCGGCTCCTATGTTTTGGTGCCTTACATTCTGCTATATCGGCTAAGGTAGCACTAGGAGAACCACTGCGATTGTGCCCCGGTTCAGCTGGGTTAAGCACCTCAGTGGAGAAAGCTAAAACTGACTGTCATGATGAGGCGAGAGACCGGTCGCTGTTCGAGAGGTTTTTCGAGTCCCTAAAGACTTATGCCGCTTCGAGCGAGGAGCTGGCTTTGTCCGGCCAAGGCATGGATAGCGCCCCGAACTCGGTCTTCCAAACTAGGGGCTTCGCCGAAATTTAAAATTATCAAGTTCTATGGCTAAGTGAGAGTGTTCAAGCATTATAGTCCGATTGCCTGGTTCATTGTGCTGAGCGCCTCCCTCGAAGGACCCAACCATGGGAAAAAGAGCGCTCAGGTTTATCCCGAACACCCCAGCACTAGTGGCATGGGGCAGAAGCCGACGACTGGCCATCTCTCAATTTTTGATAAACGGTCGCACAAAAAATAATATTTTAAATTCAATAAGCATTGCTTAGCGCATATGAACAAGTTTTCAGTGCACAGGATAAACACGAGCGAGTTCATTCAAAAATTACATCCTTGGTACATTCATCCGCCACAAGGCGGGCACCTGCAAGAACATCCTTGTAATGGTTCTCGGGCTTGCGATGCTCCTTCCCCGGCGGTGGCCCGTCCCTAACAAGCTTCTCACTGTCCAGCTTACCCCAGTGCACCTTTGCACGGGCAAGGGCCCTACGGGCACCTTCGATGCAGACGGAGCGCTTGATGACCTCGAGCCTGGGACAGGCCTCCACCAGCCGCCGCACCAGCCCGAAGTAGCTCCCAGGCAGGGCCTCTCCGGGCCACAGCCGAACTATGAAGCCCTTCATGGCTTGTTCAGCCACCTTGTGGAGCTTGACCAGCTGTTTCAGCCGGTCGCTTAAGGGCACAGGGTGTCCGGCCTCAGCATACTGAGACCATAACACCTTCTCCTTCGAGCTGCCCTCTTCGGCTCGGTAGAATGCGGCGGCGGCGGATACGCTGCGGGGAAGATCTGTGAATGCCCCTGGAGAGCTCCGGATTCGGGTAAGTAACAAGTAGTTTACTTTTATATTTCTGCTTTGCATAAAGAATGCCTTACCCACTGCTATCTTTTTCAACTCCTCCAACTCTTGGAGGGCCTTTTGGGCTTCGGCCTTGGCAGACTTGGCAGTCTCAAGGGCCGCCACGAGCTCGGACGCTTGCGTCTTTGGCTCAAGCTCCAGACTCTCATGTTTCTTCATGAGAGCCTGAAGCTCTTGCTGCACCTCGCCGACACGGGCCTCAAGTTTCTCTCGCTCGGTGCGCTCCACGGCCGCTTTCTTTTCGGCCTCGGACAGCGCCTGCTTGAGGGTCGCCACCTCAGTCGTGGCCCCTACAATAAGCAGTACAATCCTGTTATTTTTTGCAATCACGTCTTTTATAGGCACCTTTTTCTTTAAGGTATTTCTTACCTTCTTTCTCCTCGAGCTGCCGCTTGGCAAGGCCGAGCTCTTGCTCGGTCCGCCCGAGGTCCTGTCTCAGGACACCCACCTCCGTAGTCAGTGCGGCGGTGGATAGCAGTGAAGCCTGCATACGCATATTGACTCTTTATCGTTAGACTCCTGCGAAATTTAATAGATCCTCTATTCGTCTTTTCTTTCCGAACGCCAAACAGAGCATCAGGGGCTACTGTCTATGCGGTAATATTTTTACATATTTTTACTTACCTCGAAGCCTATTAGAAGGCTAGCGCAAGCTTCAGCCAGTCCGCTCTTGGCGGACTGAACCTTCTGGATCACCGTACTCATAATAGTACGGTGCCCCTTGTCGATGGAGGCGCCGTCAAGCACCTCCAGCAGATTGTCCGGCACCTCCGGTTGGACGGAGGCCGCCGGCTCAGAAGGCTTGCTCCTCTTAGAAGGAGTTCGCCTATCGCGGTCCAGAACTGTGGAAGATTCCGGCGCGGTGTTCGGCACAAAGCCAGACTTGGAGCCCTGGGGGGCCTTATCCCCTTCACTCCTGGGGTCCGGGAGGGTGCCTTGCGGCTCCTCCAGGACCACCTCCTCCTGCCCCGGAGTTTGTCGCGACGCCACTTCGGCGTCGTCTGCAGTGCGGGGGGAGACAGCGGGCGGAACTAAGTTCACGTCCGATGAGTCCAGGGAGCCGCCCGACGATTCGTTGAAATCTGCCTGGGGCGGGCTGCATAATTACGTTTGACATTAGGGAAAGCTGTGCAACAAAGGAACATCATGAGTTATTCTGATATCCGAACTTACGATTTCGCCGGACGCTTGGCCCTATTTGGCCACTCCTCTTTGCCCTCTTCGGCGTTGGGGGCGTAGTCCGGCGGAGGGGTCTTCCTTTTCCTATACCCCTCAGCCTCCCCCGTTGGGGTGGCCTTCCTTTTCTTTCCTCCCCCCGCTGGAGGGGGAGAGTTTTCTTCTTCCTCCTCCTCGTTCTCACGGGAGGTGAGCGTCTCGGACTCGTCGAATGACGAGTCCGACACCACCACATTACAGGCACTCTTTCGAGTCCCCGTGGCCTTCTTCTTCTTGGCCTTCTTCTCCGGCACCACATAAGGCGCCGGAACCAGCAGCTTCACTAGTAGAGCTGGGGCTGGGTCTTCGGGCAGCGGAGCCGGACAGTTAATCAGTCCGGATATCGCCCGCCAAGCCTGTCAAAGGTAAGGGAGTTTAGATCCCGCATAGAGTCAAACTATGAAGAAAGCTTAACATCCTGTAAAAGGTGAAGATAGCTTACCTCGCTAGCGTGACGCTGCGAGCTGTATCCGCGGTCCTCGGAAGCGGATGCGGGAGCCTCGGCGCCCTTGAATAGCACCTTCCAGGCATCTTCGTATGTCGTGTCGAAGAGCCTGCTAAGGGTTTGGTGCTGCGCTGGGTCGAACTCCCACAGATTAAAATCCCGTTGTTGGCACGGGAGGATCCGGCGGACGAGCATAACCTGGATTACATTAACAAGCCGGATTGGCTTGTTCACCAGGGACTGGATGCATGTTTGCAATCCGGTCACCTCTTTTTCGTCACCCCACGACAGGC
This sequence comes from Triticum urartu, assembly GCF_056163025.1. Taxonomy (NCBI): domain Eukaryota; kingdom Viridiplantae; phylum Streptophyta; class Magnoliopsida; order Poales; family Poaceae; genus Triticum; species Triticum urartu. The sequence goes on from NC_141874.1 coordinate 541,904,462, forward strand.
CCGTCTCTTTCCAGGACATGAGCCGCGTGGGGGGTCCGGATCGGAACTTGGGGGCTGCGGTCCATTTCGGATTGCGTGGCTCGGTGATGTAAAACCACCCGGATTTCCACCCCTTTAGGGTCTCCACAAAAGAGGCCTCGAACCATAGGACATTGGCCATCTTGCCTGCCATGGCGCCTCTGCACTCCGCCTGGCTGCCGCGCACCACCTTGGGCTTGACGTTGAAGGTCTTGAGCCAGAAGCCAAAATGAGGGCGGACGCGGAGGAAAGCCTCGCACACGATGATAAACGCCGAGATGTTGAGGATGAAGTTCGGGGCCAGATCGTGGAAATCCAAGCCGTAATAGAACATGATCCCCCGGAGAAATGGGTGGAGTGGAAAACCCAGTCCGCGGAGGAAGTGGGGGAGAAATACTACCCTCTCATGGGGCCTTGGGGTGGGGAGAAGCTGCCCCTCTTCGGGAAGCCGGTGCGCGATGTCCTTGGACAGGTATCCGGCCTTCCTTAGGTTCTTGACTTTACCCTCCGTGACGGAGGAGACCATCCACTTGCCTCCCGCTCCGGACATTGCTGGAAAAGGTTGAGGTGGGAAGTGCGGGCTTGGGCGCTGGAGCTCGGGTGCGCAGGAGATGGATAGGCAAAAGAGGAAGAAGGCATAGGTAAAAAGGTGGATCCTTGTCCCCTTATATGGGCGGATGTGGTTGTGCGTCCCCACCTGCCTAGTAAAACTCGCTTGCCTCCCAAGCGCCGTGATAAGTGGCGCGGTTGGATTACCCACGTCCGTATTGATGAGAATCCTGTAAAAAGGGGGGTACATGGTCTCTGCTTTGACAAGACTTGCCAAGGAAACCGCCTCGCAAAACATGCTGAGGTGGAAAAGTAAAAATGATTCGAGTAAAGGACTTGGCCGTAGTGTGACGACGCACAGCGGAATACGTCAGCAGATTTGATTTTTGTTTATATCATTTTCTCTATGGAAATATGTGGAAGCTTATTTTGTAGAGCCGGACACTACTCTTGGTGTTTACAATCTTCTATGAAGGACTTGGAGGAGGAACCGCCTTGCAATGCCAAAGACAATTTGCGCGCCGGACTCGTCGTCATTGAAGCCTGGTTCAGGGGCTACTGAGGGAGTCCTGGATTAGGGGGTGTTCGGGTAGCCGGACTATACCTTCAACCGGACTCCTGGACTATGAAGATACAAGATTGAAGACTTCGTCCCGTGTCCGGATGGGACTTTCCTTGGCGTGGAAGGCAAGCTTGGCGATGCGGATATTCAAGATCTCCTACCATTGTAACCGACTCTATGTAACCCTAACCCTATCCGGTGTCTATATAAACCGGAGGGTTGTAGTCCGTAGGCAATCAACTCCATACACAACAATCATGCCATAGGCTAGCTTCTAGGGTTTAGCCTCCTTGATCTCGTGGTAGATCTACTCTTGTACTACCCATATCATCAATATTAATTAAGCAGGAGTAGGGTATTACCTCCGTCGAGAGGGCCCGAACCTGGGTAAAAACATCGTGTCCCTTGTCTCCTGTTACCATCCGGCCTTGATGCATAGTTCGGGACCCCCTACCCGAGATCTGCCGGTTTTGACACCGACACCTCCTATTACCATCCGGCCTAGACGCACAGTTCGGGACCCCCTACCCGAGATCCGCTGGTTTTGACACCGACAGCAGGCCTGGCAACGCGCCGAGCCGGCCGGAGCTATGAGAGCCGGGCCGGGACGGCGCCACAGCTGGCGCGAGCAGAGGAGCGCGCAGGGGCGCAGCGGCCGGGCGCGAAGATGGAGGCAACAACGCGAACGCAAGCCAGCGGGCGGGCAGGCGAAGTAGGCGGACGGGCATGGAGGCGGAGCATGCGCTCGGGAGGCCGAGAGCAGTCGGCCATAGGCGAGGATGGACCCGGTGGCCGGGAGGCCGACGAGCAGCAAGGAGCGCAGCGGGCGTGACGGGCACCCGGCCACGGGCGAAGAAGGCCACGTGGAGGCCGGCACAGGGCGGCGTGAACGCGGTGCGGTTGCGCAGGGGCCGGCCGGAGTGTGGGGCGCTGGTGAAGAGCCCGGACGGTAACGCCAATCCGCAGCGGCGCGGGCGCGGCCATGCGGGATCTTGAGTGGGAGGCAGCAAGCTACAGCAGCGCTGGCGTGGCCGGAGATGCACGAGGAAAGACGCAGTGCAGGTGCTAACAACAGGTCATATCGTTGCTTGCGTAGTGTATGGATGGTTTGACCATTGACTTCCGTCTAGCTAGCAAGCATAGATGATATATGGAGGAGTGAGCGTGTGTTTTGGCCGGAGCAAGCCGCAACACGGAGGGAAGCAAACGCGAGCAGCTCGTGGATGGCCACGGCCGACTGAAACGAGGGTCCGCGCGCGGACTGACGGCCGATGTTGCGGTGGTGATGACGAAGGCGCAGCCAACGGCGAGGATGCGCCGCCCCTCGCGGCCATTTCGGGGGCGTGTCGATGTTGAGCCCCAGACCGCTATCGGAGAGACGGCGCGACGCCGCGATGGTGAAGACGAAGAGGCCGACGGCGAGGACGCGCCACCCCTCGCGGCCGCTCCGAGGGCGGGTCGATGTCGAGCCCCCGAGCTCTACCGGAGAGACGGCGCGACGCCGTGGCGGAGGCGATGAATAAAAAAGGGTGCCGCCCGAACTGCAAAACCAGCAGCAGCGTTGTAGCATAGTAGTAGTACCGCCCCATGGTGGGCGCCAACTGTCGTGGTATTCTCACGGGGGGCTTGCGAGTCGACAGATGCCACAAGGGCTTAGTGTGAGGGTAAGACAGCTGCTGATAGGACCAGGAGCGGGTATGCAAGTAGCACGCGCTAGTTTACCCGGGTTCGGGGCTCTCCGGAGAGATAATACCCCTACTCCTGCATGTCTGAGTATATCTGGTATATCTGGTACAGAGTGCTCCTGGAGCTGTATCTGAGCTCAGTGCTATAGGCATCTGGCTTTGTATATGCCTATATGAGGCATGCTAGTGGTCGTCCATGCTCATGGCCGTGAGCATGTGTGCTCATGCGGATGGATGGATGGATAGCTAGCTAGCTTGCTAGCTAGTTGCTTGTGTGTGTGCGTGAGAGTCCATCCCCTGGATGGATGGATGGATGCCCCTTTATATAGGAGAGGGTAGCTTAGGATGTAAGCTTGGTAGTGGGCATGGGTAAGGCATGGTGCATGTCATCCTTGTCCCCTGGGTCACTTCATAAATAGTGCCAGGGGACAAGTGACACTATACATGATGGCTGAGATGACACATGAATAGTGCTCGGGTATGATCGTCTCGTCGGTGTCTTGTCGATGTCGCTTCGGGCTGCTGTCGGCAGCCGGTTGGTCATTGCAGTCAGTAGCCGGCAGCCGGTCAGGCAGAGCAGTCGGACTGAGGGGCTTTGCTAGCCCCGATGTCTTGAAATATCGTCTCACCGTCTTCGGGGTATCCGTGTCCAATTACTCCGACAAAGACATTCATGTTATCCCATCCTGTCTTATGAAACAAAGCTGATATGTAATATAATGCTTGTTATTTGTTTTAAATTTTGCCTCCAATGCGGCCGTTTTATTAAATCTGAGAGTTGGCCAGTCGTCAGCTTCATCCCCCAGGTAGGTAGTACACGGGTGTTCGGGTTGAAACCTAAACACTCTTGATCAAAGAGTTTGGTCCTTGAAGGAGGTGTTTAGCTCAACGAACCAGGCAATTGGACTATGTGGCTTTATCACCCTCACTTAGCCATAGGAGTTTGACAATAGAAATGGAGGCGTAGCCCCTAGTGAGTATTTGTTAATCTGGACTAGGGTGTTGTAGACACCTGACCGGGTGGAGGACGATCCTTCGCATAATGCAGGAAAATTGCAAGAGATTTTGACCTCCGAATAGCTGACTAGCTCTCGCCGCATCATGATGGTCAGTTTTCGGCTTTCTCTACTGAGGTGTTTATTCGGATAAACCAGAAACACAATCATAGTAGTTCTCCCTTTACTACCCTAGATGATAGGACGAAACGTAAGGTAGCAAGCACAGGAGCCGGGCAACCCAACTATTGACCAAAGACATGATTCCGAGCTGATGCATATAATGCTAAATTCGAGGTGCCGAACTATATTGTAAAAGTGTTCAGACTTTGTTGCAGTAGTATGGGGCGCAATGAAGCCCCTGGCGAATTAAAGTGTACCAAAGTGTACGGGTGCAATCGATAAGAATAGTGAAATAAAATGAATTAGTAAGACAGTGCCACATAAGTTGGGCCGCAAACTATTTCCATTATAATTTGATTAATACGCTGAAGCGTATTTGCACAAATAGTTTGATAAGCAAAAGGGCTATTTAACATGCCAGGACCAAGGGGGAGCTGCGTGCGGGTCCTGAAAACAGGTAGAGTGATCGTCAAGAAGACCACCTAGAGATTCCCCCACACGTCTATGCTACTTTCCGCCTTGGTATATCCATCCTTCGAAAGGATCAATGATCAGGCTATCGTGATGGGCCTGTCGAAAAGAAAAGGAAAAAGAAAAACAAAAAGAAAAGGGTAAGTATGTGTATCCAGGGAAGGTCGAGCCGTATTATGGACCACAATCGAGTTATGCCTCCGTCTATGCCCATGGAATTTTGAGTGCGTAGTTATGTACGCGCGGTACGTACGCCGCCATTTGGTCGGGATTGAGACGGAGGCTGAATTGCTAGTCGAACACCTAACGAGCTGGACTGTAAAGCTGCGGACTAGCCCAGACTCGTTTGACAGTGTCCGGGAGCTTGGCCGCTGAATTAAAATTCTGCTTTATAAGGCCGGTTTGTACTTCCGTTGCCAGGGCCACGGTGTGCTCCTCGGTACGGAGGGAGCGTTTAGTGTTCCCATTGACTGTTATGACATCGCGTGGTCCGGGAATCTTGAGTTTGAGATAAGCATAGTGCAGCACTGCATTGAATCGAGCAAATGCGGTTCATCCGAGCAGTGTGTGATAGCCACTACAGAAGGGGACGATATCAAAGATCAAGTCTTCGCTCCGGAAGTTGTCCAGGGATCCGAAGACGACTTCCAATGTGATTGAGCCCGTGCAGTGGGCCTCTGCACCTGGTATTACTCCTTTAAAGGTAGTTTTTGTGGGCTTGATCCTTGATGGATCGATGCACATCTTGCGGACTGTATCCTGATAGACCAGGTTAAGACTGCTGCCGCCGTCCATGAGGACTCGCGTGAGGTGGAATCCATCAATGATTGGGTCGAGGACTAGTGCGGCTGAACCGCCATGACGGATACTGGTCGGATGGTCCCTGCGATTGAAGGTGATCAGGCAGGACGACCACGGGTTGAATTTTGGGGCGACTGGCTCTATCGCATAGACGTCCCTGAGCACGTGTTTGCGCTCCCTCTTGGGGATATGGGTAAAATATATCATGCTCACCATTTTAACTAGGGGGGGGGACTTCTTCTGTCCCCTTGTGTTCGGTGGACGAGGCTCCTCGTCGTCGTCCTCACTTTGCGCCCCCTTCTCCTTGTTCTCGGTATTTAACTTACCGGCCTGTTTAAAGACCCAACAGCTTCTGTTGGTGTGATTGGCTGGTTTACCGGGGGTGCCGTGGATCTGACATGGACGATCGAGTATGTGGTCCAAGCTGGATGGGCCCGGATTGTTTCTTTTAAATGGCTTCTTCCGCTGGCCGGACTTGGAGCCACTGAATCCGGCGTTGACCGCTGATATGTCCATTTTGCATCATGCTTTTATATCAATATTTATTGCATTATGGGCTGTTATTACACATTATGTCACAATACTTATGCCTATTCTCTCTCTTATTTTACAAGGTTTACATAAAGAGGGAGAATGCTGCAAAAGGAGCAAATATTAGAGAGCTATTCTGCATAGCTCCAAAAGTCTTGAAACTTCACGGATGATGTTTTCCTAATATATAAAAAACATTGAGCACAAGAACTTCACCAGGGGGGCCACACCCTGCCCACGAGGGTGGGGGCGCGCCCTACCACCCTAGGCGCGCCCCCCTACTTCGTGGGCCCCCTGGTGGCCCTCCGGTGACCATCTTCTGCTATATGGACTCTTTTGATGAAAAATAATCATAAGCCATCTTCTCGGACAAAACTCCGCCGCCACGAGGCGAAACCTTGGCGGAACCAATCTAGGGTTCTGGTGGGGCTATTCTGCCGGGGAAACTTCCCTCCCAGAGGGGGAAATCATCACCATCGTCATCACCAACGCTCCTCTCATCGGGAGAGGGCAATCTCCATCAACATCTTCATCAGCACCATCTCATCTCACGACCCTAGTTTATCTCTTGTATCCAATTCTTGTCTCCAAGTCCGGGATTGGTGCTAGTAGGTTGCTAGTAGTGTTAATTACTCCTTGTAGTTGATGCTAGTTGGTTTAATTGGTGGAAGATCATATGTTCAGATCCTATATGCACATTAATACCCCTCTGATTATGAACATGTTTATGCTTTGTGAGTAGTTACTTTTGTTCCTGGGGACATGGGAGAAGTCTTGCTACTAGTAGTCATGTGAATTTGGTATTTGTTCGATATTTTGATGAGATGTATGTTGTCTTTCCTCTAGTGGTGTTATGTGAACGTCGACTACATGACACTTCACCATTGTTTGGGCCTAGAGGAAGGCATTGGGAAGTAATAAGTAGATGATGGGTTGCTAGAGTGACAGAAGCTTAAACCCTAGTTTATGCGTTTCTTCGTAAGGGGCTGATTTGGATCCATATGTTTCATGCTATGGTTAGGTTTACTTTAATACTTTTGTTCTATTTGCGGATGCTTGCAATAGAGGTTAATCTTAAGTGGGATGCTTGTCCAAGTAAGGACGGCACCCAAGCACCGGTCCACCCACATACCAAATTATCAAAGTACCGAACGCGAATCATATGAACATGATGAAAAACTAGCTTGACGATATTCCCAAGTGTCCTCGGGAGCGCTTTACATCATATAAGAGTTTGTCCAGGCTTGTCCTTTGCTACAAAAGGATTGGGCCACCTGCTTGCTGCATCTTATTTACTTTTGTTACTTGTTGCTCGTTACAAATTATCTTATCACAAAACAATTTGTTACCACTTATTTCAGTACTTGCAGAGAATACCTTGCTGGAAACCGCTTATCATTTCCTTCTGCTCCTTGTTGGGTTCGACACTCTTACTTATCAAAAGGACTACGATAGATCCCCTATACTTGTGGGTCATCAACCGCCGTGTCCTCAATATTGTCACCGTTGTTTCAACGCTTGTGTCTGTTGCGTCGGGGCTTGCCATTTCTATTTCTGGCTTCGGAGGTGCCAGGTTCGCTTGGGTTATTATTGCTATGGGCTAGCCAGCTGTCTTTGCCCGTGCAAAAGCGGGTCATAAGTGCCGTGAGGGCTGCCATGGACTTCGGTTTTTCTTGGCCGAGGTGTCGGGAGAGCCATTCATCGCGGATGCCATGCTTAAAGCCCGCTGGGGCTTCGGCATCCGGACAGTCGACGATCTAGTTCTTTTTAGTTAGGAACCTAGTCCAGAATTTCCTAGCCGACTCTCCGGGTTGTTGAACTATGTGACTTAACACGTCGGCATCTGGAGGTCGGATGTATGTACCTTGGAAGTTGTCGTGGAAGGCATCTTCCAAGTCCTCCCAGTTGCCAATGGAGTTTTCTGGCAGACTGTTCAACCAGTGCCGAGCTGGTCCCTTGAGTTTTAGCGGGAGGTATTTGATGGCATGAAGATCATCACCGCAGGCCATATGAATATGGAGAACAAAGTCCTCAATCCATACCGCGGGATCTGTTGTTCCATCATATGATTCGATATTCACGGGTTTAAACCCTTCTGGGAATTCATGCTCCATTACTTCATCAGTGAAGCAGAGGGGGTGTGCGGCGCCTCTATATCGGGCCAAGTCGCGACGTAGCTCGGATAGAGTCTGTCTACGGTTTCGGCCCGGACATGGTTATGCTTGTCACGTCCAGCTAGATAGCCGTTGTCGCGCGTCGGGGCACGCCCCGTGATCCATAGATCGATCTGGTGTGACCTGCTCGCTTTTCTAGGTCCTACCGCAGGTCATATGTATATCCCCGAGCTGTTGTATCCCTACCATTACGGCGAGGTAGTATAGGCTAGTGTTTGGCTTGAGTTGTCGTTTTTTCCCACGTGGTCGGTCAGCCGCGTTACGCGCTGATGGTACGGGCCCAAGTGCCTCGTCGTCGAATTGAGGTAGTAGTTTACGCTTCGGGTAACTTTTGGTTGGTCGCTCGAGGCCGTATTCCTCGGCTTCCAGGACGTTAGTCCACCTGTCTTTAAGTAGGTCTTGATCAACTTGAAGCTGTTGTTGCTTCTTTTTCAGGCTCCTCGTAGTGGTGATTAGCCGGCGCATAAAGCACTCCTACTCGAGGGGTTCCTCAGGCACGATAAAGTCTTCATCGCCGAGGCTCACCTCTTCCTCGGAGAGTGGAAGATAATTACTGTCCTCCGAGTCCTCGTTTACAGCCTGTTCATCAGGGCTAACTTGCCCATCTTCCCGATCGTCCTGTTCGGAGGTTGGCTCGACGAGGTCTTCTTGGTCTTCGGCGTCGTCCGGAGTATTGTTGTCTCTCATGCCGGCATCGCTGTCTTTTCCACGGTGTGATTTAGAGCGGCGCCGCTGACGTCGGTGCTTTGGCTGTGTCTCGGGAGGTTTATCCTCAACTGGATCTTTATCATTATCGCTGTTACCCTCCTTGGGTGTATCCACCATGCACACGTCATACGAAGAGGTGGTCGTCCAGCGTCCGGTAAACGGCGGGTTTTGGGCTTGCTCTTCTCCGACATCGTCGTCCATACCGTTGATGTCTTCAGAGTCGTAATCGAGCATGTTGGTTAAGTCCTCAATAGTGGCTATGAAGTGGGTGGTGGGTGGGACATAAAATTCCCTGCTTTCAGCCCCTAGTCCGGGCTGGGCGTAGTTCGGACGCTGCTCCACTGTAATGACGAGGGATCACATCAAGTCCAGAGCCTCGCTTAGAAGTGAGGTTTTGTCCGGGAGAAGAGCGTCCGTGGAGTACGGAAGGAAGGAGACTCCTTGGCCGAGCTCACACGATGCTGACTCCGAGGATTCAAAGCCAGTGTCCGGAGAAGAGTCCAACTTCATGATGGTTGCCAACGACACTACTTCCTCCGGCTCTCCCGTATAGGGCTTAGTGATTGCAGATAGTCCGGTGGGCTCAAGCATCCCGTCTTCGGACCTGGCGATACACTACGGATCTAAGGCCGGAGCGGAGGTTGGGGTCGTGAACCCTTGGAAGATCAAGTCTCCTCGGATAACAGCGACATAGTCCAGATTTCCAAAACTAATCTGGTGACCTGGCGCGTAGCTGTCGATCTACTCCAGACGGCCAAGCGAGTTGGCCCGTAGTGCGAAGCCGCCGAATACGAAGATCTGGCCAGGGAGAAAAACCTCCCCCAGGGCGGCATTGTTGTAGATGACTAATGGAGCCATCGAACCTTCTGATGATGACACAGCAGAACTCTCAATGAAAGCACCAATCTCGGTGTCAAAACCGGCGGATCTCGGGTAGGGGGTCCTGAACTGTGCGTCTAAGGTCGATGGTAATAGGAGGTGGGGGACACGATGTTTACCCAGGTTCGGGCCCTCTTGATGGAGGTAATAACCTAGTTCCTGCTTGATTGATCTTGATGAATATGAGGATTACTAGAGTTGAAAACTACAAAAAAATACACTTCCATGATGATACGTGTTTGTCACAGTAGGTCGCGTTTTTTGTCATGCATGTACATCCATAACAAATTTATGACAGAATCAAGATAGTTATACATGTGCTGTCGTAGAAGTGTTCCATGACATTACCAAAATTATCATCACGGAAGTGTCCACTTCCATGACGATAAATCGCGCGACACAAAAGTGCTTTCATGAAGGGTGACCGACACGTGGCATCCACCGTAACGGAACGCCATTAAGCTATCAGGTCGGGTTTTGGATCCGATAACCTGTTAACAGCCTCGACCAATCGAGATTTTCCACATGTAATATCTTCATTGCCTAGAGGAAACACGTGTCGGCTCATCGTTGGGACAGATGTCATCCACTCACTAGACAGAAGGCGCCTATGATACGTCGACACATGGCACGGCCCAACAATGGCCCATTCCTGTGAAAAGGCCAGCCCGTTTGACTTGGTCAAAAGCTGGCGGGCCGGCCATGGAATGCCTGTTAACGGCCTATTCGGATATAGCCCATTTACAGCCCGCTAACCCAAGGCCCGTTACGCCCTATCCGAATTAGGCCCAGTAGCATCATCTACGCCATCCAATATGATTCCAGCCCATTTTCACTTCTGGCCCATGTATAGCCCATGATGTCTTTCGGCCCATATGAGGCCCTTTGTAACTCTTGGCCCATTAGCGGCCCGTGCTGAAACTGGCCCGTAATGAACAGTGTATTACTTTACACCCATTAACGGCCCGTGGTGAAACTGGCCCGTAATGAACAATGTATCACTTTATACCCATTAACGGCCCGTTATTTCGTTGGGCCGTTTCCAGCCCAAGTTAACTTTCGGCCTTCTGAGGGCCCATTTATTCTTGGGCTCATTTGCAGCATTCGGTTACTTACGGTCCGTTACTGTCATTTTCTGCTTGTGGGCCAAATTCAGCCCGTCGTTACAGTCAGCCCGTTTGTGGACTGTTAGTCGGTTGGGCCATTTTCCTAGCATCACCAAATACGGCCTATTAACGGCCCGTTATGGTCAGCCCATAAAACATACGATTTTCATTAAAGGCCCATCTACGGCCCATTAAAGGCCAGTACAAGACCCATAAATGAGTCGGCAGCCCATGGATCCTACGAGACATAGAAGGCCCATGGATCCTACGAGACGTAGAACGCCCATGGTTCCTACGAGACGTAGAAGGCCCATGGATCCGACGGCCCGTGAAGGGCCATGGTCGGGCGAGCTGGCCCCGTTTGAACGATATAGCATATTCAAAGAATTATCCTACTCAATACTATCACCTCTAAAAAGCATACACTATACAACAAAGATATCAAGGCATAGAAAGGTAGAATAATCCTACACTATACAATAAAGAAATTAAAGCCGATTATACCCACTGGGCATTATGGTTCGGCACAGGTGATAATAAAGCATACACAAATAGAAAATTACATACACTGGGCCAATACAGCTCATACATCATGGACGCGCATCAACTTAACTCCATTTGAACTATAATCTCTTCAGAAAATAGGATTGGCCGGATTCAGATAGCACAAATTTCAGTCTGCAAAATCTCCAATTCCTTCATGGTTACCTCAGTGTCTTGTTTCATTTTTTGACTCCTGCATCTAATATCTGCATGTCCAGTCTCAACTTGTTGATTATACGTTGACAATCATGTACACGTTGTCTTGCCACCTCTAGTTGATGCTCGAGAACATCAGCACATTCCAATTCCAATCCTTAATCATTCGGTAACGGCCATGCCGCACTGCTCGCAGATCTTTGTGTTGATGTCACTTCATCCTGAAATGTTTCTGTAAGTACACATGACTACGGCAAAAATATAGTTACAACAGTGAAGCGAACAAGACACTATTTTGTACTACATGGCAAAACAGGACTAACAATAATGTTACATGTCACTTTCAAAAAAAATGTTACACGTCATGAAGCATAAGCAGGTGATATTTTAAAAATTATAAAAAAGATAGTCTGTGCAGCATGCATACAGAATTCCCTCTTAGAACCAGAGGAGCATGATGTTGGGGCCCAATCGAAAACATAGACAAGTTACAAATTTAGACAGCACGTTGCATATAAGTAAGCAAGAAGTTGGCCATTCTATACCTCAATTAAAGTCTTAGGGAGCATAATGAACAACAGAGGGTTTCATACAAACATACTACAGCAGGCAAAACTATGCAATCATTAGCGTAGTATAAACTAGATTGTGAGCCTCATGCAATAATAGTTGGTTAATAGACTTCAAAGCTTCAGGCACACTTCGGCAGAGTAATTAAATGGTAAGGCCTTTAATTATGTCAACTAATAGTGATACAAGTACCAAACATTAGGCATGATTATTTGGGCATCTCATTAACTGAGGACAAATAAAGCAATTGAAAAGAAAAAATTAACTATGCATGAAACAAACAAGGAATTGAACTGTTGAGTTGCATACGGTGACTTACCTTAGCAGGTTGAAGAGGCTCAGTGCAGCTCCTACTTCTCTTGCAAGGCTCCTTCCTAACATCTTGTACTTGGAAATCCTCAATCTTATCTTCATTGCACCCCCTCTGCAAGGTGACACAAACTAGTTACTCGTCTCCTTGGAAGATAAATATGCATACTTTCTAGTCTGTGAACACAAAAGAATGAGATTACAACAAAACAACACCACATAATGAAACATGCCACATCTCTTGCACTTGCACACAATGAAATGAGCATTTACTATGTCTGCACTATGTAAAAACTAGGCATACCTTCGAACTAGATCTCCAGGTACTCCTGGAGAGCCTACTGTAGTGTACAGCCAAACCTTTATGTCACCTATGAGTTAGACAAGGCCCCACTACAGCAGCCCTTAGTGTTTAAATCGTTGACAAGCTCTGTTAGAGTGTTAGGTCAAGAACAACAAGTAATCAAAGCAAATAGTCCTAGTATGGCTGGCTGATGCAAACAAGCAATTGACCAAATGTGTGAGCAAATCTTACATATCAAGAAAAGAAGCAAAGAAGGAGGCTTAAAGACCATCACTTGACTGACCAGATTTAAGGGGCATTTAAACATCATGTGCAATGTATGAACTAACATAAACATTGCATATTCCAGATTCTACAATGGAATGCACATGTATTAGGTTATGCCATGTATGATGATGCCTAAATGTACAGATAGCAGGCAGGAGTGATTCATCATTGCACGCACAATTGAATTGCAGGTTAAGGGCCAGTTCGATTCCGCCTTTTCAGGGCATATTTTCAAAATAAGCCATAAAAGATGTAAGGAAGTCATTTTTGAGTTATGGGCTTGGGCTTAACTAATTTTGCTTTGGAGGGGGTGTTTCGGGTAGAACCTCACTAAAAATTGAAGGGAAGGGGAATAGTGAAATGACTCTATTATCTGCCTATATTACACTAAAAAGGCAACTGCTGACGCCCGTGTCACACCTGACCCTCAAGTAAAAACAAACACGCATGCATTCATTGCCCTGCTCGCTTGCATATCCTCTCCCCTTTCCTTGTACCTCGATCCCCTGCCTGCAGCACTAGGGTTCCTCCAGCGAGCCATCGCCACTGGTCCCATCTGGCCTGGTCCTCGATGATGCTATGTCCAGCTAGGCTACATGGCCGGCGGGTAGGGGCAAATCTCCCTGGCTGCTCCTCCCTCTGGCGCCGCCCCTCATTCTCATGGTCTCCAGTAGCTGCTCCACTGTGGTTCGTCCAACGCACTACTCTGGCGGGCGCTGCACAACTACGGCTGATGCCACACTGTGGCAGAAGGCACCGTATTCCCCCTCCCCTCCTCCCAGGCCATGGCCTTGAGGTGCTGTTGAAGGATGACCTCATCCAACAAGTTGAGGATCTCCTCTGATTTTTTGCCAAATTTTCATTTTGATCCACTATACGATGAATTGCTATGAGCTGCTTCTGCTGCTGCTATATGATGCATTGTTATGAGCTGCTCCTACTGCTGCTATATGATGAATTGCTATGAGTTGTTGCTGCTGTATGATGAGTTGCTATGAGCTGCTGCTGCTGCTGCTATATGATGAATTGCTATGAGCTATTGCTGCTATATGATGAGTTGCTACAAGCTGCTCCTGCTGCTGCTATATGATGAATTGCTATGAGCTGCTCCTGCTGTTGCTATATGATGAATTGCTATGAGCTGCTCCTGCTGCTACTATATGATGAATTGCTATGAGCTGCTGCTGGTATATGATGAATTGCAGACTACTGCTATTGTATGATGAGTTGCTATGTGCTGCTGCTGCTGTATGATGCTTTCAGGTGGTGCTGCTATACGATAATAACCAGCCACTTGGACCATCGAATTTCAATAAATAATTGTTCTTCATTTAAATGTGGGTCATGCATTCTTCGTTTAAATTAGGCAATGGGATCTCTATGGAAAACATTGACCAAAGTAGATTGTGCCAAGTAGGTGGTATCTTTGTATTTGCATTTTGAGCAAATAGTGATGGTCTATTTTCCTATCATATTAATTACTGCACTGGGTTCAATTTGTGATGTTTGCAAGTCAAATTAATTTCCATATGGGCAGCAAAATGAAAAAAAAATATAATGCAATCTAGACTTTCCACTGATCATACCAAAGATAAGCTGAAAACGCAATGAAAAGAACTGGTTGGCTTATGACATGGAGCTTATATTCACAGGTGCTTATTTTCTTAGGATAACTCGTAATAATTGTCACTAAGAAACTTGGCTAATAGAACTGGCATACAAATAACATGTCACGATGGTTGCAATGGAGGAGTGACGTACCATAGCACACTGTATAGGCTCACCGCTGCCTCTCCTTTTTTTGTGATGTTCCATGAAATTGCCACATACATCTTGTACTTTTTCATTGTGTAACCCTATCTGCAAGTTGACACGGCTAATTTCAGACATCTCTATATGATACAACATTGCATACCCCTTGCGCATATTTAAACCACCAATTAACGATTGTGTGCGTACCATAAACTAGCCATGACTCTGTATGCTGGACTAGCAGGCACTCTAAGGGAGCCTAATGTAGTGCACTGGAATTCCTACATGCCACCTACAATTCTGTGTAATGTACTGCCCCTGTTCCTAAATATATGTCTTTGTAGAGATTCCAGTATGGACCACATACAGATGTATATAGATGCATTTTCGAGTGTAGATTCACTCATTTTGCTCCGTATGTAGCCTATAGTGGAATCTCTAGAAAGACTTATATTTAGGAACGGAGGTACGAGTTAGTATCATGTATGACATCTACATATCTAATTTAGCAGCCAGTAGTAGAAATCATTGTCTGCACATAGGGATTACTGGTCGAAAATCCTAGCAAAGCACGCTGGTAGGCACAGAACAATACAAGAGAGAGAGACGCACTTACAAGATCATAGCAATGCCTCAGTCCAGGATCTTGGTTGGCCAAGCTGTTAGATCCAGAAGAAACATCATCCTTCTAGTTTTTGCCAGCTGCATAATAGGTAACAGCGACCGGTTAGTATATTTGAAGTACATCGGGCAGGTGATGCTGGATGGGTTTAAAGGTGACAAGTACCTAGGCCATGGCAGGTGCTTGGCATCTCTCCAGACGGTGGGAATCAGGTTAGAAACGTCGAGGGTAAATGATGCTGCGCTGGCTGTCGGGGTCCGGTAAGGAGATCTAGAACCGTCGAGTAGGGTGTTTGTGGAGCGGCTCTGGTAGGGTGGACTACGGTGTGGGCGAAGCGGATCTGTCACCATGGACGAGGGCGTAGGTGAAGCTGCTCCGATGGTTGGGTTAAGGATGGTGTCGACGACGCAGATCTGCGGCCGTGGATGGGGCATCAGAAGCTTCTCCGGTGGTTGGGTTAAGGATGGTGTCGACGATGCGGATCTGCGACCGTGGACGGGGCGTCAGAAGCTGCTCCGGTGGTTGGGTTAAGGGTGGTGTCGACGATGCGGATCTGCGGCCGTGGATGGGGCGTTAGAAGCTGCTCCGGTAGGTTGGATGAGGGTGCGAGGAAGCGGATATGAGGCTGTGGACTTGTGAGTTGGCAAAGCGGCCCCGATCGGGTTGAGAATGGTATAGGCGAAGCTACTCCGGTAGGGTTGACGATGGTGTCGGCAAAGCGGCTCCGGTAGGGTTGAGGAAGGTGTCGGCGAAGTGGCTCCGATAGGGTTGAGGAAGGTGTCGGCGAAGAGGATCAGAGGCCGTCGACGGGGGCGTCGGTGGGGCCGCTCCGGGGGGTGTGGACGAAGCGTCTCCGGTGGGGAGTATGAATGAGCCGCTGCAGATGTGTGGCGGTTGACGAGAGTACCGGCGAAGCAGATCCGGTGCCGTGGACAAGGCCAACACTGAATGGGTTGTGGTACAGTGGTGGATGAGCAGTCTACTTGTTTCTAGGGGAGGTGGGAGGGGTAGATGCGGTCGGAGAAGCAGATCCAGCGAGGTGGACACTGCTGGCAGTGAATGGGCTATGGTACGCCGGTGGATGAGCAGTCTAGGGTTTCGAGAGGGGAGGGGAGAAAGGGCGATGAAGTACAGACGGCGTGATGTAAGATGCTCGGGTGTTGTGGAGTTAGTCGTTTTTGCAGGAGGGGGAGAGGAAATGGGGGTGCCGTGTAGTGGGGAACCAGAAGTTACCAAAGCAGCCCCGATCTATCATGTAGATGAGGGCGGTATTGTAACTGTTGGTCTCCGTGCACCAAGGACAAAAGGGGCATTTCGCATGGTAAAGACTAAGGTGGCGGAAATTTTAGAAGGAGGCAGGAGATTTTGCCGCCCGCGGGATCATTCGTATCAAGTTTCAACTAATTTTGGACCGTGCTAGCGGGAAGGTCATGATAGAATGTGTACACGGGGCACGCGTCAGCAGTTAATAACTGGTGTGAAGTCCACCCCAGAAAAAAAGACAATAACTCGGGATGATGAGCCGATAACTTGGACGTTCACATGGGCGCGGCCAATCGTACGGATGTAGTGGCGCGTTCACAAAAAAAGGGATCAAACGCTCAGCCTATGTATTTCTCATGTAAATAGATAATTTAGTGCCATTGGTTATTTACTTTAAACATAATGCATTGACGTGTTAGTGTAGAGGCGCACAAAAAGAAATTGATATTGTAGTCAGCTACTTAAAAGTGTTACCTCATATGATTACATAGCCTCCATTTCATAAATTGCGTACCCGTTGAATTCATATATGAATATTACATATATTACTTCAAAATAGAAACTTAAATCATCCAAGACTAATGAATTTGAATGCAAGAGTAACAATGGTGCATGTACATGATAGCTACATTGGTTGTTTGAAGAAACATCACTGTAACTTTGGCATGCACAACTGAAAAGGTTTATTTAAATAGAAAAAAATGTGATATGTGAGTGTCCAATCTTTATAGCGTTGAATCAATATTGTACCTTTGGCCACGATACGAAGTAGATATTGACTTATGTTCAAGCGATGCATGTCCACGATCGCTAAATAGTGATACGTGAATGAATTGTGCAATCTCTCTCACATGCATACATATCTCATTTCCCTGTGGGCATCGGAATCACACACACGCACTTCATGTATTTCTCTCCCTCCGTCAGGGTTAAATTCGTCTTTCTACCCCATCCTACAAGTCTCTCACATAGAAACACACATGCTCTCTATGTCTAACACGCCCACCCCTTTAATTCCGCCCACCCACAGCCACTAATGTCTCAAAGTATAATAATGTCTCTCACACATATGCTATCTACCTATCCCTTAATATAGCTAGATATGTGTCACACAAACTCCTTCTCCCTACTAGCAAGATGCCCATGCGTTGCACGGAACATCAAGATGCATTTGTATGAGAAGTTTATCTTGTGGGAGAAAAGGATGAACGAGGGAATGCCTTATTTGCAAATGCGGAGAGGGGTGTGGCTATCTTTTTGCAAAATTGCCATAGTTTCCTTCCTGTCCGTCAGATATAAATCGGATGGCCTATATTGCTGGATGGTAGGAACACCATCATCACCAACTCTGTTTTTTTATAAGAGTAGAGATATGTGAGTGTCACTGCCCCCCCCCCACACACACACACCCACACTTCCCAACACCGAAGGAGTAGGGTGACACCTCGATCTTGATACTAATCTATCGACTAGCTTCTCTCTCAAACATACACACACACACTACCCGACACCGAAGGAGTAGGGTGGCACATCGATCTTGATAATAATCTATCTACTCCTCTTTCAAACACACACACACACACGCTAGTTGTGCCTCTGTGCCTACCGCACACACTCTCGATACGTCTTTCTCTCCCTCCCCCCCCCCAACAATGACAGCAGAAGGGTGACAACTCAATCTGATCATAATCTGTCAATTGGTTTCTCTCTCAAACATTGTGTCTAGGTGCCTCGCTCGGTAGCCCCCTCGATATGTAGACTGCTCGCGTGCGCACAGCTGTAGTGACGATGACGCTGAACCCAGTGTGCCTTGTTTTTACCGGCCTCATGTGATAGTTTTCACCCTGTTTTCTGTTAATTAACAAGGAAACCTTTTATTTTTTACTACTAGTGAATCTGAAATCATTCGGGGCAGACATAAAATATATCACTTCAACCCAATTATCGCAGCAACTATTTTAGAAGAAATAAGCTAGCTGCCCGTGCGTTGCACGAAACATCAAGATGCATTTGTATGAGTAGTTTATCTTGTGAGAGAAAAGGTTGAACGAGGGAAGGCCTTATTTGCGAACGTGGAGAGACATGTGGGTATAGTTTTGCAAAATTAGCATAGTTTCTTTCCTATCCGTTAGATATAAATCTGACGGCCTATATTGCAGGATGGCACGCACGCCATCATCACCAACTCTGTTTTCTACTCCCTCCGTCCGAAAATACTTGTCATTAAAATGGATAAAAAGAGATGTATCTAAAACTAAAATACATCTAGATACATTTCCTTTTATCCATTTTGATGACAAGTATTTCCGGACGGAAGGAGTATTTGTCTTTTTAGAGATTTCAACAAGTGACTATGACCGGACCTTACCAACATACTCAAAAAAGTAGTCCATAATTTTGATGTTACCCTCTTTTCTTGGCGGTGCAGTGCCATCTGGATACCTCATAAATAAATAAAGTACTACATGATACTAATATATGATACATGGCGCAGGAGTACTAAGTATTATTAATACAGTTTTGCTAGAACTCATCTAGATAAGATATAATTTGGTCTCATTCATCTTTTATAGCCATTGGATGTGATGCTATATAAGATGCATGTGCACTGACGTGGGTTGTATTTGTTCTTGTGCAACGAACTGACCACTTCATGTCATGTTTGATAGTCTCAAGTCATTGAAAGCATACAAGGCCCACATCTCTTCTTGGTTGATTCCTCTATTTATGTCAAAAAAAAGAAACAACGTGAGAGTTAATGCACCACGCCTATGTGTTTACTATTTGGTTTTCGTAAGATGACTTAATACTCACCTAGACGGAGGGAGTATTCGATTTGACAGCGCGCAGCGCAATTCCCGATATGACTTTAATGCAGACGAGGGAGGGAGTATCGGCCCCCGATATGTTGAACGGACAATGCATCCTCCTTAAATTAATGCATGAGGGAAGTAATGGGAGGAGGTCCGGGAAAAGAGGCTGCACGATGTGAATGCAACGCAGTTTGCCCTCATTGCCCTCATATAAAGGCGCCCCTCCATTCCAATGCATCTACCACATCGTACGCACCTAAGCATTTGCCTAAGCACCTACACTAAGCGCAAAAGAGCTCACTCCAGACCCATGGTGGCGATGCTCGTGAGCGGCCAGCGGCTGCGCCAGATGGTCCACGACGCCGGCCTGCGGCATGGCACCAAGGATCGTCTGCATACGGTGTTGGAGACCGGCTAGTGGATGGCCGCCTTCGACGCCAACTACGACTCTTAGTTGGACCAGATGATTGTTGCCACCAGCAACAAGTTCACCATCCTTAAGAAGCTCGCGGACGACATCGCCGTACTCCTCCAGCCCGTGCGCCCGGGCTCCTCATTGACTGCCACCCTAATCGTGCTCCATGGCCGGAACCTCTTTCAAGCACTAGTGGCCCTGCGACTGCCCACCGACGCCACAAAGAATGTCCACCTAGAGGTCGCGCTCGCCGCGAGGTGCCTCGCCCTACAAGAATTCGTCGACCTACACATCCACATGTACGAGGAAATCATGTACATAGGTATCTACAAGGCCAGTGAGGATGCTACAACGTTGGCCATCCTCAACCAGCTGGAAGCCTTGGATGCCTTTGCTGAGAAGCACCTCGGCCTCGCCACAAAAGCCGCCGGTCGGTGGCTCGGCGCACTAAGTTGAGGAGGAGGAGGTCGTATGTTCGTGGATCCATCTTTCTTCTTACCTTCTGTAACCACCACTGCGATCGCATCATCGTGGCCTTAATTCTTATTGTGTTGTTGCATTCTCGTTCCACTCAATACCGACATGTGCGATCCCTTTGCTTAATTATATCCATCACTGTAACTAGTACTCCATCCGTTAATTTATAAGTTGTGCTTACCTTTTCCATCAACTTCGTGCAACGCGCGTGCATCTTGCTAGAAACACTAGAATATGTCTATATAATCCGTATGTGATAGTCCATTTGAAATCTCAAAAAAGACATATATTTAGGTACGGAGGGAGTAATATATTAGGAGTATATCAAAACAATAGTGATTTCTTTCAAGTTTGTGAACAAATACTACTATTGTACTACTTTGGATCCGTCGCAATGCACGGGCACATTGCTGGTAAAAGGAAAAGGCCTGCCGCGTTCGCGTCGCACCCCCACACGCCCGGGAATCGGGAGTACAACATGGCCCGTCCGGAATGACACATAGCTTAGGGAAGGCGTGTTGCCTGGCATTTTCACTTTCATGTGGGACCGCCGTTGAGCAAACCGACACCTCGCCTGCCGCCGGGTTGGAAAACAGAAACGAGGGGAAGATCTAGCTGTAGCACGGAAGCCAAGAAATTTGGTGTCAGACGGGGCTCGTTGATAGAGTAGGAGCATTCGGTACTAGTACTACTCCTACTAGTACCAAGTTTGTACTCCTAATACTATATTACTAGTACTACCACTGTACAACTAGTAGGTACGTGCACGGCATAACATCATAGGAACAAAAAAATGGGAAGATCTTGTTTTGGGTGATTTATCTTTTTTTGAATCAACGTAGTATGAATAATATGATGTGGGGGGCACCCATGAAGCTTATGTGGCTTGGTTGCATGGCTACGAAAGGTTAGAGAAAAATAAATAGATAATGTGTTTAGAGTGCACTCCACTAAATAGATATATATATATACTTGGGATCCATTGCAACGGACCGGCACATCTATATATATACCCCCTATATAGTGTGTGAAAAACTTTGAAAGTTGGTCGTTGGATGAAGCCAATCCGACGGTACAAAGTTGGCAAATCCGAGCACTACTTGCCGTTGGATATCATCCACCAGATTCTGCCACATGTATAATCTAGAACACTCCATGGTTGAACTTAATTAGTGACTAAGGGCCTCTTTGATTCATAGGATTGCAGAAACACAGGAGTAGCAAAAAAGTAGGATTGGAATGGCATGTTCATTGGATCCCTATAGGATTTGAGTTTGTTTGATTGTGTCACATGAAAAACAAAGGATTTCTTTCAAGAGGTTGGAGTGCATGTTAGAATTCCTGTGAAACATAGTACAAATGAATCCTTAGGAAAATATTCTACATGATTCAATCCTACGAATCAAACGACCAACGTAGGAAAAATTCCTAAGGATTCTAATCCTTCAAAGATCCTATGAAAATCCTTTGAATCAAACAAACCCTAACTTTGCCACAACTAAGCTTAGGCAAAGTTATTAGTTCTTCAAAACGAGAGAAACAAGTTGCCAAGCATAAGGGAATCTTGCCACATTTTTCGTGTGTATTTCATGTGGGGCCTTACTGTGGCCTGCCTAAGGTGTGGCTTGAACCAAACACTCACCTAAGTTAATCAAACTTGCCCAATCTTACATTCCACCAGATTTTGCCACATGTTAGAATCCAGAAAGCTCCACATGTAGAAGCATAATGCACAAACCACCAGAATCTCATGTGTGCAATGCACGTGTACCTTACTAGTACTAGTTGGTAGTAGTAAGAAACAAATTCCAGTTTTGGCACGAGCTCGTACTGCAAGAGCACCACAAGGCCTGATGCAGGAGTTACATTTCCCTCTCGGGGCCCACGGGACCGAACTTCAGTGGCTTAGTGCCCGGCCTATGAGTCAATGACATGAGGACCTTAAATGCGGCTGGCCCACATGTCATTCTCATGGTGGTGGCGTGGTTCGCGACTCACTCGTTCGAGATGAACCGGCCAGTGGTGGCATGGCCGTGGCGAGGGTGCCACAGCTGGGCATCGGGGCGTTACGATGCATAGATGGCCACACCGGCAGGTACTACCTGTAGTACTCCCTCCGGTCCTTTTTACTCTGCATATTATGTTTGTCCGAAGTCAATCTCATCCAACTTTGACCAAGTTTATATAAAAAATTATAGACATTCACATAACAACACCAATATCATTAGATTCATCTTGGAATATATTTTCATATTATATTTATTAGATATTATAGATGCTAATAATTTCTAATATAAATTTGGTCAAACTTAGCAAAGTTTGACTTTCGGCAAATCCAATGTGCAGAGTAAAAAGGACCGGAGGGAGTACATAAGTACTCTAGCTGAGGATTGATGCCCGGGACGAAATGTGTCACAGCCGCTGGATGAAAATTCGATGGTGCGGGAGTACGGATCGGAGCACAGCAGCGGAGCAGGCAAACCGCGTCCGATCGGGTGTGTATGTGGTAGAAATTTGATGGTCGCCACAGTTCAGCTGGCCCGCATGTCATGCACACAAAGGCAGAGGAGTGGTGTGTCCAAGAGGGATGAGGGGCGCGTCGGGGGATGAGGATCCCCTGAAGTGAACAATCCTACCATTCTGTCACTGACATGTGGGACCCATAAGTGTGGGTCCCACCTGTCAGCGAAGGAAAGGCAGGGCAAGGCAGTGATAGCCACGTCAGAGGATCCATGTCCACGTCGGGGAACGTCGTGCCGTGGGTTGGAGCGACGTCGTGGGAATCGCGTGTGGGTGTGGCAGTGGTAGAAACAAGAAATGTGATGGTCGTCGTGGTTCAACTTCCATGGACAAGCTGTCATGTCTGCTGACACATGTATATCAAAACTAGAGTGTTTATATTTCAAGCACGTGAACAAGTATTATTCTACTACTTTGGATCCATTGCAACGCACGGGCCAGCACATTGGTAGTAGTAGTGTCCATCTCTATCTCTAGAGGCCTTCCCTCGTTCATCCTTTTCTCTCACAAGATAAACTACTCATACAAATGCATCTTGATGTTCCGTGGAACGCACGAGGATGTTTCCTTGGGGGTCTCTCCAGCGCGGCGTGGCTATAGTTGCAAGTTGACGCCCCTTGAGATGCCGACGTTGAGGGGCACTCGGATTTCCTCCGATGAGCAGGTAAGATGAGTTTGATCATGTAGTAAATGCATTCTAAAGACTACTTTCGTGTTCATTTCCTAATTCTCCCCCTGCCCATTGTTTCACAGGTTAGGCTCGGTGCGAGTGGAGATTGGCTTGCAGATGTACGGGGTTTGGGTGCAAATGAAGACGAAGGGGAGGTGAAGAAGCCGAGGAGAATCGGTTCCTGATGCCGAAGTAAATGGGAGAAGTGGCGTGCAGGCAGTTGATTAGACGGCTAGGTAGACTAAATGAAAAGGCTATGCGGGTAGACTGATGAGTCATACCTATTCGTGTACTTGCCCATCCTTCCTGATAGGTGGGACCTATGCATGCAAACAGATAAAAAATGTGTCGTAGTTTTTTTTGAGCGCGTGAGTGGGAGACACAATATTCTCTGGTTAAGGAATACTCCCTCCGTTTAGGTGAGTATAAGTCACCTTATGAAAATCAGGTTTTCCCAAAACCTTTAGGCGTGGAGCATTAACTTCTTGCTCGATCCCATCCCAGCCTCGTTAGCCAGCGTTCTCTTCCTCTACTGCCGTGTTCTACCTTTGCATTTTTCCTCTTCTCGAGTGTGGAACAATCTGCATGCCGTCCTTGATGCACCAGAACGACCACTGCATGCATCGCGGCAGGGCATTGATTGGGCATGCACGAGAATTTGGTTCTGCTCGCAATATGGATGATACCTGAACGATGAAGTGAACAGGCATGCTAGCACGGGAGATCTATTTCCGCTATACAATACTGGAGTACTCATGTTCCTACTACTAGTAGTAGTAGTAGTAGTAGTAGTAGTAGTAGTAGTAGTAGTAGTAGTAGTAGTAGTAGTAGTAGTAGTAGTAGTAGTAGTAGTAGTAGTAGTAGTAGTAGTACAACTATGGTACACTTGATGGTCAAAATACTATTCATCTGGTCCTCACAGTGAAGTGACAACACCCTACGCTTGACACTAGTCCAGGCGGCGTGTTCGGGTTACCAAAGTCAGCCTCACCCTGTGCACTGTGCAGTCTGTCACCGCCACTGTATAGCACATTGGCGCTTTGCCTCGTCTCCCTCTCCGCTCCCATAGCACCACTCCATCTCCATCACCTTCTTCGTCTCCGTCTCCGTCTCCATCTCACTGTGCCCCCGTGTACCGTCGCCTCACTCGCCTCCCCTAGTACCACTATTCCCTCGCTAGCCGCTCCAGCACCGACATCCTTCTCCCCCATAAATCAAGCCCCCTTCCAAACTCCACCATGGCCGAACACGAACCGCGCAGCATCCATATGAGCCGCGATTGGAGCAATCTCCCCAGTGACATCCTCGACCTCTGTTGTCCGTGTATGGATATGTTGAGCGCCCTGCGACTGGCTGCATGCTCGAGGGACATGCACACGGCCATCATCGGAGCGAGGCCTAAGCTTTTCAAGACACCCTGCTTGCTGCTATCTGGTCTTGGGAGATTGGCTCACCATGATACAGAGGCGTGCATGATGCCCCTCGACTTCAATCCGATCTCCATTAGCCGAAACTTGTTTGCAGGTATGTAGTGGGTCGCCGTACATCATTTCCCTTGACATCGATCCGATCACCGTCGCCCGAAACTTCTTGGCAGGTATGTACTGGGTCGGCATGAACTCCCACTTGATGGCTGCCTTCAGAGAAGACGGTAAAAAGTTGGTGCTCGTGAACTTCCAAACCTCCCATGAGATTATCCTTCCTCCATTGGATTATGTAGAGTATTACCATCGTGATCCAAGTCATCTAGATTACTACGTCAGTTGGACGGACCTTGTTTTGCAGAAGATTGTAATCTTCCAAGTGCCCACACGACATGCGAATTACGCAAACTTCAAGCTAATTGCCTTGTTCGACCGCGGACTCGCCTATCTTTACGCTGGTGCCTTCTTTAGTTGGAGACAACTCGGCTCGCAGTGGATCATCGTCAAAGCCGATACACACTTCTGTGATGCTATTGAACACAATGGCATCATCTACGCGATCGACAAAGCAGATGGCACCACGTATTGCTGGGACGGTGCGTGTAAGTTGTTTCCACCTCATGTTAATGATGACGCCATGACACTATTTGAAATTTTTGTGATGATTGGCATATCCCTGTTTGAGCAGAATTTGAGTAGAACTATGGCAATGTATTAGAGATGCCGTAAATCAGCTATATTTAAAATGAGTTAATTCATGCGATTGTGACCATGTCATTACAGCCAATTTGTACCCTGAATAATCAAACGGTTAGGAATATATGGATATTATCCTTATTTTATAGTAATCTATATACTACTACTAAATATGAGTGTGTATCAATGGCCATGTTAGTTTCCTCATTTTCATGATGTAGAAACATGCACCACACTGTTGGTTTCATCTAACCATACATTAGGGAAGTAAATGTGCATATGGAGAACTCTATATTTGGAAGTAGTGAAATCCTGCAATGCTTACCATGTGTACATACCTATATTCGCCCTTCATCAATCAGTGGCTAGAATAATATCCTCACAAAAAATTTGCCCACAGAACACAAGTATATAACAATGCATGGTCTGTTAGTTACCTTGAAGAATTTGTTTGTGAAGACAGAACATGATTACATAACATGCATGACATGGTAGTTTCCTGCGACGAATCGATTGCAAGATAACATGAGTATAACCATGCATGGCACTTCTATATTTTCGAACCCAGTATACATTTCCCTGTATTTTCCTCCCAGTTCCAACAGGGACATATCAGTGATGTTTCTTGCTTATCCTACTCATACTCTGAACAATGCTGATCTTACATTAACAATGCCTGTCCTTTTTTATATGATGAAGTGTCCCTACAGTTACTGCCCTTTGTAATCACACCACCTTTGCCAAAAATAGGGAAGCACAACTGGTTCCTCGCTCGATCAGACGATGGCAAAAGACTGATGATCATTCAGACACATGAGTCGGAAAAGTTATATTGCAAAAACCCCACTATATACAAGCACCGTGTAATACGTGAGCATCCGGACAGTGGTTGTTACGTCTATGAGCAGGATACCAGCTTGTTGGGGCCTTTAGGATTTTTTAGTTGGAGGTGGGTAAACAGCCTTGGTTCAGACTCTCTGTTTCTCAGACTCAATTATCCGATTAACCAGGAGATCACCGTTGGCAAGGACCTTGATGGCAGAGAGGCTCTGTTTGCTATGGAAAACTGTGTCTACACGGCGAGCCCAAGGAGTTCGGGAGCAAACTCCCCTGATTGTCAACGATACAGCCTGCAGCCAAAAGATGGTGAGAATGAAAAAGGCATCCGGTTTAACTTTGATCCTTGGATGTCTCAATTAGGACAGGCAGTGATGTGGTTCACGCCTTCAAGTTGATAGGTAATTGGGATGTTGCATCGAAAGGGTGGAGTACTGGTGTCTCTGGATCACTGGTCGCTGAAGCGGGTCTGCAAATTATGATGGTGTTGGATCATCTCTTTGAATGACTTTGTTGTCTTTGCTGCTGGTTCTGGATGGGTAGTTCTTTCTTTTGTTATGCATATTCCTTGTCATTTGGTCATCCTCGTCTATGTGACTCTTACTATGTAATAGTTGCTTCTGTTTAGATTGTCATTCTCGTCTGGATCATGAGAGTCTGAGCACTGCAGATGGGTGCGTTTTGGTGGTGTAGCAAGACTTCTTATGAACTATCATCTCTTGCTATTTATGTCAGTAGTAGTCACTAGTCAGTGTTTGAATGTTGTATATATCATTGTTTCGAACTGTTTATTGTCTCGAACTACTGGTGGGCTAAATGAGGGCATCACCATTCTCTAGTGTTCAGAGTATATCTCCTTTTTCAAGTTATATAATTTAAGCTCAGTGTCTTTTCAATGATGTACACTTGTTTGGGCCAGTGAGGTGTCGTTGAATATGGGCCGAGTAGTAACTCAATGCCAAACAGGTCAATTATGACTCTCAGGCCGGGCTCTCAAAAGATCCTGAAAAAAAGGTCGGGCTCTCCAAAAAAGAAAGAATAAGGACTCCTAGGCCGACATGTGGGCGCCACCGGTGTTTTCGTGCGCTTGCGCGCCAAGAGCATATTGGCGTGTGCTCGAAATTCATGCTACCTTGTCATCCCCAATCTCCCGTCCCTCCCCCACCTCTGGAATCTCGATTCCTACTCCAGTTCCCCCAAATCCCCCTCCTGTACTCCCTGTACTCAAGCGCACTATCATGTCGCCGGTCAACGCGGATCTCCGAGCCGGAGATCCTGATGTCCGTCCTACCTTCGGTCGCTGCGTGCTGTCGCTCAACAGTGGCATGGCGACGCTTGACGACCAGTTTGCCGGCAAAGTGCTGATGGTAACCATCAACGGAGATCGGTCTCCCGTCTCGCCGGACGACCTTGTCAAAGCTCTTGGCATTGCGCACGACATCCAAATAAGTGACTTGCTCGTCGAAGTCTGTCTGCCACCGGCTGATTTCTTCGTCAGGTTCCGGACAACTTTCTACTGCAGTCGTGTGTTCGAATCTTCCCGGCGTTTGTTCTGCGATGGCGCGTTGATGAGCTTTCATCGGTGGCACCCAGGATGGGGCTCGGTGCCCTCTGAGCTTGAGTTTTTAACAAAGCTTACCTTCCACGGCATGCCTCGACGTGCTTGGAACCGCGAGTCCATGAACGAGCTTATCAACGACCTTGGAGGTGAGCTCGTAAGTATGTTTGTTCCTCCAGACAGCTGGGCTCTGACGGTTATGGCATGGATGAAGAAGCCGTCCACCATACCTAAGGTGATTGGTGTTGAGATACCGGTGCAGGAAACGGGGTTGTACTATTCGTCACCACCAAGGCCGCCGCGGACCACGTTAGGGATGTACCTGTATCGAGTGTTCGTGCATGTCGAAGAAGTGGTCAATCCATCTATCGAAGTCCTGCCGCCGCCGCTGATGCCAGGGTCCGTCGATGACGTCCATTATAGGAGTCAACGTCAGACTTTCCCCGTGTTGCTCGGAACGATGGATGGCACAGGGCCTACTCCATCGCGCGGCGGAGGCCACTGCTTCTTTGGGAGAAGAGGCAGGGATGGCTGCTTGGATGTGCTCTAATTTGAGGTAACAACTGAATCTTGTCAGATACTAGTTAAATCTGAGCTATGGGTGTGAAGCACTAATATGCCAGTACATTTGATTGTGACATGTTCTAATTTTGTACCTGAACTTTTTTTAGAAAGGGTTGTACGTCAACTTAATGTGCTAGCAGAACTTATTGTGTTGTCTATCTATTTTATTTGCACAACATTCAAGATATTTCCCCGTCATTGATAAAGACGATGAACCGTTATGTACGACTTCGTTGGTTTCAACATAGCCCTTCCCGTAGCGATCCACTGCTTCCATCCTGATTGTGCCGCCCGCGTGAAATTTTTGTATGCAAGTTCAGTGTGCTATGATGTTCTATATGATTGTGTCAACTATATAAGTTTTTACTGAGCATCAGCAATGCATATGGCTGAAAGATGTATTTACAAGCATCAACCGATGGGTCTCTCTCTCTATCTCTCTCTCACACACACACACGCACACACACGTGCACACGCACAAGTGGGACCCGTTGAATTATTTATTTGCTCGTGACAGCTTTTAATTAGGTTCCACTATAATCTAACTTTTTTCTTAAGTTATTAATTGAGCTCTGTACTACACAGGCCTTTTTTTCAACATCAGCAATGCAACTGGGCCGACAGTTGTACACAATATCTGGGTCAACTTGTTATTCTCCGCCCCGCTGGGCTGCAAACTTCCCTAGGAGGTATGCATTAGGCTTAACAAGAAAATGGACTTTAAGAAATAATAAATGGGATGTAATTATAATAACAGGACAGTTACTATGCACCAAACACGTAATTAGTTTGAAAAATATATTATTTTTGGAATTTGAAAATTTTAATTTCATTACTTGTTGCGTGCGCAATATTTCGTTGGATTTTAACGTAATACAACTTTATTTTGAAATTATATTTGACCTGACTAGAAATTTCGGATGAAAATATTTCGGATCCCGTCAAAATGTGGGAATTTTTTTTGAATTCTGTTTTGAGCGGTTGTTTGAAATTATTAATCGTTGTCCTAGCTAGAAGGTGGGCTATACTTTTAAAAAACTGTAAATGGGCTGTAGTAAATTCCATTAGAATTAAAAAATGGGCTGTACATTCTTACAAATCGCAAATGGGCTATATGTTCTCTGCCAAATCCGAGTTGTGGGCCTACTAAGTTGACGCGTACCAAGGGCTTCATCAACTTAGTCAATATAAACGATTCTAGCTGCAGTGATCATACGATGTCCATCCAATGGCCGTAGTGCTTCTTCAACCTCTGGTCTTCTTGCTCCAGCCGCCCAAAGCAGCGCCCTTCGTGTCGTGTGCTCCTGCCTCCCATGGCCGGCTGTGATGCCGCGGAGGCCTCACCGCCCCGTACTACTCCCACCGCTGGCCAGGCCATCCCTCTACTCACCGACACCCCCTGTTATTCTGCGGCGACGGCAGCCTCACACCGCAGCCGAACCAGTGAACCCTCGTACTCCTCTCCGCGCGGGCTTCCACTGCTGCGTCTTCCCCGGCTCCGCGTCGTCCCCTTCCTAGGCCTCGCCGTCGTCCAGACCACCACCCTGGTGCTCTCGGCGCGGCGTGGTCAACGTGGTCAACGACCGACTTCCATCGGAAGAGTACTGTACGTGGAGAGGCTGACAACTGGGTCCAGACGGCCGCAAGGATGTGCCTCCTTATTACGCGCAAAATAATTAGTCCTCCACCTAACAGCAGGGACCCACCGAACGGGCCACCTTATTTAGAGAAAAAAACATTTCCCCCTTGACTGTTGGGACCCATCGGACGGGCCAGTGTATTTCACGAAAAAAAAGTTCCCCAGCTGTCAGCTCGGACCCACCGGAAGTGCCTCCTTATTATGCACAAAAAAATGAATACTCCCCCTGCTAGCTGGGACCCACCTTGGTGGGAGGCTGACTTGTGGGCCTACTAAGTTGATTGGGACGGGGGCCTTTGTCAACTTTAGTCAATATGAACGATTCTAGCTCCAGTGACCGTACAATGTCCATCCAACGGCTGTAGTGCTTCTTCAACCTCTGGTCTTCTTGCTCCAGCCGCCCAAAGCAGCTCCGGTCGTGTCGCATGCTCCTGCCTCCCGTGGCCGGCTGTGCTGCCGCGGAGGCCTCACCGCCCCTACTATTCCCACCGCTGGCCAGGCCCTGCGGCGACGGCAGCCTCACACCATAGCCGAACCAGTGAACCCTCGTACTCCTCTCTGCGCGGGCTTCCACTGCCGCATCTTCCCCGGCTCCCCGTCGTCCCCTTCCTAGGCCTCGCCGTCGTCCACCGCCCTGGTGCTCTCGGCGTGGCGTGGTCAACATGGTCAAGGAACGACTTCCATCGAACATGGCCTGTACATGCAGAGGCTGACAGCTGGGTCCACGGCTGCAGCAAGGAAGTGCCTCCTTATTACGCGGCAAATAATGATTCCTCCACCTGATAGCTGGGACCCACCGGACGGGCCAGTGTATTTCACGAAAAAACGTTTGTCCCTGACTGCTGGGACCCACCAGCTACATCTTTGCCCGCAAGGAAGTGCGTCCGGGAAAAAAACCGATTCGCCCCCCTGACTGCTGGGACCCACCAGCTACATCTTCGCAGGCAAGGAAGTGCCTCACAGTCGGGACCCACCTGGACGAAGCGTACGTAGCGTTGTCATTCTGGTCACGAACGTGTACGTACATATATATTGGTGGATGTAGAGGCGCGCACGTGTCGTAGTAGAGGCGTGTACGTGTCGTAGTAGAGGCGCGCAAGTAGCATGTACACGTACGCACAGCGGCCAGGGTGCAAGAAAGAAAATACGGCCACGTATGTGTACATACGGGCGGGGTCTCGAACGCCTACTCGCGCATACGTACGTCCAGAGCTCGTGTACATGGCTGGGTCGGAACGGAGAAACAACGTCGTCGTCGTGTTCATGGGGAGGCAACGGAATGCGTCATGTTCATCGGGAGGCAACGGAATGCGTCGTGTTCATCTGGAGGCAACGGAACGCGTGGGAGCCAACCGGCTGGGTCGGAACGGAATGCATGGTCGTGTTCATCGGGAGGGCTTGGACGGAACAGGCGATGGAAACGAGGCCTGGCGTACCGCACAACAGAGGAAACAGACCTCCTATGTTCGGAACGGGGTCCTGTTGATCAGGAGGGGTCTGGTGTACCGCAAAACGGAGGAAACGGACCTCCTACGGTCGAAACGGGGTCCTGTTGATCGGGAGGGGTGTGGCATACCGCAAAACGGACGAAACGGACTTGTGTTGGAGCGCTACGGTCGAAACGGGGGTCCTGTTCATCGGGAGGGGTGTGGCGTACCGCAAAACGGGACTCCACGGGATACTGTTCATCTCCACCATCGACCTCCTCCAGCCTCCACGGGCTACCGTCGACCTCCTCCAGCCTCCACAGGCTCCTGTTCATCCAGCCTCCACCGCGCGCTACTCCACCGGCTACTGTTCAACCACCCCTCCACGGGCACCCCTCCACCGTCTACTGTTCATCCAGCCCTCCACACCATGGATTCTTGTTCAACCACCCCTCCACCGTCTACTGTTCATCCAGCCCTCCACACCACAAGGTCCTGTTCATCCAAAGCCAACGCCACCGCTCACTGTTCATCCAACCCCCCCCCCCCCCGCCTGAAACGCTCACTGTTCATCCAATCGATCTGCTTCAGTTAGCAGCAATAGCGAAGGAATCGCTCGATCGGGTTCAGTAACGCATTGCCTGCAGTGCAATCGCTCGGGTTCAGTTAGAGACCAACGCCTCGCTCTGGTTCAGTTAGAGCCAACGCCTCGCACACACGCGCGTATGTGTACGAGAGAAACACGCATCGCTCGGCCCCCGACCTCCCACCGTAATCGGGAACTCCCCAAAATTTTCCTCCCCCTCGCTTCTACCATGGTTTTTTCCGTCATGGACGGCCCAAAGAATGTCATGCAGCTGCGTCTCCGGCCCGCCCAGGACGAAAAGCCCATTTTCTGTCATGATTTTTTGTCATAGAAGTAGGAGCCCACCACATCTATGATGATACCAGGTTTTGTCACAATTATCATCATAGAAGTGTCATATGTATGATAGAAAAAAAATTCGTTCGGCCCAAAATGTCACGGATGTGTCTTTTTTGTAGTGGATCTACCACAAGATCGTAATGGCTAAACCCTAGATGTCTAGCCTGTATGATTGTGATTGTCCCTACGGACTAAACCCTCCAGTTTATATAGACACTAGAGGGGCCTAGGGTTGTACAGAGTCGGTTTACAGAGGAAGGAATCTTCATATCGGAACTCCAAGCTTGCCTTCCACGCAAAAGAGAGTCCCATCCGGACACGGGAGGAAGTCTTCTGTCTTGTACCTTCACGGCCCATCAGTCCGGCCCACGTTACATAGCCCGGACACCCGAGGACCCCTTAATCCAGTACTCCCTCAGTTGAAACGAGAAGAAGTTAGACTACATCAACCGTATTGCCAAACGCTTCCGCTTTCGGTCTATGAGAGTACGTGGACACACTTTTCCCCTCTCGTTTCTATGCATCTCCTAGATAGATCTTGCGTTAGCGTAGGAATTTTTTTGAAATTGCATGCTACGTTTCCCAAAAGTGGTATCCGAGCCAGGTCTATGTGTAGATGATATGCATGAGTAGAACACAAAGAGTTGTGGGCGGTGATAGTCATACCGCTTACCACCAACATCCTATTTTGATTCGGCGCTATTGTTGGATGAAGTGGCCCGGACCAACCTTACATGACCACGTTCATGAGACCGGTTCCACCGACAGACATGCAACTAGTTTTGCATAAAGGTGGCTGGCGGGTGTCTATTTCTCCAACTTTAGTTGAATCGAATTTGACTGCGGCTGGTCCTTGATGAAGGTTAAAACAAAACAGCAAACTTGACGAAACACCATTCTGGTTTTGATGCGTAGGTAAGGATGGTTCTTGCTAGAAGCCCGTAGCAGCCACGTAAAACTTGCAACAACAAAGTAGAGGACATCTAACTTGTTTTTGCAGGGCATGTTGTGATGTGATATGGTTAAGGCATGATGTGATATATGTTGTTGTATGAGATGATCATGTTTTGTAAAAGTTATGGCAACTGGCAGGAGCCTTATGGTTGTTGCTTTATTGTATGAAATGCAAATGCCATGTAATTGTTTTACTGTATCACTATGCGCTAGCGATAGTTGTAGAAGCAATAGTTGGCGAGATGACCACGATGTTGTGATGGAGATCAAGGTGTCAAGCCGGTGACGATGGAGATCATGACGGTGCTTTGGAGATGGAGATCAAAGGCACAAGATGATGATGGCCATATCATGTCACATATTTTGATTGCATGTGATGTTTATCTTTTATGCATCTTATTTTGCTTCGTACGGCGGTAGCATTATAAGATGATCCCATACTAAAATTTCGAGGTATAAGTGTTCTCCCTGAGTATGCACCGTTGCGACAGTTCATCATGCTGAGACACCACGTGATGATTGGGTGTGATAGGCTCTATGTTCACATACAACGGGTGCAAGATAGTTTTGCACATGCGGAATACTCAGGTTAAACTTGACGAGCCTAGCATGTACAGACATGGCCTCGGAACACTGGAGACTGAAAGGTCGAACATGAATCATATAGTAGATATGATCAACATGGAGATGTCACCATTGAAGACTACTCCATCTCATGTGATGATCCGACATGGTTTAGTTGATTTGGATCACGTGATCATTTAGATGACTCGAGGGATGTCTATCTAAGTGAGAGTTCTTAAGTAATATGTTTAATTGAACTTAATTTATCATGAACTTATTCCTAATAGTTTTTGCATATCTATGTTGTAGATCAATGGCCCGTGCTACCGTTCCATTGAATTTTAATGCGTTTCTAGAGAAAGCTAAGTTGAAAGATGATGGTAGCAACTACACGGACTGGGTCTGTAACTTGAGGATTATCATCAATGCTGCATAGAAGAATTATGTCCTTGATGCACCGCTAGGTGTGCCACCCCCTAGCAATTGCAAACATTGTGAAAGCCTGGCAATCGCGTGTTGATGACTACTCGATAGTTCAGTGTGCCATGCTTTACGGCTTAGAATCAGGACTTCAAAGATGTTTTGAACGTCATGGACCATATGAGAAGTTATAGGAGTTGAAGCTAATATTTCAAGCAAATTCCCGAGTTGAGAGATATGAAGTGTCCAACAAGTTCTATAGCTGCAAGATGGAGGAGAACAATTCTGTCAGTGAACACATACTCAAAATGTCTGGGTATCATAATCACTTGACTCAGCTGGGAGTTAATCTTCCATATGATAGTGTTATTAGCAGAGTTCTCCAATCACTGCCACCAAGCTATAAAGGCTTCATGATAAACTATAATATGCAAGGGATGGATAAGACAATTCCCGAGCTCTTCATTATGCTGAAAGTTGCGGAGGTAGAAATCAAGAAGGAGCATCAAGTGTTGATGGTTAACAAGACCACTAGTTTCAAGAAAAAGGTCAAAGGAAAGAAGTGGAACTTCAAAAGGAATGGCAAGCAAGTTGCCACTCCCGGGAAGAAGCCCAAGTCTAGATCTAAGCCTGAAACTGAGTGCTTCTACTGCAAAGGGGTTGGTTACTGGAAGTGGAACTGACCCAAGTATTTGGCAGATAAGAAGGATTACAAAGTGAACAAAGGTATATTTGATATACATGTTATTGATGTGTACCTGGGTATTTGATACCGGTTCGGTTTCTCATATTTGTAACTCAAAACAGGGGCTAGGGATGAAACGAAGATTGGCTAAGGATGAGGTGACGATGTGCGTCGGGAATGGTTCCAAGGTCGATGTGATCGCCGTCGGCATGCTACCTCTACATCTACCTTCGGGATTAGTTTTAGACCTGAATAATTGTTATTTGGTGCCAACATTGAGCATGAACATTACATCTAGATCTTGTTTAATGCGAGATGGTTATTCATTTAAATCAGAGAATAATGTTTGTTCTATTTATATGAGTAATATCTTTTATGGTCATGCACCCTTGAAGAGTGGTCTATTTTTGTTGAATCTTGATTGTGGTGATACACATATTCATAATATTGATGCCAAACGATGCAAAGTTGATAATGATAGTGCAACATATTTATGGCACTGCCACCTAGGTCATATTGGTGTAAAGCGCATGAAGAAACTCCATTCGGATGGACTTTTGGAATCACTTGATTATGAATCATTTGATGCTTGCAAACCATGCCTCATGGGCAAGATGACTAAAACTCCATTCTTCGAAAAAATGGAGCGAGCTACTGACTTATTGGAAATAATACATACCGATGTATATGGTCCGATGAGTGTTAAGGCTCGCGGTGGGTATCCTTATTTTCTAACCGTCACGGATGATTTGAGCAGATATGGGTATATCTACTTGATGAAACACAAGTCTGAAACATTTGTAAAGTTCAAAGAATTTCAGAGTGAAGTGGAGAATCATCGTAACAAGGAAATAAAGTTTCTATGATCTGACCGCGGAGGCGAATATTTGAGTTACGAGTTTGGCCTTCATTTAAAGCAATGTGGAATAGTTTCACAACTCACGCCACCTGGAACACCACAGCGTAATGGTGTCACTACTGCAGGATGCTGCTAACGCGACACTATGATCAGAGACCCTTCGAGAAACTGTGTGTGATGCAATAATTGCAAATGGTGTTGTATGAAAACTGTCAGAAATGTATAAAATGTTTGCGATGACGGATGCGTCAAACACGGTTCAGGTTTTATTTGCGTGTGCAATGAAGGGCATACGGTTCAGTTCAATGAACTATTTGCGATGAGGCAGAACAAAAGAAACGGGCAGCCAGATGAAGGCGTGTGCGATACACAGCATACGGTTCACTCAGATGAACTATTTGTGATTAGGCCACACAAAAGAAACGGTCATCCAGATCAAAGGTGTGTGCGATATAAGGCATGTGGTTCACTTGGATGAACTATTTGCGTTGAGACATGAGAACAGAAACTGTTCAAATGAACAAGATGTGTGTGATACGAGGCAAACAGGTCTGTAATCGGAGATGTGTGCGAAGACCAATAACAACACAGACGATTACTGCTAACAAGCCGTGTGTGTTGTGAGCAAACGATTGCTGGTATACAATTGTGAGTGATTGATGAAAACATCACCGACGGGTTCCATTGTTTAGTCCGTGTGCGATGTGATTTTATTTGTCCGCACAACATCTACGCTCTGTCTACAGCATCAACATCTGTACTTAAAAAGATAGCATAGCATAACCAAATTAAGCATACAATTACACAAGTGACTACACACATAACATTTCCACACACCAAAGAAAGCAATTACATGCATACTAAAGTAGGAGAAACGAGGATCTAATCATCTACTTATTGTTGCGGAGACGCTTGCCATTGCTCTGCTTCCAGCTGGATCCCTGGCCATTTTGGGAAGGAGGGACTTCCTCATGTCAACGATCCGCCAGTACAAGTCGTAGCTCGTGTACGCCTCCTTGGCCACGTACACGATATGAGCTTTGTCGAGTTTCTCCATCCAGGCCGAGTGCCAGGCACGCTTGTCCTTGTTGCATGAATCCTTCATGTCTCTGTAGTAGGGGTCGATGATGGACTCGACGAGGTGAACTAGTGAGTCCTTCTCATGCTCCTTGCTGCCCCTGATCTTGTATTGGCCCTGGATGTTGACAAGATTCTGGCAGGCGATGCCCGAATTCTCGAGTGCGTTTACATCGTTGGTGATCTCCACCATAGCGAACATGTAGTGGGGGCTGTTGACAAACCTGGTGAAACGCTTGCAAGGCCTTGTGGCCAGGCAGTAGCGGTAGACGAGGACTTGGTGGCGCACACACATCTGGACGACGGCGACCTTAGGACGAGACCCAGCACGAGCGCGGGTGTACTCGAGGTCGAACCCGACCACCTTGTACTTCTCCTCGGCAAGCAACAGCTCCATGATGTGGATGGAGTACTCCGCCCAGACCGGGTCGTTGGTGTACACCACCGAGAGGTCCATGGACCTTTTGTGGGTGTCCACCATGGCACGCATGGTGAACTGCTGCTCGTCGTAGGCAGCCTCTCTGAGCGCCATTGGATCCGCGTAGGATACCCTCTAAGAATTTCTCATGGTGGGTGTGCTTCTTGAAATGGTGGGGCACGATCGAAAGGTTGAAGAGGCACAAGCGTAGGTTAAATGGCCGCTGTAATAAATGGGAGCTGGCCGTCCTGTAATCATCATGTCTTGTCACGACGTTCATAGCAGAGGATTCCAGAATCCAGTGCACGCTTGACAACACCACACCCCAGGCGTGGGCTCGATGAGCCTGTTCCCACGCTACCACATTGTTTACCGCGCAAGCTTCCTGCCCGGCTAGTTTGTCCACACGTCTGCTAGAAGAGGGACAAATCATGGGCGTTTATTGGCAAAAAGCTTTGTAAAAACAAAGTGTGTGGAATGACTTCGGTCATAAGTTTACCCTTCGGTGATGAGGTCAAAGTTACACAGAAGGGTGATGATGGACACTCGAGTGAGATAATTAATTATGCGCTCTACAGTGCACACGGTGGAAGAAACCAACTATGTGCAATAATGTCAAAGATCACAGTCGAGTTAGCTATATAGATCGTGTGTTGTGAGATCGACAAGGTAAACTGATTCGACAATGGTTAATAAAATCTAAGACCATTGCATATTAAGGTCAAAATAGTGCTAGCAATATACGAGTCTCATACGATGCCATTTCAACGATTGTACCACAAAAGCTCGAAATGTGACAAGGTTCAAATTCCAGAGTTATATGGCTCAAATTCAAAGATTACAAGGTTCAAACTGATATTAGAAATGAAATTCAGCTCATCAGCTACAAACGCTCGCGCTGATGCGCTGAACATGGATATCAAAGAAGTTCAAACTAATATCATCGCTTCTAAGTCTGGCTTTGAAACCTCACAATTTTTGCAAAGGGGTCAGCCACTGAGAAGTCATGTATGGGGTTGACCCGATGACTTCTGTTTACTCTGTCATCTGAAGTTCCAAAATGAAATTCAGCATTTTGGAGCCTACTCCATTCTGCAGCAGGCGCTGGCGCTGATCAACAGACCATTCATTTTTGCGAAATAAATGTAGGGCAAACCTCATTTCCTTCACCACCCTTGCTCTGAGAACAAAGAACCTGGCGAATATAATCTCCGGTAAGGTCCCTTAGTAGGAGTTCAAAGTAATTTCTGAGAGATGCAGATCTAGGCATTAGAAGTGATTGTTATATTGTATCACATTATCCACCACTGGGCCTAATCTTATCTGCAAAAGAAGAAAATGTGTTAGTGCCTACATGCAGTTTTGAACATTACTACAGGCCTAGCTATTTGGTTTGCAGGATTTGTCAAATGCACTAACATGCCATCTTCGATCTGACATGATTAACATGGGCATTTGATTACATTCTAGAAAAATGTAGCCTTCTTCACAAGAGGTTGGAGTGGATGAAAAGTTTCCTTAGAAAACTAGTACAGATGAATCCAAAGGAGAAATGCTTATTGATTGTAACCGTATGGATCAAGCAACCAATATGGGGGGTGGCATGTATGTACTGAAATCCTCCAAAACAACCTTCAGAAATCATAGTACATTGCATTGTAAACTTGGAAAAAGGTGTCACAAATTGAACTCCCTTATGGTTAACATTTAACAGGAAAGGAACATCACCTCGATATATAGCTTCTCCAGGCACGAAAAGCATCTCAGGAAACTGACAACTTGCTCCAGGTCGGGCCCGATAGATTCTAGTGCCAAGACCTTCGTTGTGCACAGTTTCGGGGTCAAGCTTGTCGGAATCATTTTCTGAATGATAGGCGGACAAACATCTTCAAAATTAGAAATAATGTTAATTTGTAGAAGGAGAGGTAGAAGGCGGCTGTTGTACATGAATGGGTGTGGATCCAATAACAAGTTTGGAGTATTTGTCAGATGAGTAGCCCACCACAATCAATTTCGGTGCAGAAATGACATTGATTCTTGTTAGACCTTCTTGATCAACTACAAGTAATCTCTCAAGTGCAGGTGTGTC
The DNA here is from genome assembly GCF_056163025.1 of Triticum urartu. Classification (NCBI taxonomy): domain Eukaryota; kingdom Viridiplantae; phylum Streptophyta; class Magnoliopsida; order Poales; family Poaceae; genus Triticum; species Triticum urartu. The sequence continues at coordinate 541,943,881 of NC_141874.1, forward strand.
CTGGATGACCATACCGTGGTCCACCTTTTGTGATGTCTTCCTGCCGCACCAGCAACACACATGAATAGTCCGGAGAGTCATGGAGGTGATGTGGAAGGTACTCAACCCATTGATCGCCTGAAGACGAAGGTACTCGAGTGCAGTACAGCCACGGAGCAGGCGCTCCATGTCACCCTTTGAGAGGCAGACGGCGACAAGCTCGAGGTGCTTCAGTCGTGGTAGAATAAGAGCGGGCGTGTCATTAAGTGGCGGGAAATGGCAGTTCCTGAACTTGATGACCCGCAGAGTGGGCGCGAGGTGGAGTGCGGACGTTGGCAGCGACCGCATATGCCCATCATCAAAAGTGAGCTCCTCGAGCTGATCTAGGGCGGGGAATCGGAACCAATCGTCAAGCTTGGCTCGGTCCTTGCCGTTGGAACGGAACTTGTCCGTTCTAAGGCCTTTGGTTGGGCCAAGGTGACTGTTGAGGATCTTGGAGAACGCATCCAAGCTTTTGTGATAGCCATGGCAGATCTCGTGGGTGTTGATGAGGTCGAGAGGGCTAGAGTTCCATAGGGGGCGCCACCGCCAGGAAAGGAGGGTTGTCCGCGCCCCATATTTGATTGGGAGGAGGGAGATGATGACTCTCAACATATCATCTAGGAGGCTGCTGATTAAGTCTAGGCCTGCTAGAGTCGCTTGCGGTTCTTGCTCGCCCCGCCTCCGCTTGTTGGTAGCCCCGTTCTCCACCTCCGGAGTCTCCTTGTCAGCGGTGCTTTCTGATAGAAATGAGAGTACAGGGAATATGTAGTTAAAAAAGGGCAATAGAAAAGTGTACTGGTAACTAGAATTTATTAGGTAGGAATATAGTAAGATAAGGGAATAGCAATTAGTTGCTTAAATACTACACAATTCATTTGACATTGCTGGGAAAGTCAACATATGCAGATAGTTGAAAAGAAAACTTACTTCGAACAAAGTCTGGACGGATGATTTTGTCGGGGAAGTTAGCATATATCTCAGGACCAGGTGATACGTCCATTTTGCATCATGCTTTTATATCAAAATTTATTGCATTATGCGTTGTTATTACACATTATGTCACAATACTTATGCCTTTTATCTCTTATTTTACAAGGTTTGCATGAAGAGGGGGAATGCCGGCAGCTGGAATTCTTGGCTGGAAAAGGAGTAAATATTAGAGACCTATTCTGCACATCTCCAAAAGTCCTGAAACTCCATGGGAATTATTTTCAGAATATATAAAAAATATTGGGCGAAAGAAGTACCAGAGGAGGGCCACCCACCGTCCACGAGGGTGGGGGCGCGCCTACCCCCCTGGGCGCACCCCCCTGCCTTGTGGGCCCCCTGGTGGCCCTCTGATGCCCATCTTTGGCTATATGGAGTCTTTCGTCGAGGAAAAATCATAAGCTAGCTCACGGGACGAAACTCCGCCGCCACGAGGCGGAACCTTGGCGGAACCAATCTAGGGCTCCGACGGAGCTGTTCTGCCGGGGAAACTTCCCTCCGGGAGGGGGAAATCATCACCATCGTCATCACCAATGATCCTCTCATCGGGAGGGGGTCAATCTCCATCAACATCTTCACCAGCACCGTCTCATCTCAAACCCTAGTTCATCTCTTGTATCCAATCTTTGTATCCAAGCCTCAGATTGGTACCTGTGGGTTGCTAGTAGTGTTGATTACTCCTTGTAGTTGATGCCAGTTGGTTTACTTGGTGGAAGACCATATGTTCAGATCCATTATGCATATTCATACCTCTCTGATTTTGAACATGAATATGCTTTGTGAGTAGTTACGTCTATTCCTGAGGACATGGGAGAAGTCTTGCTATAAGTAGTCATGTGAATTTGGTATTCGTTCGATATTTTGATGACATGTATGTTGTCATCCCTCTAGTGGTGTCATGTGAACATCAACTACATGACACTTCACCATTGTTTGGGCCTAGAGGGAGAAATTGGGAAGTAATAAGTAGATGATGGGTTGCTAGAGTGACAGAAGCTTAAACCCTAGTTTATGCGTTGCTTCGTAAGGGGCTGATTTGGATCCATATGTTTCATGATATGGCCAGGTTTACCTTAATACTTCTGTTGTAGTTGCAGACGCTTGCAATAGGGGTTAATCATAAGTGGGATGCTTGTCCAAGTAAGGGCAGTACCCAAGCACCGGTCCACCCACATATCAAATTATCAAAGTACCGAACGCGAATCATATGAGTGTGATGAAAACTAGCTTGACGATAATTCCCATGTGTCCTCGGGAGCGCTTTCCTTTATATAAGAGTTTGTCCAGGCTTGTCCTTTTCTAAAAAAGGATTGGGCCATCTTGCTGCACCTTATTTACATTCACTATTTGTTACCCGTTACCAATTACCTTATCACAAAACTATCTATTACCGATAATTTCAGTGCTTGCAGAAAATACCTTGCTGAAAACCGCTTATTATTTCCTTTTGCTCCTCGTTGGGTTCGACACTCTTACTTATATAAAAGGCTATGATAGATCCCCTACACTTGTGGGTCATCAAGACTCTTTTCTGGCGCCGTTGCCAGGGAGTGAAGCGCCTTTGGTAGGTGGAATTTGGTAAGGAAAAATTTATATAGTGTGCTGAAATTTACTGTCACTTGTTACTATGGAACATAATCCTTTGAGGGGCTTGTTCGGGGTATCTTCACCCCGACCAGTAGAGCAAAGAGTTGCTCCTCAACCTACTGAACCTACTAAAAATGTTTACTTTGAAATTCCTTTGGGTATGATAGAGAAACTGCTAGCTAATCCTTTCACAGGTAACGGAACATTACATCCCGATTTGCACCTAATGTATGTGGATGAAGTTTGTGGATTATTTAAGCTTGCAGGTATGCCCAAGGATGTTATCAAGAAGAAGGTCTTCCCTTTATCTTTGAAGGGATATGCATTGACATGGTTTAGGCTATGTGATTATATTGGATCATGGAACTACCAACGATTGAAATTGGAATTTCATCAAAAGTTTTATCCTATGCATCTTGTTCATCGTGATCGTAATTATATATATATAATTTTTGGCCTCGCGAAGGAGAAAGCATCGCTCAAGCTTGGGGGAGGCTTAAGTCAATGTTATATTCATGCCCCAATCATGAGCTCACAAAAGAAATGATTATTCCAAATTTATATGCTGGGCTTTCTCTCAGTAATCGCTCCATGCTCGATACTTCTTGTACTGGATCTTTTATGATGAAGACTATTGAATTCAAATGGGATTTATTGGAAAGAGTTAAATGCAACTCTGAATATTGGGACCTCGATGAAGGTAAGGAGTCAGGTATAACACCTAAGTTTGATTGTGTTAAATCTTTTATGGATACCGATGCTTTCCATGAATTTAGCACTAAATATGGATTTGACTCTGAGATAGTAGCTTCTTTCTGTGAATCCTTTGCTACTCATGTTGATCTCCCTAAGGAGAAGTGGTTTAAATATAATCCTCCCATTGAAGTAAAAGTAGTTGCACCTATTAAAGTTGAAGAAAAGACTATCACTTATAATGATCCTGTTGTTCCTACTGCTTATATTGAGAAACCACCTTTCCCTGTTAGAATAAAGGATCATGCTAAAACTTCAACTGTGGTTCGTAAGAGTAATACTAGAAGACCTACTCCCTCTGAGCAAATTAAAGTTGAACCTAGTGTTGCTATGGTTAAAGATCTCTTGGTCGATAATGTTGATGGGCATGTTATTTACTTCTGCAATGAATCTGCTAGAATTGCTAGACCTGATACTAAAAATAAACATAGACCTGTTGTAGGAATGCTTGTTATTTCTGTTAAAATAGGAGATCATTGCTATCATGGCTTATGTGATATGGGTGCTAGTGCAAGTGCAATACCTCATTCCTTATACAAAGAAATTATGCATGATATTGCACCTGCTGAGATAGAAGAGATCGATGTTACAATTAAGCTTGCCAATAGAGATACTATTTCACCAGTTGGGATTGTTAGAGATGTTGAAGTCTTGTGTGGGAAAGTTAAATATCCTGCTGATTTTCTTGTTCTTGGTTCCCCACAAGACGACGTTTGTCCCATTATGTTTGGTAGACCCTTCTTGAATATTGTTAATGCTAAGATAGACTGCAATAAGGATATTGTTTCTGTTGGTTTAGGGGGTATGTCTCATGAGTTTAATTTTGCTAAATTTCGTAGATAACCCCATGATAAAGAATTACCTAGTAAAGATGAAATTATTTGTCTTGCTTCTATTGCCGTGCCTCCTAGTGATCATTTAGAACAATATTTGCTAGACCATGCAAATGATATGTTTATGAATGAAAGAAGGGAAATAGATGAAGTATTCTTTAAACAGGGTCCTATTTTGAAACACAACTTGGCTATTGAAATCCTAGGGGATCCTCCTCCACCTAAGGGTGATCCCGTGTTTGAGCTTAAACCTTTACCTGATACTCTTAAATATGTGTATCTTGATGAGAAAGAGATATATCATGTTATTATTAGTGCTAACCTTTCAGAGCATGAAGAAGATAAATTATTGAAAACTCTGAAGAAGCACCATGCTGCTATTGGATATACTCTTGATGATCTTAAGGGCATTAGTCCCACTCTATGCCATCACAAAATAAAATTGGAGAAAGACGCTAAACCAGTTGTTGATCACCAACGACGGTTAAATCCTAAGATGAAAGAAGTGGTAAGAAAAGAAATACTAAAGCTTCTAGAGGCAGGTATAATTTATCCTGTTGCTGATAGTCAATGGGTAAGTCCTGTCCATTGTGTCCCTAAGAAGGGAGGTATTATTGTTGCTCCTAATGATAAAGATGAATTGATCCCATAAAGAATTGTTACAGGTTATAGAATGGTAATTGATTTCCGCAAATTAAATAAAGCTACTAAAAAGGATCATTACCCTTTACCTTTTATTGATCAAATGCTGGAAAGATTATCCAAACATACACATTTTTGCTTTCTAGATGGTTGTTCTGGTTTCTCTCAAATACCTGTGTCAAAAGAGGATCAAGAAAAGACAACTTTTACTTGCCCTTTCGGTACCTTTGCTTATAGAGGTATGCCTTTTGGTTTATGCAATGCACCTGCCACTTTTCAAAGATGTATGACTACTATATTCTCTGACTTTTGTGAAAAGATTGTTGAGGTATTTGTCGTGGTTTTGTCACGGCAGATGTCCTAGAGAAAGGACTTAGTCATGGAGCCATCGCCACGGGTTAGCTTGAAGGGGTTAAAGCGGACACAAGGACGCAAGAGAGTTTATATTAGTTCGGCCCTTCAATGAAGGTAAAAGCCTACTTCTAGTTGAGATGGAATTGATGGGTGTTTCGATGACTAGGGAGCAAATAAGCTTCGCCTATGTCTCGAGTTGTTGTCTGTCCTTGAACCGCCGCCGGGTTGTCCCCTTATATACATGGGTGATGCCCGTCGGTTTACAGAGTCCCGATACCGGCTCATAGATGCGTCCGGTTTGGTCTCCACTATTCCTAACTTATAACACAAGTTACATACCGATGCCGGTTTATAGCTATAGGCCTTAAACTGATTATGGTCCTTCAGCCCTCATCTGCCCTCATGGGCTTTTATCCTACTCAACTACTGATGAAGTTAACCCGGCCTGTCCTGGCCGGTTTACGCCCAGTAGTAATATCCCCAACATTAGGCCCCAAATTGATTTGAGCAGGTTCATGTCAATCCTTAGCAAAAATCTTCATCTTCAACATCTTCTTGTATTTTGTTGAACCGCCGTGAGGTCATCTTCTCTGCTCGCGGTAGACCGGTGTGACGTCACTGGTTATAAAGAACCTTATCCTATTGACAAGCCTGCGACAATTAAGGCCGCAGCTTCGTTTCCAAACTCATGGCTCCTTGATTCTCGCACCGGACATATCCCTTTCTTTATAAATAGGACCGAAGGGTCATTTCCTTTCTCTTTCCCTCCGACCCCTTCTGCTTCATCTTCCTCGCGTTGCCCAGTTTCGGAGCTCCGCCACCACCGTCGACCTCTGCATCAACCTTGGCCGCTGCATCAACCTGAGCACACCAGAGCATCGCGGCGACCTTCCGCTTCTTCCTCAGTTCCGGTAAATCTTCTTTCCTTTCCCCCGCAGATCTGTTCTAGGGTTTCCTCGTTCTTCGAAGTTCATCGAGACTCTGGCGCTGTTCTTCCTTTGTTTCTTCTTTAGCCCATGAATAAAACTTCAAACCTGATGTATTCCCCGTAATGGCTTATCTTCTGTTACCAAAGCAAACCTTTATGCGCATAAAACATTGATCTGGTCCCTTGTGAATTGCTTTGAGATCAACCTTTTAGGTCTAAATCCTTTTATTTTCCTGTCTTACGGTAGATCCAAAATTTCACTGCGACCTTATGAAATCTGTTTTTACCTTCCTTAGTCATTCTTGCCTTAGATCTGTATCCTCTTTACCACATAGGCGGTTCACCTTTGAAAAAGCAATCTATCATATATCATTAGTCCCCTTGTTGAACCGCTGTGATGTTGTTGCTTCATAAACTCCGGTTTAGATAGATCTGCTTCCGGTTTAACATTGCACATATCAATGTACTTTGTAGATTTCATCATGGCCAAGCAAGTGTATGAGTGCAATTGAGGCCCTTCTCGCGTCACAGAGGATCAACTGGATGATTTAGTCCTGATTGGCGCCTTGGGCAGCAAAGACACCGTCCATTGGAGGGCTCCTGGCAAAGAATGCCCCCCCCACACACCTCGAGAAGGAGAGGTTGTTGTTTTCGTAGACCACTTAGCCCGGGGTTTTAAACCGCCCGGTTCTAAATTCTACCGGGATGTTCTAGCTGATTTCCAACTCCATCCGCAAGACACTGGCCCCAACTCTGTTACAAATATGTGCCACTTCCAAGTGCTCTGTGAGGTGTTCTTTCAAGAGGAGCCCACAGTGGAATTATTCAGAGATCTTTTCCATCTAAACCGCCGTACTGAGTTTACTGATGGCTCTAATACAGAGTTGGGTGGCATGGCGATTCAAAAAAGGAAAGAGGTCACATACCCTCACGCCAAGCTGCACAGTCACCCCAAGGAGTGGAATCAGACATGGTTCTACTGCAAAGACACCTCCCCTGCTGGTGAGAATCCCTTGCCTGGCTTTCGTTCGGAGTGGCTCAGCAATACCCATCCTTTTCCTCAACGATTGAGTGCCCAGGAGAGAAGCAAATATGCTCCTCAGCTGTCAAAGCTTAGAGCTTTTATGGCTAACGGTTTAACAGGGGTTGACCTTGCTCGCTGTTGGATATCATGGAGCATACTGCCCCTTAGTCAGCGCTCCGGTTTGATGTGCGAATATACCGACAGTGTGGATGACCCACTGCGACATTCAAGACTCCAGCTCTCCGGTGAAGAAATCATAGAAGCTGTGCGTAAGATACTGAATGAACCAAAGCACATCTGCGCTAGAACCGGCCTGCTTCCCTTCTGTGCCACCAACAAACCGCCAGCTGTAAGACTTTGATTTTTCTCTTTGCTGAATCTGTTATTGATATGTCTGGTCATTGTTTTTAATATCAGTGTCTGCATAATCAGGGTGATGATCTGTTTTGGAGCAAAAAGCTGCCGAAGGAGAAACCAGATAAAACAGATAAACGGAAAGAGCAACCCGGCAAAATACTAAAGCTGTGAAGAAGACTGCCCACCGGAAAAGAACCACTGCATCTTCTAATCCGGCCCCTGATGACGAGGTGGATAATCCAGACTTTGAGGTAGAGCTTGACTCACTTGGTTTATTTTTCATGCATCTTATTGATGATGATATTTGTCAGGATGATGCCGAAGCCAGCCATGCGGATGTTGCAGAGGTAATTATTCTCTCTTCCGATTCAGAAACTTTGCTTTCACAAAAAATCCGTCAGGCAAACTGGAAAGTTAAATTTTCTCATCCTCTTGCTTATTTGGATCCTAAACTTCTTATGAAGACTCAACAACACGAAGCTCGCCGCACCACCCGGCACAGCGGCCAGGTAGTTACCTCCGCCGGTTTACCGAACAGTCCGGTTCGGAAACGTCATTCCGAGGTCTCTAATTCGCTTGTCAGTGCTTGTCCTAAAGCGGGCTGCTTTCGTCAACCTCTTAATCCGTCTGACTCCAATTATCAGGTTATTTCCCACTCATCTTCTGGCGAGTCGTCGGCTACTCAGCTCCCACCGCTCAAAACGGTGCTTGGGTAAGCTATATTTATTGTGATGTTTGCAGTATATTGCCTTAGAACATATGCTGTATTTAATTTTGTTATTCTTCTCAGGGCCAAACCTAGGCCGAGCAAGAAGGCCCGCCTGGATAAAGCGGCCGAAGAAGATGTCATTCTTGAACCAGGCACCACACCCAATCTTGAAGCGGCTATTCCTGAGGATATTCCCAATGATCCACCGTAGCCAGATGATGATCTTACTGCTGAGGAAAGACCTACTGATACCTCAGGTCCTAGCCATCAGCCCATAGGTTCCCTCCGGGTTGAAAGCTCCACCGGTCCCGCAAAACCTACTGACAAGCCAACAGCTCCAGTGGAAACCGGCGGTACTAATGATGATGAAGTTGTCATTACTGGCACTGGCCATACTGAGCCAAGCAATCCTATCGCTTTATCCAAACATTCTGCCAAGGAAGAATTAGCTGCTTTTGGCAAAGGCAAGTGGAATGCTGATCTGACGGCTTACGCTACTTTGAACGCCCAAGATATCCATTCCGGCTATCTGAACCGGCTGTATACCAGCCGTGACTATGAAGCCGGTCTGGTTAACATGATGAAGGATAAATATGAGGTAACTTCCATATGCTCCTTCCTGCTTGTATGCTTTCATTCTTGCTGACTCTCCTAGCCCCTAAGGGCCGATTTGAAATATTCTTTCAAACCGGGACTTAATAATATGAATCTTGATTCTTTGAAATTTGCTGATGTAGTCCCCAAGGGCCGGTTCAACTTAGCGTAGTTAAACCGGTACTTTAAGTAATTGAAACTGCCGCATCAGAATACATATGATCAAATAGCCATTAGCCCCCAAGTGCCAAGTTGAATACTTGTATTGAGCTTGGGACTTTGTAAACAATTGAAAGATGAAGATCAAATATGCATTAGCCCCCAAGTGCTAAGCGCATAACTTGTTATGTGGTTGGTACTTGAATCCTTCTACCGATTTGTTGAAACATATATCTGTACGCCTGCAGGCGGAGCTGAAGGCGAAAGAAAGCCAAGTCATTGATCTGCAAGAAAACCTGAAAACCCAACAGGCTGAAACCTCCAAGGCAAAAGAGGAATTGGCCAGTGCCTTAATCGCCATGGAACAACTTAAGGAGAACTTCAAGAAGAAACGGGCGGATTGGGCCACTGAAAAATCCGCTTTGATCAAACGAGCAGAGGATGCCGAGGATGCACTGAAACCAGTGACGGATGAACTGACCAGCATAAAGTGGCACGTTCATGCCATGACCACTGCTATCTTTGGTAAGCCAGCTTACCTTCTGAATTGGTTCTGCCTTCTTACAGAGTTTCCGGTTTATTAACCTTTTATGGTATTTCAGGGACACGCATTGGTCACTTGGGGTCAGATGTGCGGAAGAAATTGAAAGACGCCTATACCTTGGTTGAACAATTGTATACTGGTGCCCAGCAGATCATCTGTACCGCGTCTCATAACAAACCGGCGCCCACTTTGATTCAAGATACTTTGATGAAACTATCAGTGCTTCCTGCCCGGGTTGAAGAGCTGAAGAAATCTGCTGCTCGAACCGGTGCAATCAATGCTTTAATCCGGGAAAAAGCCTAGGTGCCGGATTTTGATCCTATTGAAGTGGCTCAGGGTTATCCTAGTTTGAAGGAAGACGGGTCAGAATTTGGTGAAGCGGATCTACGAGCCATAAACCGGGAGGTACGTCCGCTAGCTTGTCAGCTGGCTGAGGAAGCAGATTTGTCTCATTATCAAGCCCAATATGACAGCCAGAACAAGCGAATAGCTGCACCAATCCATGAATCGGAAAACCTGATCCCTCCAATCCGTAAGCATACTTACGCTCCCGATATTGACCCGTCTTCGCTAATCCATGACGAAGCTGTTTTTCAAGCATTGATGGGAATCGACTGGACAACTGTGGATTTCCAGCCACTGGGTAGAGAAACGGAAGCTGAAGCGGCGCAGGATGACCCACAACCATCAGGCCAGGCTGGTGACCAAGCTTAAACTGGAAGCCGGTTTTAAAACTGTCTCTCCTTTGTGAAAAACAATTATGTTATTGTGGGCACCATGTTGCCTTGTAATAGGCTAGCTGATACCTTTGATGTTGATATGCCTTCGTGCATAACTTGTTCTTCCTGTGGTAATGATCTTTCCAAAATACTTTCTGAAATAAGAAATTCGTTAAGTGCCACCGCGGTTGTACCGTCAGGCGGAATATGATGTTTGTATATATAAAGTCAAAACATTCAAAACAAAATTTTAAGTATATGATCAAAAAATTTGAGATACATAATACCTGCCACCGTTGAGTGTGAAGTTGGCTTGGCCAACCTTGAAGCGGAGTTTTTGCAAACCCACACTGTTGGAGGAAATACAACTCCTGTATATGTATATGACACTGGTTACCATGTAAACCATGCCATGTTATAATGAACACCGTGTTACTCCATAAGAGGATGTTAACAACAAGGATCAAAACAGACAAATAGTCTCCGGATTGACGTGAACTGTGTCCCGTCAATTGATTGGTTAAAAAACTTTGTCGGTTTAAAGAACACAATAAAAAACAAAAAAACCCTTCAAAGAAAAGTATGAAGCAAAAGTAACGAAAAAAACGTTTGCCAAAAAAGATTTATTTAGGCTGATCAAATGGCGTAACCATGGCCAAACACGACCAAGCTCCCGTTAGGTGTAACTATGGTTCTAGTTAGCCAGGTCCCCAAGTGATTCTTGTGGCATTTATGCCGACCAAATGGCGTGGTTATGGTTCGGGTTCGACCAAGCCCCCAAGTGATTCTGTGGCCTTAGGCCGATCAAGAGGCATGACTGGTTCAGACATGACCAAGTCCCCAAGTGATCTGGTGGCTTTCGCCTATCAAGAGGCATGGTATTGGTTCGGACACGACCAATCCTCCAAGTGATATAACACGATGCTTTTAGCAAAGCGAACTCAAGGGGTAAACCGGAGGCCGCTTTAGAGCAACTCCGTGTAACCTCACATGATGTAAAAGAACAGATACCCCGCTTTAGCTGAGGTTCCGGTTTATTATACTTAATCATAATATATACATTGTATGTACATAAGTATAGCCAATGGCTCAGGTATAGTAAGGCCAAAGATGAGCTATATTCCACGGCCTGTTAGTCTCCTCCTCTGATGTACGTGAGTCCTTATGCTCTCGAATATCAATCAGATAGTACGACCCGTTGTGCAGATTCTTGCTGACCACGAAAGGCCCCTCCCAAGGTGGGGATAGCTTATGCATATCAGTCTGATCTTGGATGAGCCGAAGCACCAAATCTCCTTCCTGGAAGGCTCTGGTTCTGACTCGGCGACTGTGATAACGACGAAGATCCTGTTGGTAAATTGCCGACTGGGCGGCTGCGATGTCACGCTCTTCATCCAACCGGTCCAAAGCATCTTGCCGTGCTGTCTCGTTGTCCGCTTCAACATAAGCCGTGACACGAGGTGAGTCATGACGGATATCGCTGGGGAGAACCGCCTCCGCTCCATAAACCATGAAGAACGGCGTGTATCCTGTTGATCTGTTGGGTGTTGTATTGATGCTCCATAACACAGATGGTAATTCTTCTACCCAACAACCTGGCGTTCTCTGCAAAGGAACCATGAGTCGGGTCTTGATGCCTCTCAAGATCTCTTGATTAGCTCTTTCTACTTGACCATTGGACTGTGGATGTGCCACTGATGAAACGTCGAGCCGGATGTGCTCCCGTTCGCAGAACTCCTTCATAGCACCTTTGGACAAATTGGTACCATTATCTGTGATAATAATACTGTGCGGAAAGCCAAACCAGAAAATGACCTTTTTGATGAACTGAACCGCCGTGGACGCATCACACTTGCTAACAGGTTCTGCCTCCACCCACTTTGTAAACTTGTCCACCGCCACCGGGAGGTGGGTCTTCTTATCTTTGGACCTTTTGAAAGGCCCAACCATATCCAGCCCCCAAGTCGCAAACGGCCAAGTAATTGGAATCATCCTCAATTCTTGAGCCGGTACATGAGCACGTCTTGAAAACCTTTGGCAACCATCACATCGTCTGACCAGATCCTTCGCATCAGCATGAGCAGTTAACCAATAGAAACCATGGCGAAACGCTTTAGCCACCAGAGACTTTGAACCGGCGTGGTGACCACAATCTCCTTCGTGGATCTCACGCAAAATTTCACGGCCTTCTTCCGGAGACACGCAATGTTGAAAAGCTCCTGATACACTGCAATGATGCAAATCACCGTTGATGACAGCCATGGACTTGGATCGCCGGATTTATCTGCCGGGCCAGAATCTCATCTTCTGGCAACTCGCCCCGATTCTTGAACGCCAGGTAAGGAAGCGTCCAATCCGGAATAACATGAAGAACTGCCACCAATTGAGCCTCCGGATCAGGAATGGCCAAATCCTCTTCACCAGGGATCTTCACCGACGGGTTGTGCAGCACATCCAGAAAAACATTGGGTGGGACCGGTTTGCGCTGAGAGCCCAGCCGGCTTAAAGCGTCCGCCGCTTCATTTTTCCGCCGGTCCACGTGGTCCACCTGATAGCCTCTGAAATAACCTGCAACAATATCCACCTCACGACGATATGCTGCCATGAGTGGGTCCTTGGAGTCCCAAGTGCCAGACACTTGCTAAGCCACAAGGTCCGAATCACCGAAGCACTTAACTCGACTTAGATTCATCTCCTTAGCCATCCGAAGACCATGGAGCAAGGCTTCATACTCAGCTGCATTGTTAGTACAAGGGAACATTAAACGGAGAACATAACAAAACTTATCACCTCGTGGGGAAGTTAATACGACTCCAGCCCCCGAGCCTTCCAACTGCTTGGATCCGTCAAAATGGATGGTCCAATACGTATGATCCGGCTTTTCTTCAGGTGCTTGCATTTCCGTCCAATCATTGATGAAATCAACAAGTGCTTGAGACTTAATCGTTGTCCGAGGCACATATTTCAAACCGTACGGCCCCAGCTCTATAGCTCACTTTGCAATCCGGCCAGTTGCTTCCCGGTTCTGGATGATATCTCCCAAAGGTGCAGAACTGACCACCGTAATTGGGTGCCCTTGGAAGTATTGCTTAAGCTTCCGGCTTGCCATAAAAACTCCGTACACCAGCTTCTGCTAGTGCGGATACCTTTGCTTGGACTCAATGAGTACCTCGCTGATATAATAGACCGGATGTTGAACCGGATGCTCCTTACCTGCCTCCTTTCGTTCCACCACAATAGCCACGCTAACCGCACAAGCATTAGCAGCAACATATAGAAGTAACGGCTCCTTGTCAATGGGAGCGGCGAGCACAGGCGGATTGGCCAATTGCCGCTTTAAGTCCTCAAATGCTTCATCAGCAACAGAACTCCAGACGAACTGATCCGTCTTCTTCAACATCTGATACAAAGGGATCGCCTTCTCACCAAGGCGGCTGATAAACCGTCTTAACGCGGCAATCCGGCCTGCCAGGCGTTGAACATCATTGATACACTTCGGTTTAGCCAAGGAGGTGATGGTTGTGATCTTCTCCGGATTAGCCTCAATTCCCCTGTTGGACACCAGAAAACCCAATAACTTGCCCGCCGGTACACCAAAAACACACTTGTCCGGATTAAGCATCATCTTGTACGTACTTAGGTTATCAAAGGTTTCCTTCAAATAATCAACCAGAGTCTCCTTCTCCCTGGATTTAACCATGATATCATCCACGTAAGCATGTACATTACGGCCAATCTGCTTGTGAAGACAATTTTGTACACACCGTTGATAAGTTGCCTGGGCACTTTTGAGCCCAAAGGGCATAGACACATAGTAGAAGGCTCCAAAGGGAGTTATGAATGTCGTCTTCTCCTGGTCCTTAACTGCCATTTTGATCTGATGATAGCCAGAGTATGCATCCAAAAAACTTAAACGCTCACAACCCGTCGTAGCATCAATGATTTGATCAATACGGGGGAGGGCAAAAGGATCTGCTGGACAAGCCTTATTAAGATCTGTGTAATCCACACACATACGCCAGGTGCCGTTTTTCTTAAGGACTAGCACCGGATTGGCAAGCCACTCAGGGTGAAAAACTTCAACAATAAAACCAGCTGCTAAGAGCCTGGCTACCTCTTCTCCAATCGCCTTGCGTTTTTCTTCATTAAACCGGCGGAGGAACTGTTTCACCGGTTTGTATTTAGGATCCACATTAAGTGTGTGCTCAGCGAGTTGCCTTGGTACACCTAGCATGTCAGAGGGCTTCCATGCAAAAATGTCCCGATTCTCACGGATGAACTCGATGAGCGCGCTTTCCTATTTCGGATCCAAGTTGGCACTAATGCTGAACTGCTTGGACGAATCGCCAGGTACGAAGTCAACAAGCTTAGTTTCTGCTGCCGATTTGAACTTCAGGGCCGGATCATGCTCCGTAGTTGGCTTCTTCAACGGAGTCATGTCCGCCGGATCAACATTGTCTTTATAATACTTCAACTCCTCGGTGGCACAAACCGACTCTGCGTAAGCCGCATCTCCTTCCTCGCATTCCAAAGCGATTTTGTGGCTTCTGTGAACCGTTATTGTCCCCTTGTGACCCGACATCTTGAGCTGCAAATACACATAACAGGGCTGAGCCATAAACTTGGCATATGCCGGACGCCCAAACAGGGCATGATATGGACTTTGGATTTTCACCACTTCAAACGTTAATGTCTCCGACCTGGAATCATGATCATCCCCAAAGGCCACTTCAAGAGCTATCTTACCAACGGGATATGCTGATCTGCCAGGCACTACACCGTGGAATACTGTATTGGACGGTTTGAGATTCTTATCTGTTAGTCCCATACGACGGAAGGTCTCATAGTATAGGATGTTAATGCTGCTCCCTCCATCCATGAGCACCTTGGTGAACTTATAACCTCCCACCTGAGGCGCCACCACCAGAGCCAACTGACTCAGATTATCAACCTGGAGTGGGTGATCCTCTCTGCTCCATATGATTGGCTGTTCAGACCAACGAAGATAACGGGGTGTGGCCGGTTCAACAGAGTTGACTGCCCGCCTCTGAACCTTCTGGTCTCGCTTGTCCAGGCTAGTGGTAAAGACATGGTACTACCCATTACTCAACTGCTTTGGGTTGCTTTGGTAACCTGACTGTTGCTGCTGTTGGTTGTAACCACCCTGGTTGTTCTAACTATTTTGACCATTATGTCCGCCCGGATTACCATTAAATCCTGAACCGGAACTTCCTTCACCGTAACCCGGCCCGGACCCTGAGCCCCCGCCAGATCAGTGATCATACCGGAAATTATTAGAATTCTTGAACTCCTGCATAATAAAGCAATCCTTCCAAAGGTGGTTTGCTGGCTCCTCCTTCGTCCCATGTCTTGGACAGGCTGGCTTAGTAGATAGTTCAGGCGGTTTGGGTTGGGGTTGGGCGCTCCACTACGATTTTTCGGCCTACCCTTGCGCCGCTGGCCATTGTCCTATACGTTGGTATTAGCCACAAAATCCATGTTGCCATCCGCTTTACGCTTACCTCCTCCGCCATTGCCTACCCAGTGATGCTGCTGACCTTTGGAGCTGTTGTTCTTCTTCCCCTTCCCTGTCTTGTCATCATCAGATTCGGGATCCTTGGTACTATCAGAATCAGCATATTTTACCAAAGCGGCCATGAGGGTCCCCATGTCGGTGCAATGACGCTTCATCCGTCCCAATTTCAACTTCAGGGGCCCAAACCGGCAGTTGCCTTCTAGGGTTAATACTGCGGTGTCAGCGTTGATGCGGTCTGAGGAGTGCAACACTTGTGAAACCCGGCGTACCCAATGAGTCGTTGACTCTCCTTCCTCCTGGACGCATGCAGCTAAGTCCACTATCGACATAGGTTGTTTACAGGTATCCTTGAAATTGTTGATAAACCGGGCTCGTAATTGGGCCCATGAACTGATAGAATTAGCAGGCAAGCTTTTTAACCAAGTACGGGCCATTCCTTCAAGCATCATGGTGAAGTATTTCGCACACGCCGTGTCATCCACATCAAGCATCTCCATGGCCATCTCATAGCTCTCTACCCATGTCTCTGGTGGTTGATCCGCCGTATAATTTGGTACCTTGCGTGGGCCTTTGAAATCCTTGGGTAGGCGCATGTTGCGAAAAGCGGGGACGAGGCAAGGCACCCCAAAGAACTAGAAGTAACACCAGGTTCGATCGAAATGGTTGGACGAACCGGCGTGAGCTGCCGAGCCTGATGCTGTGCGGCTAACTCGGCCTCCCTATGCGCTCGGGCCCGGTTCACCACTTCCTGAGCGTCATCAGCACCACCCGTTGGGTTGTTACCACGGGGTGCTCCATGTCGTTCATTACTCGACACTGCTGGTTCATCCATATGTCTGCTATAGCTCCGGCTTGGACGGGGGGTCGAGTGGATCCGGTCGCGGCTGTACGAGTATGCCTCCTGTTGGGCCAAAGCTGTCCTCAGAAGTTCCTTGACCCGTCGCGTCTCTACTGCCTGCGGCGAGTCACCTTCAACTGGAATGGCCTCCAGTCATCCAGCAGCGGCAACAAGATTGTCCATTGGGTTGGAGTAGTGACCCGGAGGTGTTAAAGCATCCCGAGGTATAACGGTGTTTTGACGAGGCGGGTCCATCTGACGGGGCTGAACCGGTGCACCGGTCCCAGGGGCTTCTGCCTAGTTCCCCTCCAGCGGATTACTGGCTCTTGGTCCTGGAGTGTTGAAAAGGTCTCTGGCCTCGAAAACCGGAGGTAAGCGGGACCGGTGCTTCCTCCTTATGACTTCATGCGACGCGCTCTGATCCAACATAAGCCTGTAAGCCTGTGCGTCTAAAGCGGCCCGCTCTGCGGCCATCCTGGTGTCCTCAGCCGCCAGATTCGTTTTGGCCTGGGTGATTTGTTCCCTTACCTTTGCAATCTCCGTGTTGTGAGCGTCCTGATCTGGCGGATTAACTTCTGCCATAAGCACAGCCAACGCATCAAATAGTTCTGATAGAACCTGAGCCGGTGGGCGCACAGGGCCTCCCGCCCCGGCAACCGTTGCCACTGCTGAACCGGAGATTGTTGCCACGGCTGTCGAAGAGTGAAGCGCTGCTAGTGTTCCGGTCATGAATATTCCAACCCGGTTAGGCAGATCAGAGGGGTCTGAAATACTGTCGCCATCGGAACAGCTCTCAATCCGGCCATCTTGTAGCTGATAAAGAGATTCGGTTTCACCGGTCGAAGATTCATCACCGGAACGAACGGCAGTCGTCCCGTGAAGCTCCAATCCATCCTCATAACTCCCTCCATGGATCATTCCCACGAAGGCACGCTTCATGGTCGGTTTAACCCGGGCGGATCGCGCACGCTGAGCCGTCTCGACGAGGTCGGTGCAGATGTCCGGCTCAGGGCCCGGTTCACCGATCTTGCCAATGAAAACGTGAATGCTACCAAAGGGGACCCGGTACCCGTACTCAATTGAGCCGGCCTCGGGGCCCCAGCCTGCGTCGTCGATGTAGAGTTTGTCGTGACGACTCTTAGTCATCCGGCCTACAGCGTAGCCCTCGAGTCCTTTAAAGCGGCCCTCCAAGAACCGGAAACCATCGTGCGATAGCCCCACGGTGGGCGCCAACTGTTGTGGTTTTGTCACGGCAGATCTCCTAGAGAAAGGACTTAGTCGTGGAGCCATCGCCACGGGTTAGCTTGAAGGGGTTAAAGCGGACACAAGGACGCAAGAGAGTTTATACTAGTTCGGCCCCTTCAATGAAGGTAAAAGCCTACTTCTAGTTGAGATAGAATTGATGGGTGTTTCGATGAATAGGGAGCAAATAAGCTTCGCCTATGTCTCGAGTTGTTGTCTGTCCTTGAACCATCGCCGGGTCGTCCCCTTATATACATGGGTGACGCCTGTTGGTTTACAGAGTCCCGATACCGGCTCATAGATGCGTCCAGTTTGGTCTCCACTATTCCTAACTTATAACACAAGTTACATACCGACGCCGGTTTATAGTTATAGGCCTTAAACCGATTATGGGCCTTCAGCCCTCATCTGCCCTCATAGGCTTTTATCATACTCAACTACTGATGAAGTTAACCCGGCCTATCCTGGCCGGTTTACGCCCAGTAGTAATATCCCCAACAGTATTCATGGATGATTTCGCTGTTTATGGGACATCTTTTGATGATTGCTTAAGCAACCTTGATCGAGTTTTGCAGAGATGTGAAGAAACTAATATTGTCTTGAATTGGGAGAAATGCCACTTTATGGTTAATGAAGGTATTGTCTTGGGGCATAAAATTTCTGAAAGAGGTACTGAAGTTGATAAAGCTAAAGTTGATGCTATTGAAAAGATGTCGTGTCCTAAGGACATTAAAGGTATAAGAAGTTTCCTTGGCCATGCCGATTTTTGTAGGAGGTTCATTAAGGACTTTTCTAAAATTTCTCGGCCTCTGACTAATCTCTTACAAAAAGATGTTACTTTTGTATTTGATGATGATTGTGTAGAAGCATTTGAAATAATTAAGAAAGCTTTGATTTCTGCACCTATTGTTCAGCCTCCTGATTGGAATTTACCATTTGAAATTATGTGCGGTGCTAGTGATTATGTTGTAGGGGTTGTTCTAGGACAAAGAGTTGACAAGAAATTAAATGTTATTCAATATGCTAGTAAAACTCTAGACAGTTCCCAAAGGAATTATGCTACTACTGAAAAAGAATTTTTAGCAGTTGTATTTTCTTGTGATAAGTTCAGACCTTATGTTGTGGATTCTAAAGTAACTATTCACACTGAGCATGCTGCTATTAAATATCTGATGGAAAAGAAAGATGCTAAACCTAGACTTATTAGATGGGTTCTCTTGCTTCAAGAATTTGATTTGCATATTATTGATAGAAAGGGAGCCGAGAACCCCATTGCAGACAACTTGTCTAGGTTAGAAAATGTTCTTGATGACCCACTACCTATTGATGATAGCTTTCCTGATGAACAATTAGCTGTCATAAATGCTTCTTGTACTGCTCCATGGTATGCTGATTATGCTAATTACATTGTTGCTAAATTTATACCACCTAGTTTCACATACCAGCAAAAGAGAAAGTTCTTCTATGATTTAAGACATTACTTCTAGGATGACCGGCATCTTTATAAAGAAGGAGTAGATGGTGTTATTAGACGTTGTGTACCTGAGCATGAATAGGAATAAATCCTATGCAAGTGCCACTCCGAGGCTTATGGAGGATACCATGATGGAGACAGAACTGCACATAAGGTATTGCAATCCGGTTTTTATTGGCCTACTCTCTTCAAGGATGCCCGTAAGTTTGTTTTGTCTTGTGATGAATGTCAGAGAATTGGTAATATTAGTAGACGTCAAGAAATGCCTATGAATTATTCACTTGTTATTGAACAATTTGATGTTTGGGGCTTTGATTATATGGGACCATTTCCTTCCTCTAATGGGTATACTCATATTTTAGTTGTTGTTGATTACGTTACTAAGTGGGTAGAAGCTATTCCAACTAGTAGTGCTGATCATAACACCTCTATTAAGATGCTTAAAGAAGTTATTTTTCGAGGTTTGGAGTCCCTAGATACTTAATGACTGATGGTGGTTCACATTTTATTCATGGTGCTTTCCATAAAATGCTTGCTAAGTATGATGTTAATCATAGAATTGCATCTCCTTATCACCCACAGTCTAGCGGTCAAGTAGAACTGAGCAATAGAGAGCCTAAATTAATTTTGCAAAAGACTATTAATGGATCGAGAAAGAATTGCTCCAAGAAACTTGATGATGCATTATGGGCCTATAGAACTGCATATAAAAATCCTATGGGTATGTCTCCATATAAAATGGTTTATGGAAAGGCATGTCACTTACCTCTTGAATTAGAACATAAGTCATATTGGGCTATTAAAGAGCTCAACTATGACGTCAAACTTGCCGGTGAGAAGAGGCTTTTTGACATTAGCTCACTTGATGAATGGAGAACCCAGGCCTACGAGAATGCCAAACTGTTTAAAGAAAAAGTTAAAAGATGGCATGATAAAGGACACAAAAGCGTGAGTTTAATACAACTCTCGTTTAAGATTTTTGTTAGGCAAACTTCTCTCTAAATGGGAAGGTCCTTACGTTATCGAGGAGGTATACCATTTCGGTGCCATAAAAACCAACAACTTCAAAGGCACAAATCTAAGGGTGGTGAACAGTCAAAGAATCAAACATTATATCTCAGGTAATCCCATAAATGTTGAAACCAATGTTATTGAAACCGTAACCCTGGAGGAATACATAAGAGACACTTTCCAGAACATTTCAGACTCCAAAAAGGAATAGGTACATGGTACGGTAAGTAAACCGACTCCAAAACAGTTCTAATGGCAATTTTTCTCCGTTTTGGAATATTTAAGAAAATAGGAAAAGAAGTAGCAGTCCGGAAAGGACACGAGGCTTCCACGAGGGTGGAGGGCGCGCCCCCTACCTCCTGGGCACCTCGTGTGCCCTCTGGACTCTGTTTTCTTGCACGATACTTCTTTTGGTTGGTAAAAATTCATTATATAATCCCCCGAAGGTTTTGACCACCGTATCACGCAAATATCTCCCGTTTTTATTTCGAGTTGTTTCTGCTGCAGATTTAGAGCAAGATGTCTTCTCAAGAGTCAATCGGGGAGAGTTGGGTGTCTCATCCGACACCGGGGCCAAGAGAAAACAGCAATGATGACCACTTTGGGCCATCAACTGAGGAAGAGATGGAAGATGACTTGAAAAGGATAGATACCATGGAGGAGGATGAAGAAGTTACTTCTCGTATCCGAGCTGGATTCACGATGGGGGGACTATAGAGCTCAGCTATTCCAAACTCGGTCATCCCTTCCAATGTTAGATTTCTTTCTTATGAAAATATGAAAAAGAGTGTTACTTGTTCTCCCGCAGCTATGCAACATCCTTGGGTGAAAGGAGCTTTAGCCGTCACGGGCAAGCTCCATAAGGAAATAATGGACCTCAAGCAGCAAGTTAATAAGCTCGAGGAAGAGAATCGTATCCTGAGGGGCATCATCGCCAAGAATATCACATCACCACCCCCGATAAAGGAGACATAAACACATGGGTATGGGCACTTCCCTTGGCAACTGCCGAGCTTGGGGGAGTGCCCCGGTATCGTATCACCATCACTTTTATCTTTACCGTTTTTCTTAGTTCAATCCTTTTGGTAATATCTTAATCTACTAGAATAAAGTTTTAGCATGATCTAGTTGTGAGTTTTGCTTTGTGATCCTTCTATGTAATCGAGTCCGTGAGCTTTATATAATAAAGATTAGTGTTGAGTCAAGGGCTTGATTATCTTACTATGATATTGAGGGAATAAAATGAAAGAAAAAGAATAAAAAGAAATAAAGAGATCATAGGGATCTTATGGAGAGTAATGACTTCACATATAAAGAGTATGATGAATAAAAGTTGTTGAGAGTTGACAAACATAGTATTGGTCATCATTGCAATTAATAGGAAGTAATAAAGAAAGAGAGGTTTTCACATATAAATACACTATCTTGGACATCTTTTATGATTGTGAGCACTCATTAAAGTATGATATGCTAAAGAGTTGAAGTTGGACAAGGAAGACAACGTAAAGGGTTATGTTTTCTTACATCTAAGATAAATTATATTGTCATGGATCATCAAACATGTTGAGCTTGCCTCTCCCTCTCATGCTAGCCAAATTCTTTGCACCAAGTAGAGATACTACTTGTGTTTCCAAATATCCTTAAACCTAGTTTTGCCATGAGAATCCACCATATCTACCTATGGATTGAGTAAGATCCTTCAAGTAAGTTGTCATCGTTGCAAGCAATAAAAATTGCTTCTTTAAATATGTATGATTTTTTAGTGTGGAGAAAATAAGCTTTATACGATCTTGTCATGTGGAAGAAATAAAAGCGACGGACTGCATAATAAAGGTCCATATCATAAGTGGCAATATAAAGTGACGTTCTTTCGCATTAAGATTTTGTGCATCCAACCATAAAAGCACATGACAACCTCTGCTTCCCTCTGCGAAGGGCTTATCTTTTATTCTTGTCTTATACTTCATGCAAGAGTCACGGTGATCTTCACCTCTCCTTTTTACATTTTGTCCTTTGGCAAGCACAGTGTGTTGGAAAGATCTTGATATATATGGCTAATTGGATGTGGGTTTTCATGAACTATTATTGTTGACATTACCCTTGAGGTAAAAAGTTGGGAGGCAAAACTATAAGCCCCTATCTTTCTCTATGTCCGATTAAAACTTCATAACCATAAATATCGCATGAGTGTTAGCAATTGTGAAAGACTAAATGATGGTTGAGTATGTGGACTTGCTGAGAAGCTCTTATATTGACTCTTTCCTATGTTATGATAAATTGCAATTGCTCAATGACTGAGATTATAGTTTTTTGGTTTTCAATGAAGTTTCTGATTCATAC
This sequence comes from Triticum urartu, assembly GCF_056163025.1. NCBI lineage: Eukaryota > Viridiplantae > Streptophyta > Magnoliopsida > Poales > Poaceae > Triticum > Triticum urartu. Next base: position 541,966,533 of record NC_141874.1, read on the forward strand.
TTGAGTATGTGAATGAATTGTTACTTTAGCATGGGAGATCATATGACAATATATATATGTTGTTGTTCTAAGAATGATGATGATGCCCTCATGTCCGTATTTTATTTTTATCGACACCTCTATCTCTAATCATGTGGACATGTTTTTCGATTTCGCCTTTCGCTTGAGGACAAGCGAGGTCTAAGCTTGGGGAGTTGATATGTCCATTTTGCATCATGCTTTTATATCGATATTTATTGCATTATGCGTTGTTATTACACATTATGTCACAATACTTATGCCTTTTCTCTCTTATTTTACAAGGTTTACATGAAGAGGGGGAATGCCGGCAGCTGGAATTCTGGGCTGGAAAAGGAGCAAATATTAGAGACCTATTCTACACATCTCCAAAAGTCCTGAAACTCCACGGGAATTATTTTCAGAATATATAAAAAATAGTGTGCAAAAGAAGTACCAGAGGGGGCCACCGACTGTCCACGAGGCTGGGGGGCGCGCCCTACCCCCTGGGCATGTCCCTGCCTCGTGGGCCCCCTGGTGGCCCTCTGATGCCCATCTTTGGCTATATGGAGTCTTTCATTGAGGAAAAAATCATAAGCTAGCTCACAGGGCGAAACTCCGCCGCCACGAAGCAGAACCTTGGCGGAACCAATCTAGGGCTCTGGCGGAGCTGTTCTATCGGGGAAACTTCCCTCCGGGAGGGGGAAATCATCACCATCGTCATCACCAACGATCCTCTCATTGGTAGGGGGTCAATCTCCATCAACATCTTCACCAGCACCATCTCATCTCAAACCCTAGTTCATCTCTTGTATCCAAACCTTAGATTGGTACCTGTGGGTTGCTAGTACTGTTGATTACTCCTTGTAGTTGGTGCTAGTTGGTTTCCTTGGTGGAAGATCATATGTTCAGATCCATTATGCATATAAATACCTCTCTGATTTTGAACATGAATATGCTTTTTGAGTAGTTACGTTTGTTCCTGAGGACATGGGAGAAGTCTTGCTATAAGTAGTCATGTGAATTTGGTATTCGTTCGATATTTTGATGAGATGTATGTTGTCATCCCTCTAGTGGTGTCATGTGAACGTCGACTACATGACACTTCACCATTGTTTGGGCCTAGAGGGAGGCATTGGGAAGTAATAAGTAGATGATGGGTTGCTAGAGTGACAGAAGCTTAAACCCTAGTTTATGCGTTGCTTCGTAAGGGGCTGATTTGGATCCATATGTTTCATGCTATGGTTAGGTTTACCTTAATACTTCTATTGTAGTTGCGGATGCTTGCAATAGGGGTTAATCATAAGTGGGATGCTTGTCCAAGTAAGGGCAGTACCCAAGCACCGTTCCACCCACATATCAAATTATCAAAGTACCGAACGCGAATCATATGAGCGTAATGAAAACTAGCTTGACGATAATTCCCATGCGTCCTCGGGAGCTCTTTCCTTTATATAAGAGTTTGTCCAGGCTTGTCCTTTGCTACAAAAAGGATTGGGCCATCTTGCTGCATCTTATTTACTTTTACTATTTGTTACCCGTTACCAATTAACTTATCACAAAACTATCCGTTACCGGTAATTTCAGTCCTTGCAGAAAATACCTTGCTGAAAACCACTTATCATTTCCTTCTGCTCCTCGTTGGGTTCGGCACTCTTTCTTATCGAAAAGGCTACGATAGATCCCCTACACTTGTGGGTCATCACCAACCCCTTCTATGTGTAGTGCAATTTTAGTGCCAGCTTTCAGTACATAAAACTTTGCAATTTCATTCCAAAAGCAAGTGCCAAAATAGGAGTCACCACATTCATCAAGTCTTATAGTAGCAACGATTGTAAATCCATGGTTTGTGCGCAGTATGACATTCGTGTGTCCTTGATGTATGTAAAGGGAAAAATTGTGCGCTACATAATCTGTTGCATAGCGAGGGATGTCCTGCAGAAAATGGTAGGGTTGTTAAAGAAAATATGGTAACATGCAAATATGGGCCCAAATTGAAAGAACTGTACAACAGTTGAAATCGAAGGACAAAAGTCTATAATTAACCAGATAGGGTAAACATGATGTCATGGAAATATGAGAGTAATCAAAAGAATAATACATCATTAATTTGCCTAATATAGAAAGAAGAGGGGGAAAATCCCCTTTGACGTATATGGTGGATGTGGCACCTTTTATACAAATGTAGCAATATTTAGACTATGTTCAGGAAAGTAGGCCATGCCAACCGATTTTGGGTGAGATTGAACATACCGCGTGCATCGTCAAGTTATTTGGTACGATGAGATGGAATCTCTGGCGGTGGTCACCAAGTCTTGAAGTGTCGGCGCACTGTACATTCTATGAATGAAAGAAAACCCTCAAATCAGCTCGAATAAAAAAGAATTCACGGTGATTTCCGCCGGGTGATTAAAGGAGGCAGATTAACTAGGATAAGAGATGAGATAATATCTTGTTAAATTAATTACCTTGTCTTCCATGAGAAAGAACCCTTAGTATGACAGATTCCCCAACCGAGCGGAGCTGGGTCGACCGCGAGCAGAGTCGAGAAAGTTGATGGCGATAGGCGGCGGCAAGCGGAAGTGGCAAAATGCGGTGGGCTTTGTCGGCAGCCTGGCGGCGGCGGAAGGCGTCAAGCTAAGTGTTTACCACCGCAATAGGCCGTGCCATGTCATAGACACGGAGGAGCTTGTGCAGGTGTGAATGGGGAACGTACCGGAGGGGCCGAGGTGGGTGGCGGGTGGGGTGAGGGTTTTTGTGACGTGGGGATGGTGAGGGTTTTCTTTTTTGAATTGGGTGGTGTGGGTTTTTCTACCCCACAAAGAATTTTGGGGGCGACGGTTTGCTAGAGCGAACCATGTGTGATTGACGCAGCAGGCAAAATGATAGTCATTGCACACGGTTCCGATTTTGGGAACCGTGTGTGATTGAGGTACTACCTCCGTCCTGGTTTATTGGTCCCCGTTGTAATTTTTACCAAAATTTGGCGAAATATTTAACATACTCAGACATAGATAATAAGCGTACACGTACATAAGCATAGTTCAACCATAAGTACATAGTTCAGCCGTCATTAAGCATACTCAAGCGTACATAGTTCGATCCATCCCACATCTCATCTCACATGCGCCCGGCACGATCCTGAAGCTTCTCCAGGTACTCGGCGTACGTGTCGTGCGCCACCCTGCAAGAATACTTCTGCTTGAATGAGCCAATGGCCCGTCCTCTTGCATGCGCAAGAACACTTAAATACGCGCCATGAATCGTGTGGTTGCAAAATGAGCATCCATAGCCGTCGTTCCAGGTCCTAATACGCCTATTATGCATACCCGCATAAAACTCCCTCAGGATTCGCCTCTTGTACCTCCTCTGGGCATCTTCATCCTCGCTGTCCACATCGTCAGACGGCACCAATACATATAGTAAAACAAATTTGGCATCAAATCACTGATTACATGCCGTGAAGTAGGATTAGGAATTTATGGCTATTTATTTATACATATTCAGATATTATGGTTCGATTTTTAAGCACAGTCGTCTATGTACAGACCAATCTTGAAGAAAATAATGGCACAAACATATGTAGGTCATTCAAAATCAATTGTCAATTCCTAGCTAGGAATTATTAGCACGAACACTAACCCTAGTCGGATTACTAGCAGAAATCATTTGCATAGATGAAACAACTAATCACTTATCACCTGTACCATTCAAATAATCAATACACTACACAGATCTAAGGAAACTTACTCAGATTGCATGGATTGGGAGAACATAACCACTGGATTTCTATTCCAAAAAGGGCGAGGCAGGAGTAACCAGAGAAACCCTATGATCTATTTGACACATACATGGGTATAGATGACTAATCAGCTGTCCGCCGTCATCGGAGTCGTCGCCGGAGTGGTCGTCCGAGTCATCGCCAGAGTGGTCGTCGGAGTCGTCACCGGAGTAGTCATCGGAGTCGGTGTGGAACTCCACCTCCGGCTGTGGAAGCTCGACGCCGTCGACGACGTCAGGGTGCAACGATAACTCACCGGCAGTGACGGCAACCTCTGTCTCCAACTCCACGCCATGCTCCGGTGCTTTAGCAGCCCCGGCGTCGCCACTCCCTCCGATGGGGCGCTCCGGCGGCATCCTCATACACTGACGGCTTTGAGGACTGAGAGCGGCGTCAAGGTTGCAAGCGGAGAGAGAGGATTGTGTGTGCATAGCGAGGATGGGGGGTGCGGCCGCTCAGGTGCACCATTAATATGGAGTAGTGGAAGTTGTGGGAGAGAGGCGGGCGGCGGTCAAACCGATGGCTCGCCTCCCGGTGAGCCTGCGCACCAGACTGCTAGCATGCCTACCAAAGTTTCACACATCTACTTGCACACCTCCCGATGGCACTGCGCAGCGAGCATGCCTCCGTCAATTCACACACCTACACACACGCCTCCCCATCTGCCTGCGCGGCGGACTGCTCGCATGCGTCCCGTCAACTCACACCTGCTCGCACACCACACGGGTCGCGTGGCGGCACGTATATTGTTTTTCTATTTGGATGATTAATGTTGCCGCTTTATTGCTTAACCGAAGCATGGCACGTATCCATTATTGGTCTAACGCTCACAGTTTGAATAAATAATCTGTCTGGGATATTGGTTCCCAATTATTAATAATCTCTCGTCTGTAATTAGATAAAGATTACATCAAAACTGGTCTCAAATTTGACAAAAAAAAGTACAATGCCACTTTGTATTGGTGTCCATATGACAACACGATAAGTTTCATGAACTTCAAATAAGTTTTGGATGTACTAGAATTTAAAAATCAAGATTCTCAATGTTTGAAATTTGTTGCACCGGGAGTAAACATGCACCTAGTGAGACACATGTGTTTTTGCAATCCATTTAGGTGCACTGTCACGTGTGCATGTAGCTCAAATTTGATTCTTGCACATTATACCCATAGAAAATCAATCAATCAATGTACTAAAATGTCTTAATGATCTCTGTGAATTTTTTGAAATTAAAACGTCCCTCCTTTGGTAACATGTATGTTCACCGTGGGATAATTAATTTAACATGCATAGTAGTTGCGGTGGATTCGCGGTGTGTGTGTGGGTGTGTGCGTCTGGGGGCGGTGGGTGGCTCGCAGTACACTACGAGTTGTGAGCCACTGTGTGGGTTGGCCGTTTTGTTAGGCAGGCTGGTGCCACATCAGAGTTGTGAAATCGTTATTTAAAACATTACACAACCCTTTCATACATAAATGTTTTGGCCACATGGAGTCGATGGTTGTCCTGCACGACACTCGATACTTGCGTGTGACGCTTTCTGTGGGCCTGCGAGGTCATCGTCCATCACTTTGACGAACAGCCGGCAGTGAGGTTAATTTGACCAGCAAGGTATAATCTTTTTTGTTTGTGTTATGGTGGTATATAGTACGCGTCGAAGAGGTGGGAGGGGACTAGCATATATACTATACGTATGCGTCCGTGAACAAGTACACCTCACTCAGTGTTGGGACTTTTTGGTTACCGAGGCACGTGCCACATCAAAATTGTGAAATTGGTTATTCAAATATCACACAACACCTTTTTGGGCCACATGCATATATATCCTAACTAGGACACTCACGTGTGACGCTTCCATCTGTGGGCCCACAAGGCCATCATCGATGCATGCATGCATGCATGCATCACTTTGACCTACATCGGGAGAGGTTAATTAATTTCACCATCGATGAGGATTCTTTTGGGTTGTACATATATTATGGCAGGAGCATATAGTATGCGGTGAAGAGGGGGGAAGGGGACCATCATATGTAGTACGCTTGATATGAACCTCGCTCTGTGTGGGTGCATGGTTTACGGTTTTTGAGGCATGTGGCACATCAAAGTTGTGCATTTTGGGTATTCAACATATATATGTTTGGCCCACATGCAAAGCGGTGGTGGTTGTCCTCTCGCACCCACTTAAGCGGTTATCAGCGATATCGATGCTTTCCATCTGTGGGCCCGCTTGGTCCATCACTTCTTTTTGCGTGACAACAAGAGAGGTTAGTTTGACTTAGGAGGGGATTATTATTTTTGCTCTGGGATTACATGCATGATACACTTTGAGCACACACATATGCATGTGTACGCATGAATCCCTCTCATCGAGTCGAAGTGGCTAGTACAACGACACCATCATGAACCGATCTCGCTCTGTGTGGGGAGCTAGTGTACGATTTTTGACACACGCACTAGATCAATGTTGTGTATTCAAACATGCATGCACTCATCACCTCCATACATATGCATGTAGTGGTTTCCTTCGAACGATACACTCCCTCGCGTGGTTATCGGCGACAAGCCTATATATTTGTGGGCCCGCATGGACATCCATGATCACCTTGACCAACAACAAGATAGGTTACCATGGTGGATTCTTCATTTGGTTAGTGTTATCATAGTATAGGTCATGGTGAGATTCAGACCTAATTAAGTTTGAGCACATATACTATGCAAGCATGCATGCATATATGAATCCCCGTTGTTGGCTTGAAGTGTGGTGTAACATACATATGCATCGTCAACCTAACCCTCACTCAGTGTGGGGATTTCTAGTTCAAAATCACGATGCCACATCAAAGTTGTTCATTGTTACTCAAAAACACACCTCTCCATACATATGTTTGGACCACACGCATGAAGTGGTTGTCTTCGGGGACTAGCTACTTGCGTGATTATTGGCGAGCTAGCCCATCTCCAGGGTCGCATGGATGGCCATCGATTTGACCAACAAGAGACAGGTTGTACGACCAATGTGGATTATTCTTGGTCCGTTTTATGATCCATCTTGGTGAGATATATGCCTCTCTGGCCCGCCGACTGAAAGTGTGTGGGGGGGGGGGGTTGCTACATCGCACTTTGCTAGGTGAACCTTGGTTGGGGCAGAGGGGGCATGATCATAGCTTAGGATTCCCTTTGTGCTGGCACAAGGGGGGCTGCTAGCTACTTCGCACTTTGCTAGGAGAACCTCGCTTGGGGGGGGGGGGCATGTGCATTCATAGCTTAGGATTCCCTTCGTGCCGACACGAGGGAGGGGTGGCTGCTAGCTACTTCACACTTTGCTAGGGTGAACTGATATGTATCCAACGTATCTATAATTTTTGATTGTTCCATGCTATTATATTATCTATTTTGGATGTTTAATGGGCTTTAATATACCTTTTTATATTATTTTTGGGACTAACCTATTAACCAAAGGCCCAGTGCAAATTGATGTTTTTTTGCCTATTTCAGTGTTTCGCAGAAAAGGAATACCAGACGGAATGAAACCTTTGGGAGAGTTATTTTTGGAACAAACGTGATCCAGGAGACTTGGAGTGGACGTCAAGAAAGAAGCGAGGAGGCCACAAGGCAGGAGGGCGCGCCCCCCACCCTCGTGGGCCCCTCGCAGCTCCACCGACCTACTTCTTCCTCCTATATATATATATCCATATACCCTGAAAACATCCAGGAGCACCACGAAACCCTATTTTCACCGCCGCAACCTTCTGTACCCGTGATATCCCATCTTGGGGCCTTTTCCGGCGCTCCGCCAGAGGGGGAATCAATCACGGAGGGCTTCTACATCAACACCATAGCCTCTCCGATGATGTCTGAGTAGTTTACCACAGACCTTCGGGTCCATAGTTATTAGCTAGATGGCCTATTCTCTCTCTTTGGATCTCAATACAAAATTCTCCTCGATTCTCTTGGAGATCTATTCGGTGTAATTCTTTTTGCGGTGTGTTTGTCGAGATCCGATGAATTGTGGGTTTATGATCAAGATTATCTATGAACAATATTTGATTCTTCTTCAAATTCTTTTATGTATGATTTAATATCTTTGCAAGTCTCTTCGAATTATCAGTTTGGTTTGGCCTACTAGATTGATCTTTCTTGCAATGGGAGAAGTGCTTAGCTTTGCGTTCAATCTTGCGGTGTCCTTTCCTAGTGACAGCAGGGGCAGCAAGGCACGTATTGTATTGTTGCCAGCGAGGATAAAAAGATGGGGTTTATATTATATTGCTAGAGTTTATCCCTCTACATCATGTCATCTTTCCTAATGTGTTACTCTGTTCTTATGAACTTAATACTCTAGATGCATGTTGGATAGCGGTCGATGTGTGGAGTAATAGTAGTAGATGCAGAATCGTTTCGGTCTACTTGTCACGGACGTGATGCCTATATACATGATCATGCCTAGATATTCTCATAACTATGCGCTTTTCTATCAATTGCTCGACAGTAATTTTTTCACCCAGTGTAGAATTTGCTATCTTGAGAGAAGCCACTAGTGAAACCTATGGCCCCTGGGTCTATCTTCCTTCATATTATTTTCATATCTACTTTCTATTTCTATCGTTGTTTATTTTGCAATCTTTATTTTCCAATCTATACCATAAAAATACCAAAAATATTTATCTTATTATGTCTATCAGATCTCACTCTTGTAAGTGACTGTGAAGGGATTGACAACCCCTTTATCGCGTTGGTTGTGAGGTTCTTGTTTGTTTGTGCAGGTACTATGCGACTTGCGTGTTACCTCCTACTGGATTGATACCTTGGTTCTCAAAAACTGAGGGAAATACCTACGCTACTTTGTTGTATCACCCTTTAATCTTCAAGGGAAAACCAACGCATGCTCAAGAGGTAGCAAGAAGGATTTCTGGCGCCGTTGCCGGGGAGGTTGCACCAAGTCAAGTCAAGATTTGATCTCCCGTCAACGAGCCATTTCTGACGTCATTGCCGGGGAGATCTACGGACAAGTCAAGACATACCAAGTACCCATCACAAAATATTATCCCTCGCATTACATTATTTGGCATTTGCCTCTCGTTTTCCTCTCCCCCACTTCACCCTTGCCATTTTATTCGCCCTTCTTCTGTTCGATCTTTTGTTTGCTTGTGTTACCATGTACCTTATTTTTGCTTGCATCTTCGCTTACTAAAATTTTATGGATCCTCATCCACTTGCTAATCTCTTTAAGAGATCCAATTATGATGAACCAATTGCTAGTGAGTTGAGTGCACTAGATTATCTTTATGAGGTTTTGCTTGAAATTCATGAATCTGAAAAGTGTTATGAATTACTTTATGAAGCGATTCACGATAGATCTTTGAATAAAAAGCATGATTGCAATGATTTTATTATAAATTCTATTGATGTAAATTGTGCTAATAATATGCAAAACCCTAAGCTTGGGGATGCTAGTTTTGCTATGTCCGCTACTTGTTGCAGTGATCATGATTGGGGTGATTCTTCTTATGTTCTTGAAAATTTATTTAAGCCCCATGATGAATATGAGATTGATAATAATGTTTGCAATAATATTGAAAGTGGGTTTGGAAGAGTGTCAACTTTAGATCCCACATATTTGGAGAATGTTCGATCTTATGAAATTTTTGATAAAAGTGGGTTTGGAGAGGTCATGACTTTAGTTAATGTTAATCCCACTATTTTGGAAGAGTGTCAACTTTGCATGCATGTGGATCGTGTTGAATTTTTTTATGTGATAGCTATTTTGTTGAATTTGCTTATGATCCCACATGTAACTATTATGAGAGAGGAAAATATGATTGTAGAAATTTTCATGTTACTAAATTACCTCTCGTTATGCTGAGATTGCTATTGTTTCTTTCCGCTTCCTTGCATATGCTAGTTTTTGCTTGCTATGATAATTTGTTTGCCTATAAGATGCCTATGCAAAGGAAGTATGTTAGACTTAGATGTGTTTGTCACGTATTTCAGGATGCTCTCTTTATGCTTCAATTCTTATCTTTCATGTGAGCATCATTGAAATTATCAATGCCTAGCTAGGGGCGTTAAACGATAGCGCTTGATGGGAGGCAACCCAATTTTATTCTTGTTTCTTGATTTTTGTTCCTGTTTAGTAATAAATAATTAATATAGATTCTGTTTATATGTGGTTTTATGTTTTTATTAATGTTTGTGCCAAGTAGAACCTTTGGGAAGACTTGGGGGAAGTCTTTGCGATCTTGCTGTAAAAAATAGAAACTTTAGCGCTCACAAGATTAGCTGCGTTTTTTTACTGGAGAGTCCGATTAGGTTGATTCTTTTTGCAGATGATTAATAGACAAATTCCTCACGTCGACCAATTTATTTCACAATTTTTGAGTTTACAGAAGTACTCGAAACCTACATCTTACTACAGGCTATTTTGTTTTTGACAGATTCTGTTTTTCGTATGTTGTTTGCTTATTTTGATGAATCTATGGCTAGTATCGGGGGTATGAACCATAGAGAAGTTGTAATACAGTAGTTTTAAAACCAATATAAATAAAGAATGAGTTAATTACATTACCTTGAAGTGGTGGTTTATTTTCTTATACTAACGGAGCTCGTGAGATTTTCTGTTGAGTTTTGTTTTGTGGAGTTTTCAAGTTTTGGGTAAGGATTTGATGGATTTTGGAATAAAGAGTGGCAAGAGCCTAAGCTTGGGGATGCCCAAGGCACCCCAAGGTAAAATTCAAGGACAACCAAAAGCCTAAGCTTGGGGATGCCCCGGAAGGCGTCCCCTCTTTCGTCTTCGTCTATCGGTAACTTTACTTGAGGCTATATTTTTATTCACCACATGATATGTGTTTTGCTTGGAGTGTCTTGTATGATTTGAGTCTTTGCTTTTTAGTTTACCACAATCCTCCTTGCTGTACACACCTTTTGGAGAGACACACGTGAATTGGAATTTATTAGAATACTCTATGTGCTTCACTTATATCTTTTGAGCTAGATAATTTTGCTCTAGTGCTTCACTTATATCTTTAAGAGCACAGTGGTGGTTTTATTTTATAGAAATTATTGATATCCCATGCTTCACTTATATTATTTTGAGAGTCTTTTAGAACAGCATGGTAATTTTCTTTGGCTATAAAATTAGTCCTAATATCATAGGCATCCAAGATGGGTATAATAAAAACTATCATAAAAAGTGCATTGAATACTATGAGAAGTTTGATACTTGATAATTGTTTTGAGATATGAAGATGGTGATATTAGAGTCATGCTAGTTGAGTAGTTGTGAATTTTAGAAATACTTGTTCTGAAGTTTGTGATTCCTGTAGCATGCACGTATGGTGAACCGTTATGTGATGAAGTCAGAGCATGATTTATTTATTGATTGTCTTCCTTATGAGTGGCGGTCGGTGACGAGCGATGGTCTTTTCCTACCAATCTATCCCCCTAGGAGCATGCGCATAGTACTTTGTTTCGATAACTAATATATTTTTGCAATAGGTATGTGAGTTCTTTATGACTAATGTTGAGTCCATGGATTATACGCACTCTCACCCTTCCACCATTGCTAGCCTCTCTAGTACCGCGCAACTTTCGCCGGTACCATACACCCACCATATACCTTCCTCAAATAGCCAACATACCTACCTATTATGGCATTTCCATAGCCATTCCGAGATATATTGACATGCAACTTACCACCGTTATGTTTGTTATGACATGTTTCATCATTGTCATATTGCTTTGCATGATCATGTAGTTGACATCGTATTTGTGCCAAAGCCACCTTTATAATTCTTTCATACATGTCACTCCTGATTCATTGCATATCCCGGTACATGATACGTCTCCGTCGTATCTACTTTTCCAAACACTTTTGCCCTTGTTTTGGACTCTATCTTGTATGATTTGAATGGAACTAACCCGGACTGACGCTGTTTTCACCAGAATTACCATGATGTTGTTTTATGTGCAGAAAACAAATATTCTCGGAATGATCTGAAACTCCATGGGAGGTCTTAGAAAAAACAATAAAAAATCCTCGCCAAATACGAAGACCAGGGGGCCCACACCCTTTCCACGAGGGTAGGGGGCACCCCCCCTAGGGCGCGCCCCCCTACCTCGTGGGCCCCCTGTTGACCCTCCGACGCCAACTCCAACTCTATATATTTGCATTCGGAGAGAAAAAATCAGAGAGAAGAAATCATCGCGTTTTATGATACGGAGCCGCCGCCAAGCCCTAAAACCTCTCGGGAGGGCTGATCTGGAGTCCGTTCGGGGCTCCGGAGAGGGGGATTCGTCGCCGTCGTCATCATCAACCATCCTCCATCACCAATTTCATGATGCTCACCGCCATGCGTGAGTAATTGCATCGTAGGCTTGCTGGACGGTGATGGGTTGGATGAGATTTATCATGTAATCGAGTTAGTTTTGTTAGGGTTTGATCCCTAGTATCCATTATGTTCTGAGATTGATGTTGCTATGACTTTTCTATGCTTAATGCTTGTCACTAGGGCCCGAGTGCCATGATTTCAGATCTGAACCTATTATGTTTTCATCAATATATGAGAGTGTAGCGACCAGACCTCAAACAGTCTGATCTCTGTGCTTCGGTGTCATCCCTGGATCAGTAATGCTGACACCACACAGTACTCAGAGGATTTATAGCAGAGTAGCAATCACACACTTATTACATCGAGTGTCTCAAAAGAGAACTTATTACAATAAATATGGCTTAAGGCCATCTAATAACGATAACAGCGGAAGGCTTGGAAGATAAGTGAGTCCATCAACTCCAACGGCATCACTGAGTATAGAACCATGACCTAAAACTCCTCAATCGTCGTCTGAAAAGTCTGCAACATTAACGTTGCAGCCCGAAAACGGGTCAGCACATGGAATATGCTAGCAAGGTAACACATAGAGAGTAATGGAATGCAACAGCTATACTATATGCATATTTGGCTGGTGGAAAGCTCTATGGTTACTGTTTTTGCATAAAGCCAATTTTTCCCTACTTCAAAGGAATAAAATTAATTACTATCATGGTGGTTGTTAAACATTGAGAATGGTTGACAGCATTCTCAATCCCAATTAAGTAACATCACTAAAACCCATCAAAATTAATTTAGAGTAACATGTTCAGATTCACATGATAATCCAGGTACAAGATACTCAAGATGTCCATAACCGGGGACACGGCTAACCATGATTAGTTTGTTACACTCTGCAGAGGTTTGCGCACTTTTCCCCACAAGACTCGATCGCCTCCATTTGGTTTCTCGCACTACAGGGTGTTTGAGAAGACGGATGACCGAGACACAGTCTTTCAGAAGCGCTAGCACCTTACGACGAATAGACCGGTACACCTACTTTCCCCTACATCTGCTAGTCTACCCTGTAAGAGTTCGCACAACTTAGTCAACTATGCCAAAGCCCATAATGGCTTGTGGCTGCACACGGAAGTTTCTAGTATGAATAATCTCATGATCCCTTTGGGCCTGGGTGGCGGTCCAAATAAAAACAGGCAAGTCCTAGAAACCCCAGATGCCTCAATCCACCCAGATGTGTGTTAGGTTGCCACCTTAGATAAACCCTTAATTATCAATCTCACATCTGTCATGGATATCACTCACCCAATCCACGTCTACTAGCATAGCATGGCATAATAAGCAAATGTAGAAGTAACTCCCAAAGGTTTGATAATAAACAGGTAATAGGTACTACCTCATCTACTTCCCATCCCACAATTTAATTAGATCCTAATCATGCAATGTGTGAGGATTGATCTAATGCAATAAAACTGGGTTGTAGAAAAGGTATGATCAAAGTGTTACTTGCCTTGCCGATGATCCGCGTAACCTAGAGATTCGAAGTAACAGGCGGCGCACTCCGGGTATTCTATCGCAGACAAACAACAAGAATACAATAAGTACTCATCTAATGCACAGGTAAAACTCAAATAGAAGATCTAACCGGAAAGTTCAACTTAAGAACCCTGGTTTGCAAAAAGAATCAAATCGAACGAAGCAAAAGAAATCAAACGGCGAAAGAAAACAACTTCGTTCTAGTAATCTGGATCTAGGGCAAATTTTACAGTAGCAAAAACATGTTTAAGTTGATTATTCAGAAAGAGGGTTTCGAGACGAAACTCCAGGCGCTTGAATCGCCTGATTCCGATAAACGAGCGAAAAGTTATACTAAAACGAAAATCGGATCAGAAATCACGATCAGAAAATAACCGCGAAAAAAATCCGACGAAAAAGAAAAACGACGAACAGAAAAAAAATTAAATATTCCGCTCGGAAGAAAAATAAAAAGAAATACTAAACGGACTCCAAAAATCACGAAATAAATTTTGCCGGGTTTCTAAAATCAAGCCCGATAAAGTGAACATTTATCTGGGCCCAAACTACAACTTTGAAAAACACGCATTTTTCCTAAATTCAAATAAAAATACCGAAAAACTCCGAAATAAAACTTATTTGATTTTTTTATTAAATCCTCAATATTTCTATATTTTGGGAAAGTCATTTTATTCCCGCTCTCATATTTTTGTAATAGAAATAATTGATGATAAAATAAATAAAATCAAATGATCCTGTTTACATAATTTGAGAAAACTCAAATATGTAAATAACGAAATCCCCAACTCTCTCCGTGGGTCCTTGAGTTGCTTAGGATTTTCTAGGATCAAAACCAAAAGCAAAATAAAATATGATATGCTTGATGACCTAATGTATAACATTCCAAATTGAAAATTTGGGATGTTACAAACCTACCCCCCTTAAGATGAATCTCGCCCTCGAGATTCGGGTTGGCTAGAAAATAGGTGAGGGTGGTCTTTGAGCAAATCTTCCTCTCGCTCCCAGGTGGCTTCATCCTCCGTGTGGTGGCTCCACTGAACTTTGCAAAACTTGATAACCTTGCTACGAGTAACTCGACTGGCAAACTCGAGGATCTTGACTGGTTTCTCCTCATAGGTCAAATTGTTATCCAACTGAATTGCTTCTAATGGCACTGTGTCTCTCAAGGGTATGTCAGCCATCTCCGCGTGACACTTCTTCAACTGAGAAACGTGGAACACATCATGCACTCCTGCCAATACTTCTGGCAATTTCAACTTGTAGGCCACTTCTCCCATACGCTCCAAAACTCGATATGGTCCTACAAATCGTGGCGCTAACTTCCCCTTAACTCCAAAGCGCTTAATCCCTCAAAGTGGGGATACTCGAAGATAAACTCTGTCTCCAACTTCGTAAACTGTCTCCTTGCGTTTAGAATCTGCGTAGCTCTTCTGCCTGGACTGGGCTACCTTGAGCCTATCGCGAATCAACTTCACCTTCTGTTCAGACTCCTTAATCAGATTTGGTCCAAACAACTGGCGGTCTCCAACTTCGTCCCATGACAACGGTGTCCTGCACCTCCTTCCGTACAAAGCTTCGAAAGGGGCCATCTTCAAACTGGTTTGGTAACTATTATTGTAAGAGAACTCTGCATATGGAAAATTATCGTCCCAACTAGATCCATAATCTAGCGCACAAGCTCTCAGCATATCCTCCAAAATCTGATTGACTCTCTCGGTCTGTCCATCTGTCTGCGGGTGAAAAGTTGTACTAAATTCTAGCCTAGTACCCAAAGTCTCATGCAACTGCTTCCAGAACTTTGAGGTAAACTGGGTTCCTCTATCTGATACGATGCTCCTCGGAACTCCATGCAAACATACGATCCTGGTCATGTATATCTTTGCCAACTTAGCACTGGTGTAAGTGGTCTTTACTGGGATGAAATGAGCTACCTTCGTCAATCGATCAACTACAACCCAAATCGAGTCATAGCCTGAACGAGTCCTTGGTAATCCCATGATAAAATCCATGCCTAACTTATCCCACTTCCATTCGGGTATCGGCAATGGTTGCAACAATCCTGCTGGCTTCGGATGCTCTGCCTTTACTCTCTGACATACGTCACAAACTGCTACATACTCCGCAATATCCTTTTTCATTCCGGTCCACCAGAAAATATCCTTCAAATCCAAATACATCTTGGTATTTCCTGGGTGAATCGAATATGGTGAATCATGTGCCTCTTGCAAAATCAACTTTCTGATTTCCGGGTTATTGGGCACATAAACACGGTCTTCAAACCATAGGGTGTCGTGCTCATCCTCACGAAATCCTTTAGCTTTTCCTTTTTTCATCTTCTCCTTTATGGAAGCAATCTCCTTGTCAGATTTCTGAGCTTCTCTGATTCTGTCCATCCATGTTGACTGAATCTCCAATGCTGCTACATAGCCTCTCGGAACTATTTCCAAACATAGTTCACGAAAATTTTCTGCTAACTCCTTGGGTATTTCTCCCGTCATTAACGTATTGGCATGGCTCTTGCGGCTTAATGCATCAGCTACTACATTAGCTTTTCCGGGATGGTAATGTAATTTCATATCATAATCCTTGATGAGCTCCAACCATCTCCTTTGTCTGAGGTTCAACTCCTTCTATGTGAAAATGTACTTCAAACTCTTGTGATCCGTGTACACCTCACAATGATTTCCAATGAGGAAATGTCTCCATGTCTTCAATGCATGCACTACGGCTACTAACTCCAAATCATGCGTGGCATAATTCAATTCGTGGGGCTTCAGTTGTCGTGAAGCATACAAAACAACTCTCCCTTCCTGCATAAGCACTGCTCCAAGTCCTCAACGTGAAGCGTCGCAATACACCTCATAATCCTTGGTTTGATCTGGCAAAATCAACACTGGTGAGGTAACCAAGCGTTTCTTCAACTCCTGGAAACTAGCCTCACACTCCTCAGTCCATTTGAACTTGGTATCCTTCTTCAGCAACTCCGTCATAGGTTTCGCGATCTTTGAGAAATTCTCAATAAATCTCCGGTAGTATCCTGCGAGTCCAAGAAAACTCCGGATCTCTCCAACTGTTGTTGGGGCTTCCCACTTGGTCACAGTTTCAACTTTAGCGGGATCTACTGATATACCTTCTCCGGATATAACGTGTCCGAGGAATCCTACTTCCTTCAACCAAAACTCACATTTGCTGAACTTGGCATATAATTGATGTTCTCTGAGCTTTCCAAGTACCAAATGCAAATTTTCCTTACGCTCCTCTTCATTCTTCGAATATACCAGGATATCATCAATGAACACTATGACGAACTTATCCAAAAACTCCATAAACACTTTGTTCATCATGTTCATAAAATAGGCAGGCGGGTTAGTCAGTCCAAATGACATAACGGTATACTCATACAGTCCATATCTTGTGGTAAAAGCTGTCTTAGGTATATCCTGTTCTCGAATCTTCAACTGATGGTATCCTGATCGCAAACCAATCTTGGAAAACACTTTAGCTCCTTGCAATCGATCAAACAGATCATTGATCATTGGTAGCGGGTACTTGTTCTTGATTGTTACTTTGTTCAATCCTCGATAGTCAACAACCATCCTTAACGATCCATCCTTCTTCTCCACTAGAAGTACTGGTGATCCCCAAGGCGAAGAACTTGGGCGAATATATCCCTTATCTAGTAACTCCTTGATCTGCTTCTTAATTTCCACCAAATCTTTTGCTGGCATCCTATATGGTCTCTTCGATATTGGCCCAGTGCCTGGCAAAAGCTCAATCAAAAACTCAATGTCTCTATCCGGGGGCATGCCTGGCAACTCTTCGGGAAATACATCAGGAAAATCCTTTACCACTGGTACTTCCTCCTGCACAACTCCTGTTAGGCAATTTACTTGTGTCCTGTTTGGCGCATGTCGGGATACATACTTGATCCTTCTTCCTTCTGGCGTTGTGAGAAAAATTGTCTTACTGGCGCAATCGATGTTTCCTCCATACATCGACAGCCAATCCATACCAAGAATCACATCTAGACCTGGGATTCCAAAATAATTAAATCCATTGGGAAAACATGCCTTCCTATACTTAATGGCACTTGAAAACATCCTTGACTGGCCATGTACTCCGCTCCTGGTGTGCTTACTAGCATAGGTGTTTTTAAGAATCCTAGTGGGCAGGCTATACTTTTCCACAAATCCCCTTGATATGTATGAATGCGATGCACCAGTATCAAAAAGAACGAGTGCAGTAAATGACTTAACCAAAAACTTACCTATTACTGCATCAGGCTGAGCTTCAACCTCCTCCACATTAACGTGGTTCACCTGTCCCCTGTTGAAAGGGTTCGGCTTCTTTCCAGAGCTTCCATTGTCGTTTTGTCCTTCAGGACAGTCATTTGCATAATGTCCTGGCTTCGAACACTTATAGCAAGTGACGTGGCTCAAGTCCTTATTGGCTGGGGTTGATGGGGTGCTGCGGTTCTGGCCATTGCTTCCTCCATTCCCATTACCATTCTTGATGCCATTGTGATTGTGCGAGCTACCTACTGCATGGGTATGCTGAAATTGTCCTCCCGGTCTAGGGGTAAAACGAGGCTTCTGCTGAGCTCCTGAATTATACTTTCCTTGTCCATACTTCCTCTTGCGGTTCTCAATTTGCTGCTGCTTCCCTTCAATCATAAGAGCACGATCTACCAACTCCTGGTAGTTGTTGAAGGTGGCTACCATCAACTGCATACTCAACTCATCATTCAGTCCTTCCAGGAATTTCTCCTGCTTAGCTGCATCTGTAGCAACGTCATCTGGGGCATAACGTGCTAGCTTACTAAACTCCTCCACATACTGGCCAACTTTCCGTCCTCCTTGGCGCAAGTTACGAAACTCACGCTTCTTCATGGCCATTGCTCCTACTGAAACATGGGCAATACGAAAAGCCTGCTGAAACTGGTCCCATGTGACAGTGTCGACCGGGAAGGTGGCTGTGAAATTCTCCCACCAAGATGCTGCGGGTCCTTCTAACTGATGTGCGGCAAACTTAACCTTCTCCACATTTGTGCATCCTGTTGTGGTCAACTCCCTAGCTATCTTGCGGAGCCAATCATCTGCTACTATCGGCTCGGTGCTACTGGAAAACATCGGCGGATTCAGCCTAAGAAAACGGGCTAAGTGGTCAACAGGTGGTGGTGGTGGTGGTGGGTTGTTGTTGTTCCCTTTATTCTGATTTTGAACTAGCAACTGCATCAAGGTGTTCTGCTGCTAGATCAACTGGGTGAGCTCCGGCGGAAAGGCAAATTCGGGGTCACGTCTCGGAGGCATCTGAGGGTTTAGAAAAGATGAGATATAAGAATAGAGGGGGTCTAAAGGGAAAACACTACCCATATGCACATGAGGCAAAACAAACAATTCACTTCAATCAATCAAACAAGGACATACAATCGATCTAGCTATCGCAAAAGTGCTCGGACTACTAAATTTACATGGTGGACTACTACTACTGATGAGGTGGTCTAGTAGAAATATTCTACAGTTGTAGACTCCATGATATCGGCTCCTGCTTCATCCACATAGTCATCATCGCTACTATCTTGCTCCGAGTCGGTGCCGTCAATGATGATGTAGTCTTCCGGGCTAATCTCCTTGGGTTCTTCGTCTTCATCTACTGGTGTCGGGCCTCCCATAAATATTCCAATCTTCTTAATCAGATCGTCATTCTTCTCCACCAATACTTCAATTTCTTCTTCATAATCTTCGCGTGTAGCCTTGAGTTCTTCCTCTAGTTCCTTGATTCTAGTCTTAGCCTTCTTCAGATCTATCATGTCGGCGCACATCTGATTCTCCTGTCGTCGAATGTGCTGGTTTAACTCCTGGATAAAAGCTGCGATTGATCTATCCTTCCTGGTGCTAATCATCTCCCAGTGTTCATCTCGGCGTCCACAAATCTGGTAGATAGTATCCTTGAGATCCTTGCGGTAGACTTCTCCAATGCGTCCCATGGCGATGTGGGCTGCCATGCTCTTTCCTAGACTCCAAGTTGGTGCATCAAAAGAAAACTCTATGGGCTCAGTGACTGGCATGAACGTCCTTCCTGGAACTTGAACTTGAATCATCCAGCGCTCTTCTTCAGGTAAAGTGGCGTTGTAGGTTCCCGTGAAGCTTGGTACTCCTATGTTCAGGTATCTAGTGACTTCCTTCAAGTGGCGTCCAAAGGGTGTACCTTCATCCGGTTGTGTGAACTTGCTCCTTGCATCCGCCATCCTAAAGAGTAGAAAAGATGAGAATTCAGAAGAGAAGAGAGTGAGTAGTGATCTAGGTCTTTATCTTAGTGGTCGTGTCCTACAGTCAGCGTGTGCTCTGATACCATCTCTGTAGCGACCAGACCTCAAACAGTCTGATCTCTTTGCTCCGGTGTCATCCCTGGATCAGTAATGCTGACACCACACAGTACTCGGAGGATTTATAGCAGAGTAGCAATCACACACTTATTACATCGAGTGTCTCAAAAGAGAACTTATTACAATAAATATGGCTTAAGGCCATCTAATAACGATAACAGCGGAAGGCTTGGAAGATAAGTGAGTCCATCAACTCCAACGGCATCACTGAGTATAGAACCACGACCTAAAACTCCTCAATCGTCGTCTGAAAAGTCTGCAACATTAACGTTGCAGCCCGAAAATGGGTCAGCACATGGAATATGCTGGCAAGGTAACACATAGAGAGTAATGGAATGCAACAGCTATACTATATGCATATTTGGCTGGTGGAAAGCTCTATGGTTACTGTTTTTGCGTAAAGCCAATTTTTCCCTACTTCAAAGGAATAAAATTAATTACTATCATGGTGGTTGTTAAACATTGAGAATGGTTGACAGCATTCTCAATCCCAATTAAGTAACATCATTAAAACCTATCAAAATTAATTTAGAGTAACATGTTGAGATTCACATGATAATCCAGGTACTAGATACTCAAGATGTCCATAACCGGGGACACGGCTAACCATGATTAGTTTGTTACACTCTGCAGAGGTTTGCGCACTTTTCCCCACAAGACTCGATCGCCTCCATTTGGTTTCTCGCACTACAGGGTGTTTGAGAAGACGGATGACCGAGACACAGTCTTTCAGAAGCGCTAGCACCTTACGACGGATAGACCGGTACACCTACTTTCCCCTACATCTGCTAGTCTACCCTGTAAGAGTTCGCACAACTTAGTCAACTATGCCAGAGCCCATAATGGCTTGTGGCTACACACGGAAGTTTTTAGTATGAATAATCTCATGAGCCCTTTGGGCCTAGGTGGCAGTCCAAATAAAAACAGGCAAGTCCTGGAAACCCCAGGTGCCTCAATCCACCCAGATGTGTGTTAGGTTGCCACCTTAGATAAACCCGTAATTATCAATCTCACATCTGTCATGGATATCACTCACCCAATCCACGTCTACTAGCATAGCATGGCATAATAAGCAAACGTAGAAGTAACTCCCAAAGGTTTGATAATAAACAGGTAATAGGTACTACCTCATCTACTTCCCATCCCACAATTTAATTAGATCCTAATCATGCAATGTGTGAGGATTGATCTAATGCAATAAAACTGGGTTGTAGAAAAGGTATGATCAAAGTGTTACTTGCCTTGCTGATGATCCGCGTAACCTAGAGATTCGAAGTAACAGGCGGCGCACTCCGGGTATTCTATCGCAGACAAAGAACAAGCATACAATAAGTACTCATCTAATGCACAGGTAAAACTCAAATAGAAGATCTAACCAGAAAGTTCAACTTAAGAACCCTGGTTTGCAAAAAGAATCAAATCGAACGAAGCAAAAGAAATCAAACGGCGAAAGAAAACAACTTCGTTCTAGTAATCTGGATCTAGGGCAAATTTTACAGTAGCAAAAACATGTTTAAGTTGATTATTCGGAAAGAGGGTTTCGAGATGAAACTCCAAGCGCTTGAATCGCCTGATTCCGATAAACGAGCGAAAAGTTATACTAAAACGAAAATCGGATCAGAAATCGCGATCAGAAAATAACCGCAAAAAAAATCCGACGAAAAAGAAAAACGACAAACAGAATTTTTTTTAAATAATTCCGCTCGGAAGAAAAATAAAAAAGAAATACTAAACAGACTCCAAAAATCACGAAATAAATTTTGCTGGGTTTCTAAAATCAAGCCCGATAAAGTGAACATTTATCTGGGCCCAAACTACAACTTTGAAAAACACGCATTTTTCCTAAATTCAAATAAAAATACTGAAAAACTCCGAAATAAAACTTATTTGATTTTTTTATTAAATCCTCAATATTTCTATATTTTGGGAAAGTCATTTTATTCCTGCTCTCATATTTTTGTAATAGAAATAATTGATGATAAAATAAATAAAATCAAATGATCCTGTTTACATAATTTGAGAAAACTCAAATATGTAAATAACGAAATCCCCAACTCTCTCCGTGGGTCCTTGAGTTGCTTAGGATTTTCTAGGATCAAAACCAAAAGCAAAATAAAATATGATATGCATGATGACCTAATGTATAACATTCCAAATTAAAAATTTGGGATGTTACAGAGAGTGTAGATCCTATCTTGCAAGTCTATAGTCACCTACTATGTGTTATGATCCGGCAACCCCGAAGTGAAAATAATCGGGACCACTCCCGGTGATGATCATAGTTTGAGGAGTTCATGTATTCACTATGTGCCAATGCTTTGTTCCGGTTCTTTATTAAAAGGAGGCCTTAATATCCCTTAGTTTCCAATAGGACCCCGCTGCCACGGGAGGGTAGGACAAAAGATGTCATGCAAGTTCTTTTCCATAAGCACGTATGACTATATACGGAATACATGCCTACATTACATTGACGAACTGGAGCTAGTTCTGTGTCACCCTATGTTATGACTGTTACATGATGAACTGCATCTGGCATAATTATCCATCACTGATCCGGTGCCTACGAGTTTTCCATATACTAGTTTACGCTTATTTACTTTTCCGTTGCTACTGTTACAATCACTACAAAATACCAAAAACATTACTTTTGCTGTCTTTACTTTTCTTGCCGCTACCACCACTATCATATTACTTTTCTACTAAACACTTTGCTGCAGATACTAAGTTTCCAGGTGTGGTTGAATTGACAACTCAGCTGCTAATACTTGAGAATATTCTTTGGCTCACCTTGTGTTGAATCAATAAATTTGGGTTGAATACTCTACCCTCGAAAGCTGTTGCGATCCCCTATACTTGTGGGTTATCAAGACAAATTTCTGGTGCCGTTGCCGGGGAGCATAGCTCTATTCTTTGAGTCACTTGTGATTTATATCTGCTGGACACTATGAAGAACTTGAGAGATCCAAATACCAAGATCTATCCCTCAACTACGAGGGGAGGTAAGGAACTACCATCTAGCTCTGCACTTGATTCACCTTCTGTTATGAGTAAGTTTTGACACCTACATCTGCTTCTGCTATTCGTTTTGATATGTCGCATGTTATTGATGATGCCACTTCTGCTATGCATGATACCTATGATGAAACTGCTTCTATGCCTGATACTACTGTGCCACTTAGTGATTTTCTAGAAGAACAAATTGCTAGGGCTAGAGAAAAAGAAATTATTGAATCTGAATACGATGATGATAGTGATGATGAAAATATGCCTGTTATTCCTGAGGGTTATTTATTTGATCAAGATGCTTCTTTAGCTATTTTAGCTTGCAGAGATAGATATGAGCTTAAGAGGTTATTAATTAAATGGAACAAAGAATCACTTAGAGATAAAATGAAACCCGATCCTGCTTTTGCTACTTCACGTATATGTGTTCCTGATAAAGATTATGAATTCTCTATTGATCCTAATATAATTACTTTGGTTGAATCTGATCCGTTTTATGGCTATCTGAAACTGTTGTGGCACATCTTACTAAGTTAAATGATATAGCTGCCCTGTTCACTAATAATGAGAGATCACGTTACCTCTATTTACTCAAAATATTTCCGTTCTCATTAAAGGGCGATGCTAAGATGTGGTTTAATTCTCTTGATCCTGGTTGTGTGCGTAGTCCCCAGGATATGATTTATTACTTCTCTGCTAAATATTTCCCTGCTCATAAGAAACAAGCTGCTTTGAGGGAAATATACAAATTTGTGCAAATTAAAGAAGAGAGACTCCCACAAGCTTGGGGGAGGCTTCTCAAGTTACTTAATGCTTTGCCTGATCATCCTCTTAAGAAACCTGAAATACTTGATATCTTTTATAATGGACTAACCGATGCTTCCAGAGATTACCTGGATAGTTGTGCTGGTTCTCTTTTCAGGGAAAGAACATCAGATGAAGCTGAAATTCTATTGAATAATATGTTGACAAATGAAAATAATTGGGCACCTCCTGAGCCACCTCCTGAGCCAACTCCTGCTCCAATTATTGAGCCTATTCCTAAACCAACTAAGAAGAAGAGAGGTGTTCTATTTCTCAGTCCCGAAGATATGCAAGAGGCAAATAAATCTATGAAAGAAAAAGGTATTAAAGCTGAAGACGTTAAGAATTTACCTCCTATTGAAGAAATACATGGTCTTAATTCATCGCCTGTTGAAGAAACTTATGATCGCAATCATTTATTTACTAAAGAACCTCCTGATCCTGATATCCCGACACAGGTAGTAAAGGTAAATTCTCTCTATAGATATGATAAAGCTGAAGTCCCTCCTACTAAAATTGCTAGTCAGTGCTTGGATGAGTTTGATAACTTTATGTATAAGCAAGATGACTACAATGCTTATTTTGGTAGACAATTAAAAGAAAATGCTTATATGATTAGACGCTTGGGTGATTATATGGCTGATATTAAAGGTGAACTTAAACTTATTAGCAAACATGCTTCTATGGTCACCACCCAAGTAGAACAAGTACTTAAAGCTCAAAAAGAAGTGCTTAATGAAATGAATAGTAAGAAAAATGATTATGATGTTAGAGTGGCTACTAGAACTGGTAGAATGACTCAGGAACCTTTGTATCCTGAAGGACACCCTAAGAGAATCGAGCAAGATTCTCAAAGAAATAATATTGATGTTCCTAGTTCTTCTAAAAAGAAGGAGAAGAAAAATGATAGAACTGTGCAAACTTCTAGTGAACCTATTGCTGAACCACCTGATAATCCAAATGATATTTCTATGTCTAGTGCTGAAACACAATCTGGTAATGAACATGAACCTAGTAAAAATATTAATGATGATGTTCATGATGATTCTCAACCTAGTAATGATAATGATGTAGAAATTGAACCTGTTGTTGATCTTGATAACCCACAATCAAACAACCAACGTTATGATAAAAGAGACTTTGTTGCTAGGAAACATGGTAAAGAAAGGGAACCTTGGGTTCAGAAACCCATGCCTTTTCCTCTGACACCATCCAAGAAAAAGGATGATGAGGATTTTGAGCGCTTTGCTGAAATGATTAGGCCTATCTTTTTGCGTATGAGATTAACTGATGTGCTCAAAACGAATCCTTATGCTAAATATATGAAAGATATCATTACTAATAAAAGAAAGATACCGGAAGCTGAGATTTCCACCATGCTTGCTAATTATACTTTTAAGGGTGGAATACCAAAGAAACTTGGAGACCTCGGAGTACCTACTATACCTTGCTCCATTAAAAGAAATTATATTAAAACTGCTTTATGTGATCTTGGAGCCGGTGTTAGTGTTATGCCTCTCTCTTTATATCATAGACTTGACTTGAATAAGTTGACACCTACTGAAATATCTTTGCAAATGGCTGATAAATCAACTGCTATACCTGTCGGTATTTGTGAGGATGTGCCTGTTGTGGTATTTTAACGGGCTTTGTTGTACTTGATATTCCCGAGGATGATAGTATGTCTATTATTCTTAGAAGACCTTTTCTTAATACTGCAGGGGCTGTTATTGATTGCAACAAAGGCAATGTCACTTTTCATGTTAATGGTAATGAGCATATGGTACACTTTTCGAGGAAACAACCTCAAGTTCATAGTATCAACTCTATTGGAAAAATTCCATCGATTATATTTGGAGGTTTTGAATTTCCTCTTCCTACTGTCAAAAAGAAATATGATATTCTTATTATTGGGGATGTGCATATCCCCGTTGAGGTAACTTAGTGTTATTCGAAATTTCTCCGGTTTCATGATTATCAGAATGAGTTTGTTAACAAGACTTGATCAACCTTGGTAGCGGATTCTTTTTGATGAGCATGAGATGGATGAAACTACAAGCACAAACTTCTGTACCCTCTTTAAATTTTCTGTTATTTATATTAAATAAAGTAAAAATAGTATTTTTCTGTCTGTTTCCTGACTTAACCGTGCAATATAAAAATATCCCGAAAATAAAAGTCCTTAGAATTCCATGCCAATTTAATATGATTTTTTCGGGAATTTCAGGATTTACTGTGCAAAAATTACCGTGGGAGGAGCTGCCACCTAGTCACGAGGGTGGTGGGTGCGCCCCCCCCCCCTATAGGACGCGCCCCCATGCCTTGTGGGCCCACGGTGGCCCTCCTCCTCTTATTCCAGCACCCATCTTCTTCCTCTATCTCACACAAACCCGAAAAACCAACTCAAGCACGAGTTCCAGCCACTTTTGCTGTGATTTTTGATCTCCTTGCTCAAAGCACCTCTCGCAAAACTGCTTGGGGAGATTGTTCCTTGGTATGTGACTCCTCCATTGGTCCAATTAGTTTCTGTTCTAGTGCTTTATTCTTTGCAAATTTGTGCTGCATAGGTGACCATGTTCTTGAGCTTGCATGTCAAATTTATATGGTTCCTAGTAGTTCTAATGCTTGATATAGGCTCTAGGCACTTGTAGGAGTAGTTGCTATCAGTTCTATTAAGTTTGGTTCACTTTTATTTTGAAGTTACTAAAAATTTCAGAATTTTTCAGAGAAAAGCAATATGTTTAGGAAGATGTTCCAAGGTGGTTCCTCTAAGAAGCAAGGACCCAGAATTGCTATGCGCGATGCTGACGAGGATCCACCAAGAGACGCTCCAGTACGGCCTTGCGAATGGCCGTCGGAAAATTTTATGGACCATGCGGGAATTAAATAAGAATTCAAATCATATTTGCGCAATGTCGGTCTTGAGGATTTTGAGGCTAACAAATGCCCCCGGTATCATGATCTCACAAGTTCATTTGTGAGGAGGTTTGAGTATTCATCTTCGCGTAATTCTCCTTCAGTCATGTTTGATCTTTATGACAAATCTTATACCATGGACCTATAGGATTTCACTTCTGCTTGCAAACTTCAATCATGGGGCAGTATTAGGGATCCCCCTAAATCTGAATTTAGAAACTTTATTGCTAGTATAACTGTGGGGGAATCCAGTGATATAACGCAGGCTACCATAGGGAGCATTCACTTTCCTGCTATACATTATTTTGCTCTTTTCATCAGTAGATGCATAAATTCTAAGGATGCAGCATGTCACATGTGTGTCCCTGATCTCAGCATTCTTAGGAGTGTTGTTTTAGGAGACCAATCTTATCATATGGGAGCCATTGTAGCTCGTAGGTTGCATCATAATAGACATAATGGAGATTTCTTTGGAGGAATTTATGCAACTCTCTTAGCTCATTTTCTTGAAATAGACATTCGTGAGGGTGATATGGAGTTGCCTCCTGCATATTTAGATTATAACTCTATGGCTTCGCACCAGTTTATCGAGAGGCCTGAATCACCTCTCTTATATCGCTTAATTTTTGATAAACGACGTGTTTTCCGTATTACTCTCCCTGCTCCTACCTTCTTTGATTCACAAATAAAAGGAAGATATGTTATTACCAGAGAGGAGGCAGAAGAGTGCGAGAGGAGAGCGGAGGCAGCCCGACTCCATGCTGCATCTCAGCAGGCGATAACCGCTGCACATCAGTATGATCCCAACTATTCCTCCTCATCGCAGTATGACCCCAACAACTATTATTATGGATATCCGTCAGGCCAGCCATGGCCATAGACCAACTTAGGCCAAAAGCCTAAGCTTGGGGGAGTACGTATTTCTTACCGACATTACATTTATGTTCACACACACTCATTGCTAGATGTCGGTGCTCATACTTTTTCACTGTAATATCCATGCTAGTTTATTTTCTTTTTCCTGCTTTCTTCTTGTGTGTTTGCTTAACCTTAAGAAAAAATAAAAAAAAATTAGTAGTTTATTTTTCTGTTGTAGTAGTAATAATTAAAAATAAAACCCAAAAATATTTCCCATTCTTCTTTCGCTTGTTGGGAGCTTTCCCGTGTAAATAGTTTTATTTCTTTTCCTTTCTTGGGGGTCAGTAGGATAAGACCATAATTAAATTGTTGAAGTGGCTCTTATATGCATTATTGATTGATTTAACCAAGAGCCCATATTGCCTTGTCTTCTCCTATTTATTGAATGCTCGCAGATTCCAGCTTAGTCCAATGCACATGCACTCTTATTATTATTCACACCGTTCGGTCGTGCAAGTGAAAGGCAATTATGATGATATATGATGGACTGACTGAGATGAGAAAAGCTGGTATGAACTCGACCTCTTTTGTTTTTGTAAATATGATGAGTCTGTCGTTCTTGATTCAGCTTATTATGAATAAACATGTTTGCAATGACAATTAGAGATCATAGTTGCTTGTGCCATGCTTGATTAGCTATGAGTTATAATGATTTACCTTGTATGCCAACATGCTATTGAGATGATTATGATGTGGTATGATGGGGTGGTATCCTCCTTTGAATGATTTAAGTGACTTGACTTGGCACATGTTCACGCATGTAGTTGAAACAAAATCAACATAGCCTTCACGATATTTATGTTCATGGTGGATTATATCCTACTCATGCTTGCATCCAATGTTTATTAATTTTAATGCATGTACATGGTTGTTGTCGCTCTCTAGTTGGTCGCTTCCTAGTCTTTTGCTAGCCTTCACCTGTACTAAGCAGGAATACTGCTTGTGCATCCAATCCCTTATACCCCAAAGTTACTCCAGATGAGTCCACCATACCTTCCTATATGCGGTATCTACCTGCCGTTCCAAGCAAATTTGTATGTGCCAAACTCTAAACCTTCAAATAAACATTCTGTTTTGTATGCTCGAATAGCTCATGTATCAACAAAGGTTGTCCTTATCTTCCGTGTTAGGCGGGTTATTCTCAAGAGGAGTGGACTCCGCTCCTCACTCACGAGAAAATGGCTGGTCACCGGGATGCCCAGTCCCATGCTTTATGCAAACTAAATCAAAATTAATTGCAAACAAAACTCCCCTGGGACCTGATGTAAGTTGGAGGCACTCGTTGTTTTGAGCAAGCCATGGATTGATGCTTGTTGGTGGAGGGGGAGTATAAACTTCACCATTCTGTTTGGGAACCGCCTATAATGTGTTTAGCATGGAAGATATCGCCATCTCTTAGTTGTTACGTTGACAATGAAAGTATACCGCTCAAAATACAATTTATCTCTATTTCAAAACCGAGCTCTGGCACCTCTTCAAATCCCTGCTTCCCTCTGCGAAGGGCCTATCCATTTACTTTTATGCTGAGTCATCACCCTCTTATTAAAAAGCACTAGCTGGAGAGCACAGCCGTCATTTGCATTTATCACTATTAATTTATGTTGGGTATGACTATGATTGGATCTCTTTTACCATGAATTACAATGTCTAGTCAGTCCTTGATCTTCAAAGGTGCTTTGCATTTATGTTTTGCGGTCTCAGAAAGGGCTAGCGAGATACCATCTTGTTATATCATATTATGATTGTTTTCAAAAAGTGTTGTCATCCGAGATTTATTATTATGACTTGCTAGTTGATTATGCTATTGATATGAGTAATGATGAGACCTGAGAATTATTACAAATGTGGTTAGTTATGATTTATGCTAAAAACTTGAATGCTGGCTTGACATAGTTACAACAACAAGAGCAAACAGAGTTTGTAAAAGTTTTTCTTTCTTTCAGTTTGTCAACTGAATTGCTTGAGGACAAGCAAGGGTTTAAGCTTGGGGGAGTTGATATGTCTCCGTCGTATCTACTTTTCCAAACACTTTTGCCCTTGTTTTGGACTCTATCTTGTATGATTTGAATGGAACTAACCCGGACTGACGCTGTTTTCACCAGAATTACCATGATGTTGTTTTATGTGCAGAAAACAAATATTATCGGAATGACCTGAAACTCCACGAGAGGTCTTAGAAAAAACAATAAAAAATCCTCGCCAAATATGAATACCAGGGGGCCCACACCCTTTCCACGAGGGTAGGGGCGCCCCCCTCCTAGGGCACGCCCCCCTACCTCGTGGGCCCCCTGTTGACCCTCCGACGCCAACTCCAACTCTATATATTTGCTTTCGGAGAGAAAAAAAATCAAAGAGAAGAAATCATTGCGTTTTACGATACGGAGCCGCCGCCAAGCCCTAAAACCTCTCGGGAGGGCTGATCTGGAGTCCGTTCGGGGCTCCGGAGAGGGGGATTCGTCGCCGTCGTCATCATCAACCATCCTCCATCACCAATTTCATGATGCTCACCGCCATGCGTGAGTAATTGCATCGTAGGCTTGCTGGACGGTGATGGGTTGGATGAGATTTATCATGTAATCAAGTTAGTTTTGTTAGGGTTTGATCCCTAGTATCCATTATGTTCTGAGATTGATGTTGCTATGACTTTGCTATGCTTAATGCTTGTCACTAGGGCCCGAGTGCCATGATTTCAGATCTGAACCTATTATGTTTTCATCAATATATGAGAGTTCTAGATCCTATCTTGCAAGTCTATAGTCACCTACTATGTGTTATGATCCGGCAACCCCGAAGTGACAATAATCGGGACCACTCCCGGTGATGACCATAGTTTGAGGAGTTCATGTATTCACTATGTGCTAATGCTTTGTTCCGGTTCTCTATTAAAAGGAGGCCTTAATATCCCTTAGTTTCCAATAGGACCCCACTGCCACGGGAGGGTAGGACAAAAGATGTCATGCAAGTTCTTTTCCATAAGCACGTATGACTATATACGGAATACATGCCTACATTACATTGACGAACTGGAGCTAGTTCTGTGTCACCCTATGTTATGACTGTTACATGATGAACCGCATCCGGCATAATTATCCATCACTGATCCGGTGCCTAAGAGTTTTCCATATACTAGTTTACGCTTATTTACTTTTCCGTTGCTACTGTTACAATCACTACAAAATACCAAAAACATTACTTTTGTTGTCTTTACTTTTGTTGCCGCTACCACCACTATCATATTACTTTGCTACTAAACACTTTGCTGCAGATACTAAGTTTCCAGGTGTGGTTGAATTGACAACTCAGCTGCTAATACTTGAGAATATTCTTTGGCTCCCCTTGTGTTGAATCAATAAATTTGGGTTGAATACTCTACCCTCGAAAGTAGTTGCGATCCCCTATACTTGTGGGTTATCAGTACACCGCCGGAGCCATTCACATAGAGTCATATTTTGTTCTAGTATCAAGTTGTAATTTTGAGTTGTAAGTAAATAAAAGTGTGATGATCATCATTATTAGAGCATTGTCCCATGTGAGGAAAGGATGATGGAGACTATGATTCCCCCACAAGTCGGGATGAGATCCCGTACGAAAAAATGAGAAAAAAAAAGAGAAAAAAAAAGAAAAAGATGAGAGAAAAAGAGAGAAGGGACAATGTTACTATCATTTTACCACACTTGTGCTTCAAAGTAGCACCATGATCTTCATGATAGAGAGTCTCCTATGATGTCACTTTCATATACTAGTGGGAATTTTACATTATAGAAATTGGCTTGTATATTCCAATGATGGGCTTCCTCAAAATGCCCTAGGTCTTCGTGAGCAAGAGAGTTGGATGCACACCCACTTTGTTTCTTTGGTTGAGCTTTCATACACTTATAGCTCTAGTGCATCCGTTGCATGGCAATCCCTACTCACTCACATTGATATCTATTGATGGGCATCTCCATAGCCCGTTGATACGCCTAGTTGATGTGAGACTATCTTCTCCTTTTTCTCTTCTCCACAACCACCATTCTATTCCACCTATAGTGCTATGTCCATGGCTCACGCTCATATATTGCGTGAAGATTGAAAAGGTTTGAGAACATCAAAAGTATGAAACAATTTCTTGGCTTGTCATCGGGGTTGTGCATGATTAAATACTTTGTGTGATGAAGATAGAGCATAGCCAGACTATATGATTTTGTAGGGATAACTTTCTTTGGCCATGTTATTTTGAGAAGACACGATTGCTTTGTTAGTATGCTTGAAGTATTATTATTTTTATGTCAATATTAAACTTTTGTCTTGAATCTTTCGGATATGAACATTCATTCCACAATAAAGAAAATTACATTGAGAATTATGCTAGGTAGCATTCCACATCAAAAATTCTGTTTTTATCATTTACCTACTCGAGGACGAGCAGGAATTAAGCTTGGGGATGCTTGATACGTCTCCAACGTATCTATAATTTTTGATTGTTTGATTCTATTATATTATCTGTTTTGGATGTTCAATGGGCTTTAATATACATTTTTATATTATTTTTGGGACTAACCTATTACCAAAGGCCCAGTGCAAATTGCTATTTTTTGCCTATTTCAGTGTTTCGCAGAAAAGGAATACCAAACGGAGTGAAACCTTCGGGAGAGTTATTTTTGGAACAAACGTGATCCAGGAGACTTGGACTGGGCGTCAAGAAAGAAGCGAGGAGGCCATGAGGCAGGAGGGCGCGCCCCCACCCTCGTGGGCCCCTCGCAGCTCCACCGACCTACTTCTTCCTCCTATATATATCCATATACCCTGAAAACATCCAGGAGCACCACGAAACCCTATTTCCACCGCCGCAACCTTATGTACCCATGAGATCCCATCTTGGGGCCTTTTCCGGCGCTCCGCCGGAGGGGGGACCGATCACAGAGGGCTTCTACATCAACACCATAGCCTCTCCGATGATGTGTGAGTAGTTTACCACAGACCTTTGGGTCCATAGTTATTAGCTAGATGGCTTCTTCTCTCTCTTTGGATCTCAATACAAAGTTCTCCTTGATTCTCTTGGAGGTCTATTCGATGTAATTCTTTTGCGGTGTGTTTGTCGAGATCCGATGAATTGTGGGTTTATGATCAAGATTATCTATGAACAATATTTGATTCTTCTCTGAATTCTTTTATGTATGATTTAAAATCTTTGCAAGTCTCTTCAAATTATCAGTTTGGTTTGGCCTACTAGATTGATCTTTCTTGCAATGGGAGAAGTGCTTAGCTTTGGGTTCAATCTTGCGGTGTCCTTTCCCAGTGACAGCTGGGGCAGCAAGGCACGTATTGTATTGTTGCCATCGAGGATAAAAAGATGGGGTCTATATCATATTTCTTGAGTTTATCCCTCTACATCATGTCATCTTGCCTAATGCGTTACTCTATTCTTATGAACTTAATACTCTAGAGGCATGCTGGATAGCGGTCGATGTGTGGAGTAATAGTAGTAGATGCAGAATTGTTTCGGTCTACTTGTCGCGGACATGATGCCTATATACATGATCATGCCTAGATATTCTCATAACTATGCGCTTTCCTATCAATTGCTCGACAGTAATTTGTTCACCCACCGTAGAATTTGCTATCTTGAGAAAAGCCACTGGTGAAACCTATGGTCCCCGGGTCTATCTCCGTTCATATTATTTTCATATCTACTTACTATTTATATCGTTGTTTATTTTGCAATCTTTATTTTCCAATCTATACCATAAAAATACCAAAAATATTTATCTTATTATCTCTATCAGATCTCACTCTCGTAAGTGACCGTGAAAGGATTGACAAGCCCTTTATCACGTTGGTTGTGAGGTTCTTGTTTGTTTGTGTAGGTACTAGGCGACTTGCGTGTTAGCTCCTACTGGATTGATACCTTGGTTCTCAAAAACTGAGGGAAATACCTATGCTACTTTGCTGCATCAACCTTTCCTCTTCAAGGGAAAAACCAACGCATGCTCAAGAGGTAGCATGAACCTCGGTTGGGGGGGAGGGCATGCATTCATAGCTTAGCTAGGATTCCCTTTGTGCCGACACGAGGGAGGGGGTTGCTAGCTACTTCGCACTTTGCTAGGTGAACCTTGGTTGGGGGCATGCATTCATAGCTTAGGAATCCTTTCGTGCCGACACGAGGGAGGGGGGCTGCTGGCTCTACTTCACACTTTGCTAGGTGAACCTCGGTTGGGGGGCATGCATTCATAGCTTAGGATTCCCTTCATGCCGACATGAGGGAGGGGGCTGCTAGCTACTTAGCACTTTGCTACGGTGAACCTCGGTTGGGGGGCATGCATTCATATATAGCTTAGGACTCCCTTCGTGCTGACACGAGGGAGGAGGGGGGCTGCTAGTTGCTTCACACTTTGCTAGGTGAACCTCGGTTGAGGGGGAGGGGGCATGCATTCATATATATAGCTTAGGATTCCCTTCATGCCGACACGAGGGAGGAAGGGGGCTGCTAGCTACTTCGCACTTTGCTAGGTGAACCTCGATTGAGGGGTAGGGGGCATGCATTCATAGCTTAGGATTCCCTTCGTGCCGACACGAGAGGGTGGGAGCAAGCAATACTGTGCGCTTTGCGAGAGAGGTGCCACATCGAAGTT
Source organism: Triticum urartu (assembly GCF_056163025.1). Classification (NCBI taxonomy): domain Eukaryota; kingdom Viridiplantae; phylum Streptophyta; class Magnoliopsida; order Poales; family Poaceae; genus Triticum; species Triticum urartu. The sequence goes on from NC_141874.1 coordinate 542,000,802, forward strand.
ACATTTAGTATTTGAAAATCAAACCACCCTTTTGATACATAAATTTGGTCCACATGCAAGTGTGTTCGTGTTCTGACCCTCTCCCGCGTCATTTTTCGCCAAATTTATGAACATTAGACAAGTCGGATGACGCAACAGACACGGTTCACTCAAACTAACCGTGTGCCACGCCGGTGCACCTGTCACGCACACATCGCACAGTACATTGGGCTCCATGAGGCTCCCCCTCTCAAAAATATATGCCCGCTTCGAGGGTTTTCCTGTTTCATAACACATGGTTGTTATCTACGGACCGTGTGCGATGCTTCTTCTTCCCAATCCCGCCTGCATCGAAAATATCTGCCCGCATTTTCAATAGCCCGGCATTTCACTCCCGCGTTTGACTCCCGCGTAGTAAAATTTTCAGTACCCTCGTCATTTCCTCAAACACCCCCCCTCCACACACACACACACACATACACCAAAACCTCCTCAAGCGTGTGCGCGCACACACACACACCCTCCCTTGCTCGAAACCCTAGCAAAGTCCCCGCCCCCGCCGCCGCAAGGCCTCCATTGTCAACATCTGCCGGTTTGCCCATGCAGCTTACCCATCGATCTCCATACCCAGGCCGCCCTGAGTTTCTTAGATGACGCCTGCCAAATGCCCCCTTTCCCACAGATCCCCATCCCCATCCCCCACTCCAAAGCGTCGTAGCCTAAGCCCGGCTATGCTTCCCGTGGAGCTCGAGGAGCGACTACACCAAAAGAGGTGTATAGTTGTCTCTTCGCCCGACGTCACCAAGGAAGCTGACGACCATTACTGGCGGCAGGCACTCAAGCAGCAGGCTAGAGTATGCGGGCATGTCTCGTCCGCCGACTACGACATCGAGGTCATCGACAGCGACGCCCTGAGGCGAGCTGTGTCACAGGTTAAGTGGCCCACCCCCAACCCCTCGGGTTCAACTGCCGTCGATCTCATTCATGGCCCCGCCGCTGATCTCCTCTGGCTCGCTGTCAACAATTTGCCATTCTACATCGCCATCGAGCCCCTTTTGTCATTTCTAAAAGACACGTTCTGCGACGCTGGCTTGGGATCCACAGCTTCCAAGTCAGACCTCATCGACGGCGACCACAAGGAGGGCACCCTCTCCGGCTCTTCCAAGGGGAAAGCGCCCGTCTGCGACATTAGGGAGGGCACCCTACAGCCGTGCTCTTCCAAGGGGAAGGAGCCCATCTGCGACAACATGGAGCGCATCCAAGGTCCGTGCTCTTCCCACAGGAACAAGCCCATCTGTGACAACTGAGGAAACCCATGATTTGTTTATTTCAGTTGTTCACAATGTGATGCTCTATATGCGCAAGTATTTACTGTGTAGTACATTTCATCAATCCAGTTTTAAACATACCGATAGGAATGCATATATTTGCTTGTTGTTAAGCCTGTTATAGCTAGCATATGCCTCTTTTAAAGTTTTTTGATTGTTCGTTTGTTTGTAGTTAGCATATGTTCAGTTTCAAATGCTATCTTTGGTTGTTCGTAGTATGCCTTGTTTATTCCAGTTATTCACAACGTGATGTTCTATATGTGCAAGTATGAACTGTGCAGTTCAATTTCATCAGTACCAGTTTCAACAATACCACTATGAATGACTACATTTGGTTGCTGCATCTTGTAGTTAACACACCTTTCCATTTTTATTTAACCATAACCAGTGTACTTAGACCGGCACAATACCAGTTTGAATGACCATGTTTGCTTCTTGTTAAATGTTAGGCCTATTGCAGTTAGCACACCTTTCCATTTGTTTTTCTTTACTAGCATGCTTAAACCTGCACACTGAAGCTATCTTTTGGAGATTATTTTGTCTGCCATGTGTAATTTTGGTTGATGTTTAGCCTGTTGTGCTTAACATGCTTCTTGATGTACCTACACAGGACAGTTTTGGGAATGACTGTTGTTTTCCATCGAGGTTAGTTTCATCCCATGGCTTATATTTGCTCACTGTTCAGGATATCTGTAGCTAGTACCATATAGGCCGGCGGTTGATAAGGGACTAATCGGTGAATCAACTTTTAACTGAATATATCTGCAACCCATTTTTCCTTAGGTTAACTAGGGCCGTATGTAATATATCTGATGCTACATAGCAACATGTACTGTACTTAATGTCTAAATATGCAATCCTAGGCTACATAGCAACAAGGAAGAGTGTTACATTAATGTTCTAATGATGTCTAGATATACGTAGAAGAGCAGCAGCAGTAACAGCAACAACATAGCCCTGTTTGGATACTCAACTTAGCTAGAGGTTGGAGTTAGTTTCTAGCTCATTACTAACCCTAAACTAACTCCATCCAAAGAGTTGTTTGGATGGCAGGGTTAGATTGACAATAAATGCACTAGGAGAACTAGCTCCAATTAGCACCTCTTGGGTTGGATACTAGTTCTTTTGGGTGGGTTATAGATGCAACTAGCTCAAACTAGCCCTCATGTTTAGATATACTTTAGGGGTATTTGAGCCCGAACTAGCTCAAACTAACTGTAACCCGTGGATACAGCAGCAGATAATTTTTAAGAACGAACTAAACTCCTTCCGGCCCATAATATAAGATGTTAATTAATCTAATATGTGAGTATATTGGATGTTATAAGATACTCCCTCTGTTCCTAAATATTTGTTCTTTTTAGAGATTTCAAATGGACTACCACATACAGATGTATATAGACATATTATAAAAGAGTAATGTTGTACTTCTTCATTGTGCCATTGTTGTTTAGCTTCCAATATTAACTTCGTGCTTTTAGGTACATATGTCATTGGTAAAGATCCGCATTTTGACCCTTTCTACGTATGGGGCAATAGGATATCGATGAACCAGCATCAAGTGAGGAAGCTGATAAAGATTGTTAGTAAAATGGGTCCAAAGATGGCAATTAAACTATTTGTTTACACTTTATCCAAGACAATAGCGAACTGCAGGATGGTAAGTAAGAACTCTGCAGCCTTCTTTTTACTGCCCATAATGAGTTGTGTTAGATGACAATGTCTGAAATCTTATTCCTTTGAAGTGGTTGCCAAAGAAGTTTACTCAAGATTACCTCTCAAACTACATGATTGGTGGGCATGCAAAGGTTAAAGTTTTTCTACCAGAACACGATGATTATCTAGATGTTTTCATGAAGACCGTGATGGATGGACGGTTGGCCATCACAAGGGGTTGGACTAGAGTCGTGTGTGCCTTCTGCATGGAGGAGGGCACAATATGGGCATTCCGCTTCACCTTGTTCTGCAACCAGAATATATTTCGCCTCTTTCTTTACCGTCTTTAATAGTACAAGTATACAACTGTGGTTCATCATTCTTTATTTGGTTCTTATGTAATTCTTGAACATGTGTACCTATGAATCGAATAATGCATTGGTTGTTTGAACCTCATGGATATGAATAAAGCTGTAGCATACATTCAAATTCAAATCCAAATCTGGTACAATTTGGAAAAGCAGCAATTAAATTACAGTGAAATTACGCTCTCTAGGTTGTTACGGCACACACGGTTGGTAAAACAAAAACGTTTGCGATATGCACCATAATCCGAGACGGTTCACAGAGAGGAAACGTGTGCAAGCATGCACACAGTTGCCGTTTGCAAAGCGTGTGCGATGTCAGACAATATCACAAATGGTGCGGGCAAACTAAACATTTGTGTTAGTTGCCTTATCGTACACGATTCGCAACCATGAACTATTTCTGATGAAGTATGCATCGTAAATGTTGCACCACAGAATAGCGTGTGCGATAATTGTCGTGTACGACAATGTTATGACGGTCCGACATTTCGTAATCCTGTCTGACACTCGTACGATGATTAGCTAATCTTCTTAATGGTGAACCGTTTGTGATGGGCCGTGCATCATACATGTTCTATAATAGTGAACCGTTTGTGATGGGCCGCGCATCATAAACGTAGCACCACAGAATACTGACTGCGATGGCAATGCAAGCAGAAATGAGTAGGAGTACTGTAGGGGCCCTATCCCCAATTTCAGGGTCGTGTGGGAAGGACCCCACTATCGCCCACACTCACTTGGCGATGGTTCCAAATGCCGTCGCGGAAAGGGGTTTTAAACCGTTTGTTTATTACCGACGCACACCAGTGTGTGTCTGAACGTCATAATCGTACTTTATTAGATATGGTGCAATCTATGATATCTCTTACCGATTTACCGCTATCGCTTTGGGGTTATGCATTAGAGACAGCTGCATTCACTTTAAAAAGGGCACCTTCTAAATCCGTTGAGATGGCATCATATGAACTGTGGTTTGGCAAGAAACCTAAGTTGTCGTTTCTTCAAGTTTGGGGTTGCGATGCTTATGAGAAAAAGCTTCAGCCTGGTAAGCTCGAAACCAAATAGGAGAAGCGTGTCTTCATAGGATACCCAAAAGAAACTATTGGGTACACCTTATATCACATATCCGAAGGCAAGATCTTTGTTGCTATGAATGGATCCTTTCTAGAGAAGGGGTTTCTCTCGAAAGAAGTGAGTGGGAGGAAAGTGGAACTTGATGAGGTAATTGTACCTTCTCTCGAATTGGAAAGTAGCTCATCACAGAAAATCGTTCCTGTGATGCCTACACCAACTAGAGAGGAAGCTAATGATAATGATCGTGAAACTTCAGATCAAGTTACTACTGAACCTCGTATGTCAACCAGAGCACGTTTCGCACTAGAGTGTGATACGTCCATTTTGCATCATGCTTTTATATCGATATTTATTGCATTATGGGCTGTTATTACACATTATGTCACAATACTTATGCCTATTCTCTCTTATTTCACAAGGTTTACATGAAGAGGGGGAATGCCGGTAGCTGGAATTCTGGGCTGGAAAAGGAGCAAATATTAGAGACCTATTCTACACATCTCCAAAAGTCCTGAAACTTCACGGGAGCACGTTTCAGAATATATATAAAAATATTGGGCCAAAAAAGTACTAGAGGGGGGCCACCCACCGTCCACGAGGGTGGGGGCGCGCCCCCTGCCTCGAGGGCCCCCTGGCATCCCTCTGATGCCCATCTTTGGCTATATGGAGTCTTTTATCGAGGAAAAAATCAAAAGCAAGCTTTCGGGAAGAAACTCCACCGCCACGAGGCGGAACCAATCTAGGGCTCTAGCGGAGCTGTTCTGCCGGGGAAACTTCCTCCGGGAGGGGGAAATCATCACCATCATCATCACCAACGATCCTCTCATAGGGGGGGGTCAATCTCCATCAACATCTTCACCAACACCATCTCATCTCAAACCCTAGTTCATCTCTTGTATCCAATCTTTGTCCCAAAGCCTCAGATTGGTACATGTGGGTTGCTAGTAGTGTTGATTACTCCTTGTAGTTGATGCTAGTTGGTTTATTCAGTGGAAGATCATATGTTCAGATCCTTTATGCATATTAATACCCCTCTGATTATGAACATGAATATGATTTGTGAGTAGTTGCGTTTGTTCCTGAGGACATGGGAGAAGTCTTGCTATAAGTAGTCATGTGAATTTGGTATTTGTTCGATATTTTTATGAGATGTATGTTGGCTTTCCTCTAGTAGTGTCATGTGAACGTCGACTACATGACACTTCACCATTGTTTGGGCCTAGAGGAAGGCATTGGGAAGTAATAAGTAGATGATGGGTTGCTATAGTGTAAAAAGCTTAAACCCTAGTTTATGTGTTGCTTCGTAAGGGGCTGATTTGGATCCATATGTTTCATGCTATGGTTAGGTTTACTTTAATACTTCTGTTGTAGTTGTGGATGCTTGCAATAGGGGTTAATCATAAGTGGGATGCTTGTCCAAGGAAGGACAGTACCTGTCGTGGGTTTGTCACGGCAGATGTCCTCATGAAAGGACTTAGTCGTGGAGCCATCGCAACGGGTTAGCATAAAGGGGTTGAACCGGACAAGGGGACATGGGAGTTTATACTAGTTCAGCCCCTTCGATGAAGGTAAAAGCCTACGTCTAGTTGTGATTGGTATTGCTAGGGTTTCGAAGACCAGGGAGCGAATCCGCTTTGTCTGGCTCTCGAATTATTGTCTATCGTCCCTAAACCGCTGTCGGGTCGTCCCTTTATATACATAGGTTGATGCCTGCCAGTTTACAGAGTCCCGAGGCCGGATCATAGATGTGCCCGGTTCGGTCTCTACACTTCCTATCTTACAATGCAAGTTACATAATTAGGTCAGTTTACATCTACAGGCCTTAACTCGCCTTTGGGCCTTGGGCCTTCATAAAGTGCCATCATTCTTACATCTTCATGGGCTTCTAATCTTCATAAAGCTAATCCGGCTACTCCTGGACGGTTTACGTCCAGTAGTAATATCCCCAACATTAGGCCCCAGATTGGTTTGAACTTGTTCATGTCAATCTTCAATACTTAGAAAAAACTCCTCCTTTGCATCTTCACCTTGATTTTGTAAACCGCTGTGACATCATACTCCAGGATCATGATAAACCGCCCTGACGTCATTTATCCGTTGAAGCTGAGGATTACCTTCATTAATGCATATCCAGCCATCGAGGCGACACCATTATTAACTATCCATTTTTGAGCTCCTCGATTCCCGCACTCGTCACTTTATCGCCTCGCCTTATAAATAGGGCCACGGGTCCTTATCATTTTTCCCCTTTGTCTCCCTCGCTTCTTCTTCCTCCTCGCGACACCTCTGCCCCTGCGCGTCGCCGCCGTCACGGAGCTTCTCCTCTGCTTCGACAAAGGCCGCTGCATCAACCTGACTGTTGCCAGAGAGCCGTGGCGTTCCTCTGTTGCTTCAACAGTCACTGTAAGTCCTTTTCTTTCCCCCCTTGTAGATCTGTCTAGGGTTTCCTTGTTCTTCGCAGTTCATTGAAGTTCATTGGAGTTCTGGTGCTGCTCTTTCCTGTTCCTCCTTAGTATATGGATAGAAAATCTCAATGTTGATATATTCCGCATAATGGTTTATTTTCAGCTACCACCACAAAACTTTTTGCACGTGAAAAACTGATCTGAACTTTTACAACCTGCTTTGGGTCCTACCCTTTTTAAGTTAAAATATTTTTGCCTTTCTATCTTCGGTAGATCCAAAATTCCCATGTGATCCTGTGAAACTTGTTTTTCCTTACTTAGCCCTTTTTGCCTTAGATCTGTATCCTCTGTACCATGTAGGCGGTTTACCCTTGTAAAAAACAATCTATCTCATACCATTAGTCCCCTAATAAACCGGAAAACCTTCTTTACGTTGATTGTAATAGTCCGGTTTAACAACACATGTATGCCCTTGATATGACCTTGTCATTCACTATTGCATTAGTCTCCGGTTTACGCAATTTCACATACCTGTATATCTTTATTCCACTGCATCTCGCGTACCATCGTGAATGATTTGTAAACCGGCATTTCTTTTTCAGCTTTTTGTTTCACAATGGCCAAATAGTTTGCCGCTTGCAATTGGGCTTGTTCCCGTGTCACCGAGGAACAGTTGAACGGAATGGTCAACATCGGCACCTTGCCTAAGAAAACTGAAATTCGATGGCGAGTTCCAGGAGCAGAAAATCCTCCAACCCCAAGGCGGGGTGAGGTTGTGGTCTTTGTCGACCACATAGGCCGTGGTTTCAAACCGCCAGGGTCAAAGTTTTACCGAGATGTGCTTGCCGGTTTCCAACTCCATCCTCAAGATATCAGACCCAACTCGGTATCCAATCTATGCACTTCCAGGTCTTCTGTGAAGTGTACTTACAAGAAGAACCGACTGCTGAGCTGTTCCGGGACTTCTTTCATCTGAACCGGTGTACAGAATTTGTAAATGGTCCCAACACTGAACTTGGTGGTGTTTCTATTCAAAAGCGGAAGGAAGTTGAATTCCCTCATGTCAAACTGCACAGTCACCCTAAGGAATAGAACCAGACTTGGTTCTACTGCATAGATACCTCCCCTGAAGATGAAAACCCTCTTCCAGGCTATCGTGATCACCGGCTTTCCAACACTCATCCACTCCCACAATGTTTAAGCTCTGCGGAACAGGCCAAATATGCCCCTCAACTCGCCAAGCTCTGGGCCTTTATGGCCAACGGTTTAACAGCCATTGATTTTGTGCGTTGCTGGATATCGTGGAGAATCTTGCCACTAAGTCGTCGCCCCGGTTTAATGTGTGAGTATACCGTTGAGGTTGAAGACCCCAAACGCCACATCAACATTCAGGTAACCGATGAAGAAGTCACTAAAAGTGTTAAGAAAATTTTGAATGAACCGGAATCAGTCTGTCGCCAAACCGGCTTCAGCCCCTTCTACACTCAGAATAAACTGCCTGCTGTAAGCACAATGCTTCCTTTTTATCTTTGATATCTTTTGATTTATTCAACTTGTGAACCTTCCTCTGTTTGTGTATGAACAAGGTGATGATCCCTTCTGGAAACGGAAATCCGCAGATAAAGCGGCAAAGCCATCCCGTCCCAAAACCAAAGTTGTCAAGCGTACCTCAAAGCAGAAAACGGCTGACCGGATCAGCATGGAGCTTGATGAAGATGCAGATGATCCGGAAGTTGAGGTAGAACTTGACTCACTTGGCTCCCTTTTCATGCACCTCATTAACAATGATCTTTATCAGGAGGACGTAGAAGGCAGCCAGGCTAATGATGTAGAGGTAATTAGCCTTTCCTCCGGTTCAGACTCTATGCCAACACAAAAAACCCGTCAAGCAGTCTGGAAAGTAAGCTTTTCTCATCCTCTTGCTTACTTGGATCCAACATTTATTTTGAAAACACAGCAGCATGAAGCTCGCCAGACAACCCGGCACAGTGGCCAACAGGTTACTTCGGCCGGTTTTCCTGATACCCCGGTTCGGAAGCGCCGGTCTAAGGTCTCTCCCACTTCTGACAATTCTTATCCCAAGGAAGGTTATTTCAGACAACCTCTTAATCTGTCCGATTCAAATTATCAGGTGACACCTCCCTCATCCTCTGGCAAGTCGACAGCAACCCAACTCCCTCCTCTAAAAACTGTGGCTGGGTAAGCTTTCAAACACTTTCTTCCAATGCGTTGCAAATCTTAAATAAGATGCTAAACCTCTTTTAATTTTGTTTGCAGAGCCAAAGCCAGACCCAGCAAGAAAGCTCGGGTCAACAATCCGTCAGAAGACCAGGCAGTTTTTGAAGAAGAGCAAATAGGTGAACCGGACCAAACTCGTGAACCGGAGGGTCCTCATCCTGAGGCCACCTCTGATGAACCGCCCCTTCAAGACCGGAATACTGATGAACCACCAGAAACTGATCCTGCCGTGCCTGATATTGAACCGACAGCTCCAAACCGGGCTAGTCCGGTGAGAGGTACTAAGACTCCGTCATCACCCACAAAAACCACTGAAGGTCAAGGAGATGATGTTATCATTACTGGCATGGGCCACGGCTCTCCTGGCCATCCCGTAATCTTGGCCCAACATAGTGCCAAAGAAGAGCATGCTGCTAGGGAAAAGGGCAAATGGAATACTGACTTATCAAGTTATGCCCATCTCAATGCTGAAGAACTTCACTCTGGTTTCTTAAACCATCTCCACTCAAACCGTAACTATGAAGCCGGTTTGGTAAACTTGATGAAGGAACGCTATGAGGTATTTTCATCTCCCTTTACTTCTTGATTCCAAAGTTGAAGTGCTAGCCCAAGTAGCCCCCAAGGGCCGTTTTATGATGTTAATCATAAACCGGGTCTTTGTAACACTTTAAGTCTCTCCTACTGACCCTCAAAATGTCAGGTCCTTAGTGAAAACCAAGACCGATATTTTACCAATGTAATTATATAGCTTTCCTCAGCGTAGCCCCCAAAGGCCGGTTTAGCTTTGCAAGGTAATCCGGGTTCTAATACATATATCCATTTTGAACAGATGTACATTAGCCCCCAAGTGTCAAGGATAATGCTTGCATTGTTCTGGAGACTTATAAAAGATGTAGTGAATCAGAGCAAATAGGCATTAGACCCCAAGTATGAAGTGCATAACTTGTTATACGCTTTGTACTTAGAAAATATATATCATGTTATTGACATATCTTCACTGTTGCAGGACGAACTAAGCAATAGAGATGCCCGAACCGCTGATTTGCAAGAGAACGTGAAGTCCCAACAAGCAGAGGCTGCTGTGACGCCCGGGTATTTAAGCTACAGTAAACCTCTGCTAATGATGCCACATCACCTCGATTACTGCTGCTAATCTCGCGTTAGTTCGAAACCGGTTCGAATTCAAATTCAAAACCAAGCAAACAATAAAAGTTTTCAAATATTAAAACTAAAATGTTCGGAGTGAGCCAAATAATTCATAAGTAAGTATGGTGGAGAAACCACACTTTTATAAAAGTGTAAAATACTCAAGAGTAGCAAAAACAATTAGTTGAATGCCTTTTTCAATAAATAAAATATTAAACTATTTTATTTTGTTGCCCAAAATTATGTGGCAGTAGCTAATTACTAACACTAAATTAGGGACAACTTTTATAGTTTATAAAACTAAAATAAAAGAGGAACTAAAGTAAAACAAAAAAGGAATAATAAACAAAAATAGAACAAAAGAAATAAAAACAGAAAAGGCCTTCCCCCCCCCACTGGGCCTCGGCCCAACCCACATGTCGGGCCGGCCCATCCCCACTCCCTTAACCCCCTGGAGCCGTAACCCTAGCTACCGGTCGCCCCACTCCCCCTCCCACGACCCCCACTCCTTCCCCCCACGTCTCCCTCCCCCCGTCCCGATCTAGATCGGGGTCGCGCCCGATTCCGACGCAGGCGACCGTCCCTGACTTCGCCCTTGCCCCTGACGACCCCGTCGCCTGGATCGACGCCGCCCCGGTCCGCCAGCGCCCGTCGACGACACGACCTCGACGGACTGCTCCTCTCCGTCGACCTCGTCCCCGGCATCCTCCCCGCACCGACACAACTCTGTTGCCGCCCGTCGTCCCCATCCCCCACCCCGAGCCTCCCCGAGCACGCTGCCCCGTCCCTACTCCCCGCCGTGAGCACGCTCCTCTTCCCCCTCTGTTCCCTCGTCACCGAACACGCCTGTGCTCCGGGCTGCACTCGCCCAGCACGGCGCGCAAACACGCTCGCCCACGCCTGTCGTCGCGCCCCGGCGCCCCTGATGCTGCTCCTCGCGCCGTCCCGCGGTCGTTCACGCGCTGCCCGGTGCTCGTGCTCGCGGTGAGCATGCGCGCACCCACGCGCTAGCCTCGCCTATCGTCCGCGCCGTCGTCCGTCCCGGCGCGCTCCGCGCTCGGCTGCGCAGCGCCTCACGCCCGCGGCCACCTCCGACGCTTCGGCGCCCACCTTGCTCCTCCGTTATGCCTCGCTGTGGCGTCGCCGCTGCCACGCCGGCGCCATGCCGGCGTTTTCCCCCTTGTCGTGGCCCCGGCTGGCCGCGTCTAGTTCGGGTGCCTGCACCCGCCCTCGCCGTCCTCCGTCGTGCCCCGCGCCCACTCCGGCGACCGCCTGCGCCGTGCCGTCGATCACGTGCCCGGCGCCGGCGCCCCTCTGCGCCTGCTCGGCCCTCTCCTGGGTCGGGCGCCCGCAACGGCCAGCGCCCGCACCCACGGCAACCGCAGCGCCTGCTAACCCACTAAGGCCCCAGGGGCCTATGACATGGGGGCCCCACGCCCCATAGAACGTTTACAAAAAATAAAATAAATAATTAATAAAAATAATTAATTAATTAAAGAATTAATTAACTTAATTAATTTTGATTAATTAAACTAATCAACTAATTAAACTAATTAAACTGTTAATTAAATAATTAATTAATCAGTCAATGACAGTGGGGCCCACCCATAATTAATTCTAATTAGATTAATTAAATTGGGATAATTACCATGTGTCTCTGACCAGTGGGACCCATTGGTCAGGTTGACCAGTCAACCCCAATTGACTGCTGATGTCAGCATGACATCATGCTGATGTCATAAATCCGTTTTCGGATTAATTTAAATAATTAATTAAATTCCAGAAATTAATAAAATCTTTAGAAAATCATATCTTTTAATCCGTAACTCGGATTAAATTATTTTCAACATGAAAGTTGCTCAGAACGACGAGACGAATCCGGATACGCAGCCCGTTCGTCCGCCACGCATCCCTAGCATAGCAAACACGCAACTTTCCCCCTCTGGTTCATCTGTCCGAAAATGCGAAACACCAGGGATAATTTCCCGGATGTTCCCCCCTTCACCGGTACCACCTCGTACCGCGTTAGGGCACACCTAGCATCACGCTTTGTCATGTAATGCATCGTCATGCATTTGTTTGCAATATATTTATTGTTTCTTCCCCCTCTTCTCTCGCTAGACACCGAGACCGACGCCGCTGCTACCAGTATGACTACGGTGTTGATGACCCCTCTCTCTTGCCAGAGCAACCAGGCAAGCCCCCCCCCTTGATCACCAGATATCGCCTACTCTCCTCTATACTGCTTGCATTAGAGTAGTGTAGCATGTTACTGCTTTCTGTTAATCCTATCCTGATGCATAGCCTGTCATTGTTGCTACAACTATTGATACCTTACCTGCAATCCTAAATGCTTAGTTTAGGATGCTAGTTTCTCATCAATGGCCATACATTCTTGTCCGTCTGCCATGCTATACTATCGGGTCGTGATCACTCGGGAGTTGATCACGGGTATATACTTATACATAATATATGATACTGATGATGACTAAAGACGGGTCGGCTCGTAGGAGTACCCGCGAGTGATTCACGGATTGGGTCCGAAAGGACGTTTGTCCCGACGGCCCTCTGAGTGGATCTTTGTGGCGAAGCGACAGGGCAGGTTGAGACCACCTAGGAGAGAGGTGCGCCTGGCCCTGGTCGGCGTTCACGGTTATTTCAAGATAACACGATTAACGAGATCTTGGTATTTGATCTGAGTCTGGCTACTGGCCTATACGCACTAACCATCTACGCGGGGACAGTTATGGGCACTCGACGTCGTGGTATCAGTCGAAGCCTTCGTGACGTCAGCGACTGAGCGGCGTGCGCCGGATTGGACTGGAACGCCTGCTAGGATAGTTCTGCTTCCGGCCGCGTTCGCAACGTGCAGGTGTGCAAAGGGCGATGGGCCCAGACCCCTGCGCCATAGGATTTAGACCGGCGTGCTGACCTCTCTGTTGTGCCTAGATAGGGCTGCGACATGTTGATCTTCCGAGGCCGGGCATGACCCAGGAAAGTGTGTCCAGCCAAATGGGATCGAGCGTGTTGGGTTATGTGGTGCACCCCTGCAGGGAAGTTGATCTATTCGAATAGCCGTGTCCCTCGGTAAAAGGACGACCCGGAGTTGTACCTTGACCTTATGACAACTCGAACCGGATACTTAATAAAACACACCCTTCCAAGTGCCAGATACAACCGGTGATCGCTCTCTCACAGGGCGACGAGGGGAGGATCATCGGTTAGAATTATGCTATGCGATGATGCTTGGAGGACTTCATTCTACTCTCTTCTACATGCTACAAGACGGAGGCTGCCAGAAGCGTAGTCTTCGAAAGGGCTAGCTATCCCCCCTCTTATTCCGGCTTTCTGCAGTCCAGTCCACATATAATAGCCTTATTCCAGTTGATACCAATGCATACATATGTAGTGTAGCTCCTTGCTTGCGAGTACTTTGGATGAGTACTCACGGTTGCTTTTCTCCCCCTTTTCCCCTTTCCTATACCCGATTGCTGCGACCAGACGTTGGAGCCCAGGAGCCAGACACCACCGTCGACGACGACTACTACTACACTGGGGGTGCCTACTACTACGTGCAGCCCGCTGACGGCGACCAGGAGTAGTTTAGGAGGATCCCAGGCAGGAGGCATGCGCCTCTTTCGATCTGTATCCCAGTTTATGCTAGCCTTCTTAAGGCTTACTTGTTTATCTTATGTTTGTACTCAGATATTGTTGCTTCCGCTGACTCGTCTATGATCGAGCTCTTGTATTCGAGCCCTCGAGGCCCCTGGCTTGTAATATGATGCTTGTATGACTTATTTTATTTGTAGAGTTGTGTTGTGATATCTTCCCGTGAGTCCCTGATCTTGATCATACACGTTTGCATGTATGATTAGTGTACGATTAAATCGGGGGCGTCACAAGTTGGTATCAGAGCCGACTGCCTGTAGGAAATCCCCCTTCAACACTCCTTGGCCAAAGTCGAGTCTAGACATTACAAAACTTTTACTAACATGGCTGTGTGCCTTACGAGCCCATGTCGCCATTGGGCGGTATTAGGATCTTTTATTCCTCAACCTATACTCTGGGACTCTGACCTCTCTTCTATTCGGGTGAAATGATTTTACTAACTCTGACTCTAGGTTCTCGTAACTACTTCCTCCCGGAGAGCCCCTCACTCTAGATGATTGCTTGGTGCACCGAAGGATTTCGAAGATACTCTCTGATGTTCTCGAGACTTTGTGCTCGTTGCTTTTGCAATTCCCTACCATTGATTTATCCTTGTGGATAATTACTTACGCCCGTCGTTCTTAATTTTATTCCAAGTTGATCTTGTTAATACAAGATGCCCCGAACCGCTCTCCGTTGTTCCAAGAATCCTTTGAGCTTACTGCTTTATAGTTCTTGCCTCATGAATCCCTTACGGATAATTCCTCGCACTTATCGAGTATCCGCTCTTTCCCAGTTGTTCATGTGTTTCACAAAAGTTTTTGAAATACCATTCGTTCTTCCAAAAATCTTGAGCATCCTCTTGCTCTTGAAATTCTTGCTTGCTTGCATTATGGTTAATCCCATAAGTCTCGTAATCTTATTGGCATCTCTTGTCATTATCATTTTGAGTCCGTTGATTCAATTTGTTGCGAATGCTCGCAATCCTCAATCAGATCCTAGAATTCAACCTTCCGGCTCAAACGTCATTTTGAATAGGAGCTAGTTCTCGACCAATCAAATTGTCGTCGATTGTGCCCCTAAGTCTATTCAACTTATCCCTCCTTGATTAGAGCATCTGCTTCTGATCCTTCAATTTGGAACCATAATACCTTTGCATTTAAGCTTCGAATTATTCAGATGATTCCATAACCTATTGCATTTGCATTCTTTCCTCTTCTGGTTGAGTACCGATGCTCACATCAGATCCTTTGAGGACCACCGGATCCTTTGTTGGATTTTATCCGATAGCGTCCTTCATATTCAATCCCTTTGGAAGTTCTTTCTCCATTGGTAAATCCTATCCTCTGATTGACCAACCATGCTCTGCTTTCGAGCTTGTGGTATTTACTATTGAAGCTTGGGGTATATGTTTCCACGATACCCTGACGGGTTGAACCTATGCCTTCCTTAATATGTGTGAACTTGAAAGTTTTCACGAGTCACTCACTTCTGGTATTTTGCCAGATAAAATTTCAACACTACAAATTCCTCGCATGTGAGAAGTGAATGAAATGTTATGCATTGGAGAAGTGGGAGTCGACCTTGAACTTTGTGTTCATGCCCATGGACACGATGTAGATCTTATCATTAAAGCTTCTCTTAAATTAATTATTCCCTTACTATAGGTTCATATTATATCTAGGATCTGGCCTTTGCAAGCGTGGTTCCGACCATGTTCTCCTTTAAATACCATTTCTCAGACAAGTTAAAGCACTTGTCTTTTGTTGATCGATACATCTCCGCAACCTCTACTTTGATCTGTCGTCGAGTATTACCCCCCTGGCATCTTGAGATTATCACGGAACTGCATAACTTCTTATGAGTTCTTCATCAAGTACTACATTATCACTGATTCCATTTTTCCACGGGCTCTGAGTTATTAGACACTCAAAGACACCGATAACTGAATTGAGATCGCACCGCGATTAAACAACTCTTGGTAACCTTCATTACTTACGAATTTGAACTCGATCACGTAAGTCCTGGCCTGCTCGGCTATATCACTATCATGCTAAACTTTAACTGTGCTACCTGGTCCTTAATCCCGGAGCACAACTTTCGATGATGAGCTAAGCTTACGTCGATCTTCCTCGTCATATCAGTTCGCCTTGAACAACAAGCTTGATTTCAAGTTTGTGTCCTACCCATGGTTCCAATAACCTTCCGCTTCATCATTCCTTTGACCTGATGTCATCACTGATTGATTACATCTTCATGAAATCTCTCGACAAATGTGTCGTGGTCATCATCGACCTTATGAGCTCTTCCAGGATATCAATTGAGTTCATGATGAGAAATATTATCCTTGCCCCCGATGATTTGTGTTATCTTTGACCACTTTATTGCCTTCCGTTCAACACAAACTTGTTCGTGTTTGGTGTTATACCTTGAGTTCCCTGCTATCCAGCATTTGTTCTTCTTTACCTTGGAGTATTACCATCTTTTAATATCAAGGATGTTGTGAGGATTGCTCCACCTCTTAAGAATTCTTGGTATAGTGATACTTCTCATCATCACCATTCCTTCTTGGTCCTCGCGTTGATTCCAACCGGGGTACCAACAAGTGAACGGTGCTGTTTGGATTCTGCCTTTCTAGCAACCCTATTGCTTTGAAGTTAATGGTCGGCCATTCATTCTTAGACTATTGATTATTGAATCACCATTCTGACATTGGTCGTGCAGCCCAACCCATATTTCGGGCGCACCTTTCTACCAATGTTTAATTGTGTATGTTTTTCTCAAACATGCTTAATTATATCATTTGATCTGACAAATGCTATCTCCTTATCCACATAATTGAGGAGATGCATCTTTTTGGATACCTCGTTGAATTATTGCTGAGTCCGTCAGCCACTTCCTCATCCTCTCCTTGGTTTAATGATGAACTCTGGTTTTGGAACTTCCTTCCATGGTTCATTTCCCGAGAATCTTAGGATGTCCTTGCGTTAATTTGTGTTGCATCTTTTCTTCTCGGGCATCCTGAGTCTGAGTTATCCTGACACCAATCAGATCTGAATCTCGGTCAGATATGATGGTTAGAACATATTTCCAGGAGTTATAACATTGATCCTTATATGACCCGGTAAGGTGATGTCATGCCTAGCACACCTGGCCGGAGGACCTATTGTTATAGTTTCCTTTTTGGCAAGGTTAGTTATTCTTCCGTGTGGAAATTATAAGACTTATCCTATGAGTTGTTCCTGATGGATCCTTTTTGTTTCCAAAGTCTGATCTTCACCGGATGACCATGTCAATGCTATCTCAAAGCAAGTCCATGGTACTCCGAATTTGAACAGGAACAATTGAATCCCAATGTTAAATGTTTCCTGCTCAATTATCCAAACACCGTTGTATGGATAATGTCATGAAAATTCTCTCCCATACCTAAAGAGTTTTCTACGTTGTATCCTGTCATAGATATCATGCTCTGCTTGCCCTTGGGAAGGATATACCACTGAATGTGTTTAAACACATTTTTCCTTTCCATTGTTCTGTTTAACCTGATGATCACGTTTTCCTTTCCATTGGTTTGTTTGACCTTTCTGGTGATCATTATGATCTAAGCAGTATTAATTCCCTGCTTAAGTTAACACCTCCGTGTACAATTCTGTCAGTATGACCCTGTTGCTTTTGTTGATGACATTCTGGTAACCACCGATGGACGAGAACCTTGCCTATTGGTCCGCCTCATTCAACGAGCAGGAAAATGGTTCTCTTCGTCCCCTGTCCTTGGTACCGACGCTGTTGCCGACATAACCGACAGGTTATGGTCTGACCTGCATGGTTATCATAACCATGCAAGATGACACCACTCTTTCTGTCTTTAACCCACATGGTGGGCCCATAACCCACATGTCCTAGGATCGAAACTTGACTCTCCTGTACACCCTGTTGCCAAAGATATTCCTCGCGCTTGACTTGATATGTAATTCGCGAGCCACCTTCCTAGTGGTCTACTCTGGTATCAGGCGCAATACTTATTCTCGTGCCCTGAAACCCTTTCACCTTCTAATTAGGCATCGAACAATTGCCTATCCGCTTGATACTTCTTACTATACCTTCTTGCTTGGCTCTCGATGTGTTTCATTTGACCAACTCGAGAGATACCCCTGTGTTCATTCATGGGATAACCCCCGATGGTTAACCCTTATAGCATCCTATCGTTGTAGAGCTGCCCCTTACCTATTCGTTAGTATGATGGAGTTCCCCGAAGAAAGGACGACAACTTCATCATGATGACATGAAGCAGAGGAATGAAGACATCAATGTCATGGATCAACCTCTTCGAGAAGAGCAACTATGACCGAGAATAGTCGTTAGAATTTTGTAACTAGATCCCTTCCCCTTGTAACCGCTCCTAAATCTCGGGACGAGATTTCTTGTAGTGGAGAAGAATTATGACGCCCGGGTATTTAAGCTACAGTAAACCTCTGCTAATGATGCCACGTCACCTCGATTACTACTGCTAATCTCGCGTTAGTTCGAAACCGGTTCGAATTCAAATTCAAAACCAAGCAAACAATAAAAGTTTTCAAATATTAAAACTAAAATGTTCGGAGTGGGCCAAATAATTCATAAGTAAGTATGGTGGAGAAACCACACTTTTATAAAAGTGTAAAATACTCTAAAATGTTTTAAACAGTAGCAAAAACAATTAGTTGAATACCTTTTTCAATAAATAAAATATTAAACTATTTTATTTTGTTGCCCAAAATTATGTGGCAGTAGCTAATTACTAACACTAAATTAGGGACTACTTTTATAGTTTATAAAACTAAAATAAAAGAGGAACTAAAGTAAAATAGAAAACAGAAAAGGAATAATAAACAAAAATAGAACAAAAGAAATAAAAACAGAAAAGGCCTTCCCCCCCCCCACTGGGCCTCGGCCCAACCCACATGCCGGGCCGGCCCATCCCCACTCCCTTAACCCCCCTGGAGCCGTAACCCTAGCTACCGGTCGCCCCACTCCCCCTCCCACGACCCCCACTCATTCCCCCCACATCTCCCTCCCCCTCGTCCCGATCTAGATCGGGGTCGCGCCTGATCCCGATGCAGGCGACCGTCCCCGACTTCGCCCTTGCCCCCGACGACCCCGCCGCCTGGATCGACGCCGCCCCGGTCCGCCAGCGCCCATCAACGACACGACCTTGCCGGGCTGCTCCTCTCCGTCGACCTCGTCCCCGGCATCCTCCCCGGACCGCCACAACTCCGTCGCCGCCCGTCGTCCCCATCCCCCACCCCGAGCCTCCCCGAGCACGCTGCCCCGTCCCTACTCCCCATCATGAGCACGCTCCCCTTCCCCCTCTGTTCCCTTGTCACCGAACACGCCTGCGCTCCGGGCTGCACTCGCCTAGCACGGCACGCCAACGCGCTCGCCCACGCCCGTCGTCGCGCCCCGGCGCCCCTGATGCTGCTGCTCGCGCCGTCCCGCGGTCATTCACGCGCTGCCCGGTGCTCGTGCTCGCGATGAGCACGTGCGCACCCACGCGCTAGCCTCGCCTGTCGTCCGCGCCGTAGTCCGTCCCGGCGCGCTCCGTGCTCGGCTGCGCGGCGCCTCACGCCCGCGGCCACCTCCGGCGCTTTGGCGCCCACCTTGCTCCTCCGTTATGCCTCGCCGTGGCGTCGCCGCTGCCACGCCGGCGCCGCGCCGGCGTTTCCCCCCTTGCCGTGGCCCCGGCCGGCCGCGTCCAGTTTGAGTGCCTGCACCCGCCCTCGCCGTCCTCCTCGTGCCCCGCGCCCACTCCGGCGACCGCCCGCGCCGCGCCGTCGATCACGCGCCCGGTGCCGGCGCCCCTCTGCGCCCGCTCGGCCCTCTCCTGGGTCGGGCGCCCGCAACAGCCAGCGCCCGCACCCGCGGCAGCCGCAGCGCCCGCTAACCCACTAAGGCCCCAGGGGCCTATGACATGGTGCCCCACGCCCCACAGAACGTTAACAAAAAAATAAAATAAATAAAAAATAATTAAAATAATTAAAAAATAAAAATAGTTAATTAATTAAAGAATTAATTAACTTAATTAATTTTGATTAATTAAACTAATCAACTAATTAAACTAATTAAACTGTTAATTAATTAATTAATCAGTCAATGACAATGGGGCCCACCCATAATTAATTCTAATTAGATTAATTAAATTTGGATAATTACCATGTGTCTCTGACCAGTGGGACCCACTGGTCAGGTTGACCAGTCAACCCCTGTTGACTGCTGATGTCAGCATGACATCATGCTGATGTCATAAATCCATTTTCGAATTAATTTAAATAATTAATTAAATTCCAGAAATTACTAAATCTTTAGAAAATCATATCTTTTAATCCGTAACTCGAATTAAATTATTTTCAACATGAAAGTTGCTCAGAACGACGAGACGAATCCGGACACGCAGCCCGTTCGTCCGCCACGCATCCCTAGCATAGCAAACACGCAACTTTCCCCCTCCGGTTCATCTGTCCGAAAACGCGAAACACCGGGGATAATTTCCCGGATGTCCCCCCCTTCACCGGTACCACCTCGTACCGCGTTAGGGAACACCTAGCATCACGCTTTGTCATGGCATGCATCGTCATGCATTTGTTTGCAATATATTTATTGTTTCTTCCCCCTCTTCTCTCGCTAGACACCGAGACCGACGCCACTGCTACCCAGTACGACTACGGTGTTGACGACCCCTCTCTCTTGCCAGAGCAACCAGGCAAGCCCCCCCCCCTTGATCACCAGATATCGCCTACTCTCCTCTATACTGCTTGCATTAGAGTAGTGTAGCATGTTACTGCTTTCCGTTAATCCTATCCTGATGCATAGCCTGTCATTGTTGCTACAACTATTGATACCTTACCTGCAAACCTAAATGATTAGTTTAGGATGCTAGTTTCTCATCAGTGGCCATACATTCTTGTCCGTCTGCCATGCTATACTATCGGGCCGTGATCATTCGGGAGTTGATCACGGGTATATACTTATACATAATATATGATACTGATGATGACTAAAGACGGGTCGGCTCGTAGGAGTACCCGCGAGTGATTCACAGATTGGGTCCGAAAGGACGTTTGTCCCGACGGCCCTCTGAGTGGATCTTTGTGGCGAAGTGACAGGGCAGGTTGAGACCACCTAGGAGAGAGGTGGGCCTGGCCCTGGTCGGCGTTCGCGGTTATTTCAAGATAACACGTTTAACGAGATCTTGGTATTTGATCTGAGTCTGGCTACTGGCCTATACGCACTAACCATCTACGCGGGGACAGTTATGGGCACTCGACGTCGTGGTATCAGTCGAAGCCTTCGTGACGTCAGCGACTGAGCGGCGCGCGCCGGATTGGACTGGAACGCCTGCTAGGCTAGGTCTGCTTCCGGCCGCATTCGCAACGTGCAGGTGTGCAAAGGGCGATGGGCCCAGACCCCTGCGCCATAGGATTTAGACCGGCGTGCTGACCTATCTGTTGTGCCTAGATAGGGCATGACCCAGGAAAGTGTGTCCGGCCAAATGGGATCGAGCATGTTGGGTTATGTGGTGCACCCCTGCAGGGAAGTTGATCTATTCGAATAGTCGTGTCCCTCAGTAAAAGGACGACCTGGAGTTGTACCTTGACCTTATGACAACTAGAACCGGATACTTAATAAAAACACACCCTTCCAAGTGCCAGATACAACCGGTGATCGCTCTCTCACAGGGCGAGGAGGGGAGGATCATCGGTTAGAATTATGCTATGCGATGATGCTTGGAGGACTTCAGTCTACTCTCTTCTACATGCTGCAAGACGGAGGCTGCCAGAAGCGTAGTCTTCGAAAGGACTAGCTATCCCCCCCTCTTATTCCGGCTTTCTGCAGTTCAGTCCACATATAATAGCCTTATTCCAGTTGATACCAATGCATACATATGTAGTGTAGCTCCTTGCTTGCGAGTACTTTGGATGAGTACTCACGGTTGCTATTCTCCCCCTTTTCCCCTTTCCTATACCCGATTGCTGCGACCAGACGTTGGAGCCCAGGAGCCAGACACCACCGTCGACGACGACTACTACTACACTGGGGGTGCCTACTACTACGTGCAGCCCGCTGACGGCGACCAGGAGTAGTTTAGGAGGATCCCAGGCAGGAGGCATGCGCCTCTTTCGATCTGTATCCCAGTTTATGCTAGCCTTCTTAAGGCTTACTTGTTTATCTTATGTTTGTACTCAGATATTGTTGCTTCCGCTGACTCGTCTAT
Organism: Triticum urartu; assembly: GCF_056163025.1. Classification (NCBI taxonomy): domain Eukaryota; kingdom Viridiplantae; phylum Streptophyta; class Magnoliopsida; order Poales; family Poaceae; genus Triticum; species Triticum urartu. The sequence continues at coordinate 542,022,892 of NC_141874.1, forward strand.
GATCGAGCTCTTGTATTCGAGCCCTCGAGGCCCCTGGCTTGTAATATGATGCTTGTATGACTTATTTTATTTGTAGAGTTGTGTTGTGATATCTTCCCATGAGTCCCTGATCTTGATCGTACACGTTTGCGTGTATGATTAGTGTACGATTACATCGGGGGCGTCACAGCTGCGAAAGCCAAGGAGGAACTGACCAAAGCCCTGACAGCAATGGAAAAGCTAAAAGAGTATTTTAACAAAGATCGTGCTGACTGGGAAACCGAGAAGGCCGGTTTAACCAAAAGAGCTGAGGATGCCGAAGTAGCCCTGAAACCAGTTGTAGATGAACTAACTGGCTTGAAACGGCAAATCAACGCCATGACTTCCGCTGTCTTTGGTAAGTATCTCCTTATGCAGTTTGTCCAATTCATGAAACCTTATCATTTATCAGAGTGCTGATTTTAAACCATGACAGGCACTCGTATTGCTCATCTGGGCACAGATATGCGGATGAAGCTTAATCCGTAAGCATACTTACGCTCCTGACATTAACCCCTCCAGCCTTATCCATGAAGAAGCCGTGTTTCAAGCTTTAACTGGAATTGATTGGTCAATGGTTGATTTCCAGCGTCTGGGGAGGGATGAAGAAGAAGTGATCGCACCAACTGACCCTCAACCGTCAAACCGTCCAGACGAAGCATCTTAAACAGGCAGCCGGTTTACCAGCTATTGTGTGCCAATGCTTAAAAACGACTATTCAATTGGAGCCGTTTGGAAGCTTCATGTAATAGGATAGCAAAAACTCATTTATCTGTCATGCCATCGAGCATGTTTTTTGATGCTTTGATAATGTGAAAACTTGCTCCACCTTTTGGGATCTATTTATGCATAACCCATGATGAGTTGTGTTCCTGGATACAAGAACTTGAAAAGTGTCCTAGTAGTTTACCACTGGACGAGTCATGATGCCCAAGAATAGACAATACTTGGATGGATAATCAAAGTTTGTATATAAAAAATAACATGTGCAACATACCTCGTTGGCTGACCAACTTCTTGTATGGTAAAGGTGTAAACACCAATCCGAAGCAGTGGTAACTCCGTCCTTAATTTGTCGGATTATGATAATAAACCGTACCGGGATATAATAAACACCAGGTTTTCCTTATAACACTGGCGACTTGTTAGTTAAAACCAGATCGGGGTAATGAACGCCGGTTTATAATTGATCATGTACTGACAACTTGTAGTTGAAAGCCAAGCCGGGTCAAGGACACCGGTTTATCAGAAGACATTAGGAACCTCAATAAAGGCGAAAAACTTAGCAAATAGGACTCGAAAAAGAAATATGCGAGGCTTTTTACGAGCTGCCAGGCTCCAAATCGAGGCTTTTCATGGGCTGCCAGGCCTCTGAGTTAAACCATTTAACAAAGCCTTTTAAGATGGGCCTCCAATTAACCAATCGTCGTTTTAACTTTAACAAGTTCAGGGTCTGTATAAGATTGACTTGTCAAACGTTCGGCGGGTCATACCAGGATTACCTGGACAGGAGTGGCTTACTTGATGAAGGAAGGTTAACCCGGGGTTTTAGGTGAATACACCAGGCTTCCAAGCCGTGGCTTGATAGCAAATTACAAGGGTCCTTTCAAACTCTTTGTTGCTTTGCACAAAGAGCACCCAAGTGACTTTGTGAGTTGTGCTTAGTGGGTGCCCATATTTGAGTTTATGCTTTGTGCAACACTCTCTTTGGCCCCACCTAATTTCCTTTGTGGCTTAACGCCCATCAAGAGGTGTAGCTATGGTGTGATAACAACCAAGCCCCCTAGTGAAATCCCTTTGTGGTGTTTAAACCGATCAAGAGGTGTAGCTATGATGTGACAACAACCAAGACCCCTAGTGATATTTCTTTGTATCCGTGCGGCTGTAGAGACCGGTTTAACAAAACTTTGCTTTGTTAGTAGAAACTCTTGTAGGCACACACATGATGTAAAAAGAACAGAGACCCCGCTTTATTCGAGGCTCCGGTTTATTACATAATATATACATTGTCATAAATATGTACATATGAAGAAGCCTATGGCTTAAGTATAGTAAGGCCGAAGAAGAGCTATATTCCATGGCCGCTTGGTCTCCTCCTCTGATTTACGTGAGTCTTTGTGCTCTCGAACATCAATGAGGTAGTATGACCCATTGTACAGATTCTTGCTGACCACAAAAGGTCCTTCCAAAGGTGGGGATAACTTGCGCATATCAGTCTGATCCTGGATGAGCCGGAGCACCAAATCGCCTTCTTGAAAAGTTCTGGTATTAACCCAGCGGCTGTGATAACGTCAGAGATCTTGTTGGTAAATCGTCGAACATGCTGCTGCAAGATCACGCTCCTCATCTAACAGGTCCAGAGAATCCTGATGTGCCTTCTCATTATCAGCTTCAACATAAGCCGTCACACGGGGCGAGTCATGACGGATGTCACTAGGAAGAACCGCCTCCGCTCCATAAACCATGAAGAAAGGTGTGTAACCCGTAGATCTGTTAGGTGTGGTGTTGATGCTCCATAACACAGAAGGTAATTCCTCCACCCAACAACCCAGTGTCCGCTTCAAAGGAACCATAAGCCGGGGTTTAATACCTCGCAAAATTTCTTGATTTGCCCTCTCCGCTTGTCCATTTGATTGGGGGTGAGCCACCGATGCTATATCAAGCCGGATGTGCTCACGTTGGCAAAATTCCTCCATCGCTCCCTTTGACAGATTAGTACCATTATCCGTTATAATACTGTGTGGAAAGCCAAACCGGAATATCACCTTTTTGATGAACTGAACCGTCGTGGCCGCATCACACTTACTGACTGGCTCTGCTTCCACCCATTTGGTGGACTTGTCCACTGCCACTAACAAGTGGGTCTTTTGTCCTTGGAGCACTTAAAGGGTCCAACCATATCAAGCCCCCAAGTCGCAAACGGCCATGTTATTGGAATCATCCTCAACTCCTGAGCCGGAATATGAGCACGGCATGCAAATTTTTGACAACCGTCACATCGTTTGACTAAATCCTCAGCATCAGCATGAGCTGTAGAAACCATGGAGAAAAGCTTTAGCCACCAATGACTTTGAACCGGCATGGTGACCACAATCCCCTTCATGGATTTCTCGCAAAATCTCACAACCCTCTTGAGGAGAAACACAACGCTGAATTGCCCCTGAGACACTGTAACGATGTAATTCTCTGTTGAGTATAGTCATCGATTTGGAACGCCGGATTATCTGCCGGGCCGAGGTTTCATCCTCTGGTAACTCTCCCCGGTTCATGTAAGCCAGGTATGGGATTGTCCAATCCGGTATGATATGCAAAGCTGCCACCAATTGAGCCTCCGGGTCAGGAATAGCCAACTCCTCCTCTGTTGGTACCTTGACCGACGGATTATGCAGCACGTCAATAAAGACATTTGGTGGGACCGGTTTACGCTGAGAACCAAGGCGGCTTAAAGCGTCCGCCGCTTCATTCTTTCGCCGGTCTATATGGTCCACCTGATAACCCTTGAAGTGACCAACCATTGTGTCCACCTCTCGTCAATATGCAACCATGAGTGGGTCTTTAGAATCCCAAGTGCCAGACACCTGTTGGGCCACCAGATCTGAATCCCCAAAACACTTAACCCGGCTTAAGTTCATCTCCTTAGTCATCCGAAGACCGTGGAGCAAGGCCTCATATTCAGCTGCATTGTTAGTACAAGGGAACATTAAACGGAGGACACAACAAAACTTGCCACCTCGTGGGGAAGTTAGTATGACTCCAGCCCCCGAGCCCTCCAACTGCCTGGATCCATCAAAGTGAATAGTCTAATACGTGTTATCTGGCTTTTCCTCGGGTGGTTGCAATTCTGTCCAATCATTGATGAAGTCCATGAGTGCTTGGGATTTAATTGTTGTGCGAGGTATGCATTTGAGCCCGTGAGGTCCAAGCTCAATAGCCCATTTGGCAATCCGGCCAGTTGCTTCTCTGTTTTGAATGATATCTCCCAGAGGGGCTGAACTGACCACTGTGATAGGATGACCCTGAAAATAATGTTTAAGCTTCCGGCTTGCCATAAACACTCCATACACCAGCTTCTGCCAATGTGGATACCTCTGCTTTGACTCAATGAGCACTTCACTGATATAATAAACTGGCTGTTGAACTGAATATTCCTTGCCAGCTTCCTTGCGTTCCACCACAATAGCCACGCTAACAGCTCGGGCATTAGCAGCCACATATAGCAACAACGGCTCTTTATCGATCGGGGCTGCAAGCACAGGCGGTTCAGCTAACTGCCTCTTCAGATCCTCAAATGCTTTATCAGCCGCCTCGCTCCAGACAAAATCATCTATTTTCTTGAGCATCTGATATAAAGGGATAGCCTTCTCCCCAAGACGACTGATAAACCGGCTCAAAGCCACAATCCGGTCGGCCAAATGTTGAACGTCATTGATACATGCCGGTTTAGCCAAAGATGTAATTGCTGAAATTTTTTCCGGATTAGCCTCAATGCCTCTATTTGACACCAGAAAACCCAAGAGTTTGCCTGCCGGAACACCAAAGACGCACTTTTCCGGATTGAGCATCATCTTGTAAACCCGGAGGTTGTCAAAGGTTTCTCTCAAATCATCTATCAATGTTTCCTCCTTCCTGGACTTTATCACAATATCATCCACATACGCATGAACATTGCGCCCAATCTGCTTATGAAGACAATTTTGAACACAGCATTGATAAGTCGCCTGGGCACTTTTGAGCCCAAAGGGCATGGAGACATAGCAGAAGGCTCCAAAGGGAGTTATGAAAGCTGTCTTCTCCTGGTCCTTAACTGCCATTTTGATCTGATGATAACCAGAATAAGCGTCCAGAAAACACAAACAGTCACAACCCGCCGTAGCATCAATGATCTGATCAATACGAGGGAGGGCAAAGGGGTCTGCAGGGCAAGCTTTGTTCAAGTCTGTGTAATCCACACACATACGCCAAGTACCGTTCTTCTTAAGAACCAGCACCGGATTAGCCAACCACTCTGGGTGAAAAACCTCCACGATAAACCCTGCGGCCAACAACCGAGCTACCTCTTCACCAATAGCCTTGCGCCTTTCTTCATTGAAGCGGCGGAGAAACTGCCGGACCGGTTTAAACTTAGGATCAACGTTAAGAGTGTGCTCAGCGAGTTCCCTCGGTACAACTGGCATGTCAGAAGGTTTCCATGCAAAGATGTCCCGGTTCTCACGGATGAACTCGATGAGTGCGCTTTCCTATTTGGGATCCAGGTTAGCGTTGATACTGAACTGTTTGGATGAATCGTCAGGAACAAAATCAACCATCTTAGTATCTATGTCTGATTTAAACTTCAACGCTGGATCGTGCTCCGTAGTTGGATTTTTCAAAGAAGTCATATCTGTCGGATCAACTTGGTCTTTATAAAACTTCAGCTCCTCCGTGGCACAAACCGACTCAGCATAAGCCGCATCACCTTCCTCACATTCCAAAGCGATCTTCCTGCTCCCATGTACTGTGATGGTCCCCTTATGACCTGGCATTTTAAGCTGCAGATAAACATAACACGGCCTTGCCATGAACTTAGCATAAGCCGGTCGCCCGAACAAAGCGTGATACGGACTTTTGATTTTTACCACCTCAAAAGTCAATGTTTCTGATCTTGAATCATGATCATCTCCAAAAGCCACCTCTAAGGCTATCTTGCCCACTGGATAGGCAGACTTACCAGGCACCACACCATGGAAAATGGTGTTTGATGGTTTAAGATTCTTATCTGTCAACCCCATACGACGGAAGATATCATAATATAGGATGTTGATACTACTTCCCCCATCCATGAGTACCTTAGTGAACTTATATCCCCCAACTTGAGGGGCCACCACCAATGCCAGATGACCCGGATTGTCAACCCGGGGCGGGTGATCCTCTCTACTCCATAAAATGGGTTGCTCAGACCAGCGCAAATACTGAGGCACCGCCGGTTCAACAGAGTTCACTTCCCTCTTATGAAGCTTCTGATCACATTTACACAAGCTAGTGGTGAAGACATGATATTGCCCCCCATTTAACTGCTTAGGATTTCTCTGATAACCTGACTGCTGCTGGTGGTGGTGGTTCCCCTGATGGTTGTAACCTCCCTGGTTGCCTTGGTGCCCTTGATTGATGTGTCCAGTTTGATTGTCCTGAAATCCTGAACCGGAACTGCCACCTCCGTAACCCGGCCCGTGGAAACCACCTCCTGAACCGCCGGGCGGGCCATTATCGTACTAAAACATATTGGAATTCTTGAAATCCCACATGATGTAACAATCCTTCCAAAGATGTGATGCTAGCTTCTCCTTTGATCCATGCTTCGGACAGGGTTGATTTAACAGGCGCTCCAAATTGGGGCCTGAACCTCCACCCCTCTAGGGCTGCTTACCCTTACGACACTGACCATTCTCCTGAGCATTGGTGTTAGCCACAAAGTCCAGACTGTTGCCGGCCTTGCGTTTACCATTGTTCCCATGGCCTGCCGGATTATGTTGCTGACCCTTGGTGTTGCTGTTCTTTTTCCCCTTCCCCGGTTTGTCCTCCTCTGAGTCAGGGTCTTTGGTATTATCTGAATTGGCGTACTTAACCAAAGCGTCCATAAGCATTGACATATCATTGCAGTGACGTTTGAGTCTTCCTAACTTCTGTTTGAGCGGCAGAAAACGGCAATTGCCCTCCAACATTAGCACTGCGGTATCTGCATTGATACGATCCGATGAATGCAGAATAGTTGAGACCCGCTTTACCCAATGGGTCGTGGACTCCCCATCCTCTTGGACACAAGCGGCCAGATCCACAATTTACATGGGTTGCTTACAAGTATCTTTGAAGTTCTGGATAAACCGGTGCTTCAATTCGGCCCAGGATCCCACAGAGTTAGTTGGTAAGCTTTTTAACCAAGTGCGAGCTATTCCTTCCAACATCATGGTGAAGTATTTAGCACATACTGCTTCATCCACATCTAACATCTCCATTGCCATCTCGTAGCTCTCAACCCATGCCTCTGGTTGCAGATCGGCGGTATAATTGGGTACCTTACGAGGTCCTTTGAAATCCTTGGGCAGTCTCACATTACGCAAAGCGGGGGTAAGACACGGCACCCCTAAGGAACTGAATACCACACCTGGCTCCACTAAAGCGGTAGGATGAACCGGAGTAGGTTGACGGGCTCCGTGAAGAGCTGCTAACTCGGCCTCTCGACGCGCGCGACCATGGTCGACCACATCCTGCGCATTAGCACCTCCCCCTGCCGGGTTGTGCCCTCGCGGCGGATTATAGTGACGTGCGCTGCTTGATACGGCCGGTTCATCCTCAACGTGCCTGTTGTAGCTCCGGCTTGGACGGGGGGTGGAATGAATCCTCTCGCGGCTGTGTGAATATGCCTGCTGCTGGTTTAGAGCTGATTGAAGGAGATCTCTGGCCCGTCGTGCCTCAATTGCAACTGGTGATTCGCCGTCGGTCGGGAGGGCTGCCAATCGTGAAGCGGCGGCTACAATGTTGTCCAACGGGTTGGAGTAATGCCCGGGAGGTGTTGGAACATACTGTGGCACAATGTTGTTCTGATGAGGCGGGTCCATCATGCGCGGCTGAACCGGCGCTCCTGTTCCTGGTGCCTTCGTCCGGTTTAATATTAGCTGGTTACTAGTTCCTGCTCCTGGCGTATTGAAGAGATTTTGTGGCTCATAACCCGATGGGAGATGCGATCGGTATCTTCTTCTCCTGACTTCTTTGGAAGCGTTCTGATCCAGCCTAATCCGGTAGGCCTGAGCTTCCAACTCGGCCCGTTCTGTAGCCATCCTAGTGTTCTCTGCTGCTAAGTCCGCTTTAGCCTGAGCTATCTGATCTTTCACCTTTGCAATCTCCGCGTTGTGCTGATCCTGGGCTGCTGCATCCACCTCTGCGGCCATCAGTGTTGCCAAAGTGTCGAACAAGTCAGACAGGACTTGAGCCGGAGGCGGCGCAGAGCTTCATGCCCCCGCTAGCGTGGCCGTTGTTGAATCGGAGAGTATTGCTGTGGCGGCTGATGAGTGAGGCACTGACTGTGTACCGGCCGTGAAGATGGCGGCCCGGTTTGGCAGATCAGGAGAGTCCGGAATACTATTACCCTCGGAACCTCCACTAATCCGGCCATCCTGCAACTGATAGAGCGATTCGGTCTCTCCATAAGACTCATCGTCGGAACAGACAACGGTTTCTCCATCGGACGACGGTCTGTCCTCGTATTCTGCTCCATGGATGACACCTACGAAAACATGCTTCGCCACGGGCTGAACCGGGGAAGGGCTTGCACGCTGAGCCGTCTCAATGATGTCGGTGCAGGTGTCCGGCTCAGGGCCCGGTTCGCCAATCTTGCCGATGAAGACGTGAATCCCACCAAAGGGGACCCGGTACCCGTATTCGATTGAATCGGCCTCGGGGCCCCATCCTGCGTTGTCGATGTAGAGCTTGCCGCGACGACTCTTTGTCATCCGGCCCACAGCATATCCCTTGAGTCCATCAAAGCTGCCCTTTAAGAACTCGAAACCATCATGCGATAGCCCCACGGTGGGCGCCAACTATCGTGGGTTTGTCACGGCAAATGTCCTCATGAAAGGACTTAGTCATGGAGCCATCGCCGGGTTAGCTTAAAGGGGTTAAACCGGACAAGGGGACACAGGAGTTTATACTAGTTCGGCCCCTTCGATGAAGGTAAAAGCCTACGTCTAGTTGTGATTGGTATTGCTAGGGTTTCGAAGACCAGGGAGCGAATCCGCTTTTTTGGATCTCAAATTATTGTCTGTCGTCCCTAAACCGCTGTCGGGTCGTCCCTTTATATACATAGGTTGACGCCCGCTGGTTTACAGAGTCCCGAAGCCGGATCATAGATTTGTCCGGTTTGGTCTCTACACTTCCTATCTTACAATGCAAGTTACATAATTAGGTCGGTTTACATCTACAGGCCTTAACTCGCCTCTGGGCCTTGGGCCTTCATAAAGCGCCATCATTCTTACATCTTCATGGGCTTCTAATCTTCATAAAGCTAATCCGGCTACTCCTTGCTGGTTTACGTCCAGTAGTAATATCCCCAACAGTACCCAAGCACCGGTCCACCCACATATCAAATTATCAAAGTACCGAACGTGAATCATATGAGTGTGATGAAAACTAGCTTGACGATAATTCCCATGTGTCCTCGGGAGCACTTTCCTTTATATAAGAGTTTTTCTAGGCTTGTCCTTTGCTACAAAAGGGATTGGGCCATCTTGCTGCACCTTATTTGCTTTTATTACTTGTTACCCGTTACCAATTACCTTATCACAAAACTATCTATTACCGATAATTTCAGTGCTTGCAGAAAATACCTTGCTGAAAACCGCTTATCATGTCCTTCTACTCCTCGTTGGGTTCGACACTCTTACTTATCGAAAAGGCTACGATAGATCCCCTACACTTGTGGGTCATCAGAGTGGTATGGTAATCCTATTCTGGAAGTCATGTTACTAGACCATGACGAACCTACGAACTATGAGGAAGCGATGATGAGCCCAGATTACGCAAAATGGCTTGAGGCCATGAAATCTGAGATAGGATCCATGTATGAGAACAAAGTATGGACTTTGGTTGACTTGCCCGATGATCGACGAGCCATAGAGAATAAATGGATCTTCAAGAAGAAGGCTGATGCTAATGGTAATGTTACTATCTACAAAGCTCGACTTGTCACGAAAGGTTTTTGACAAGTTCAAGGAGTTGACTACGATGAGACCTTCTCACCTGTAGTGATGCTTAAGTCTGTTCGAATCATGTTAGCAATTGCCACATTTTCTGATTACGAAATCTGGCAAATGGACGTCAAAACTGCATTCCTTAATGGATTTCTTAAAGAAGAGTTGTATATGATGCAACCAAAAGGTTTAGTCAATCCTAAAGGTGCTAACAAAGTGTGCAAGCTCCAGCAATCCATTTATGGACTGGTGCAAGCATCTTGGAGTTGGAATATATGCTTTGATGAAGTGATCAAAGCATATGGTTTTATACAGACTTTTGGAGAAGCCAGTATTTACAAGAAAGTAAGTGGGTGCTTTGTAGCATTTCTAATATTATATCTGGATGACATATTATTGATTGGAAATGATATAGAATTTCTGGATAGCATAAAATGATACTTGAATAAGAGTTTTTCAACGAAAGACCTCGGTGAAGCTGCTTATATATTGGGCATCAAGATTTATAGAGATAGATCAAGACACTTAATTGGACTTTCACAAAGCACATACCTTGATAAAGTTTGAAGAAGCTCAAAATGGATCAGTCAAAGAAAGAATTCCTGCATGTGTTACAAGGTGTGAAGTTGAGTCAGACTCAATGCCCGACCACTACAAAAGATAGAGAGAAAATGAAAGTCATTCCCTATGCCTCAGCCATAGGTTCTATCATGTATGCAATGTGTGTACCAGATCTGATGTGTGCCTTGCTATAAGTCTAGCAAGGAGGTACCAAAGTAATCCAGGAGTGGATCACTGGACAGCGGTCAACAATATCCTGAAGTATCTGAAAAGGACTAAGGATATGTTTCTTGTTTATGGAGGTGACAAAGAGCTCGTCATAAATGGTTACGTCGATGCTAGCTTTGACACTAATCCGGATGACTCTAAGTCACAAACTGGATACGTATTTATATTGAATGGTGGAGCTGTCAGTTGGTGCAGTTCCAAGCAAAGCGTCGTCACAGGAACTACGTGTGAAGCGGAGTACATAGTTGCGTTGGAAGCAGCGAATGAAGGAGTCTGGATGAAGGAGTTCATATCTGATCTAGGTGTAATACCTAGTGCATCGGGTCCAATGAAAATCTTTTGTAACAATACTGGAGCAATTGCCATGGCGAAAGAATCCAGATTTCACAAAAGAACCAAACACATCAAGAGACACTTCAACTCCAGCCATGATCAAGACAAGGAAGGAGACATAGATATTTGCAAAATACATATGGACCTGAATGTGGCAGGCCCATTTACTAAGCCTCTTCCACGAGCAGAACGTGATCAGTACCAAGACTCCATGGGTGTTAGAATCATTACAATGTAATCTGGATTATTGACTCTAGTGCAAGTGGGAGACTGAAGGAAATATACCCTAGAAGCAATAATAAAGTTGTTATTTATATTTCCTTATATCATGATAAATGTTTATTATTCATGCTAGAATTGTATTAACTGGAAACTTGATACATGTGTGGATACATAGACAAAACACAGTGTCCCTAGTAAGCCTCTACTAGACTAGCTCGTTAATCAAAGATGGCTAAGTTTCCTAACCATAGACATGTGTTGTCATTTGATGAACGGGGTCACATTATTAGGAGAATGATGTGATGGACAAGACCTATATGTTAGCTTAGCATAATGATCGTTTAGTTTTATTGCTATTGCTTTCTTCATGCCAAATACATATTCCTTCGACTATGAGATTATGCAACTCCCAGATACGGGAGGAATACCTTGTGTGCTATTAAACGTCACAACATAACTGGGTGATTGTAAAGATGCTCTACAGGTATCTCCAAAGGTGTTTGTTGGGTTGTCATAGATCAAGATTAGGATTTGTCACTCCGAGTATCGGAGAGGTATCACTGGGCCCTCTCGGTAATGCACATCATAATAAACCTTGCAAGCAATGTGACTAATGAGTTAGTTGCGGGATGATGTATTACAGAACGAGTAAATAGACTTGCCGGTAACAAGATTGAACTAGGTATGAAGATACCGACGATCGAATCTCAGACAAGTAACATACCGATGACAAAGGGAATAACGTATGTTGTCAATACGGTACGACTGATAAAGATCTTCGTAGAATATGTGGGAACCAATATGAGCATCCAGGCTCCGCTGTTGGTTATTGACCGGAGAAGTGTCTCAGTCATGTCCACATAGTTCTCGAACCCATAGGGTCCGCACGCTTAACGTTCGATGATGATTTTATATTGTATGAGTTATGTGATTTGGTGACCGAGTGTTGTTCAGAGTCCCGGATGAGATCACGGACATGACAAGGAGTCTCGAAATGGTTGAGAGGTAAATATTCATATATAGTACGATAGTATTCGGACACCAGAAGTGTTTCGAGGGTATCGGGTACGTATCGGGTCACCGGAAGGGGTTTCGGGCACCCCCCGGCAAAGATATGGGCCTTATTGGGCCAAGAGCGAGACAGACCAGCCCCTGGTGGGCTGGTGTGCCCCCATATAGGAGGAATATGAGGAGAATGAATGAGGGGAAGGGAGAAAGGAAAGGGGAGGATTCGGCCTCCCCCTTTCCTTCTCTTCCCCCCTCTCTTTCCTTCCCCCTCCGACACTTATGGAAGGGGGAGGCTGACTTGGAGGAGGCACCCAAGTAGGATTACTCCTACTTGGGGCGCCCCTTTCTGCCCGTCTCCCTCTCCCACCTATATATATGTGGGGGGGGGGGCACCGCTAGAACACACAACATTGATTCCTAGCTGTGTGCGATGCCCCCCTCCACAGTTTACGCCTCCTGTCATATTCACGTAGTGCTTAGGCGAAGCCCTGCGCGGATCACTTCACCATCACCGTCACCATGCCGTCGTGCTGACGGAACTCTCCCTTGACACTTTGCTGGATCAAGAGTTCGAGGGACGTCATCGAGCTGAACGTGTGCAGAACTCGGAGGTGTCGTACGTTCGGTGCTTGATCGGTCAGAACAAGAAGTTCGACTACATCAACCGCGTTGTCAAACGCTTCCGCTTTTGGTCTACGAGGGTATGTGGACATACTCTCCCCCTCTTGTTGCTATGCATCTCCTAGATAGATCTTGCGTGAGCATAGGAAATTTTTTGAAATTGCATGCTACATTTCCCAACAATGTCAACATAGAACAACATGAGTGTTGTATTAATTTTAGGAATTTTGCGGGGCTCGTTTGGACATTTTTATACATTAACTGAGTTTTCTATGCATTTATGTGCATAATTCAAATTTGAACTACAGGCACATGCTCTAATGCATATAAATTGGTTGAAAATTCAAATATGTGTCCTTGGTTGCATGCTTAGGTCCCATGCAAGAAATAGGAATGAATGTCAAACACCCTGTCACCGTCACTCGGCCTCAAACATTGAGATACCTGGTTTTCAAATTCTAGTAAATCCAAAACTCGTCTGAAATTCATGAAACTTCGCATGCTATCATGGAGCAGCATCAACATGCCGTGGTAAATTTTTTGTCCCATTTGGGGCAGGTTTGGGTATAAGCTTCTCACAAACCAGAGTTTCTCACAACAAGCCTGATGGTTTCGGTAGGAAACATTTCACCTTTCTAGACGAAACGATATTCGCTGCTTCTTCTTGATTTCAATTTTTCTCTAGTGTCAACATAGAACAACAGGAGTGTTGTCTTAAATTTTGGAATTTTTCGGGGCTTGTTTGGACATTTTGTACATTAACTGAGTTTTCAATGCATTTATGTGCATAATTAAAATTTGAACTACAGGCACATGCTCTAATGCATATAAATTGGTTGAAAATTCAAATCTGTGTCCTTGCTTGCATGCTTAGGTCCCATGCAAGAAATGGGAATGAATGTCAAACACCCTGCCACCGTCACTCAACCACAAACATTGAGATATCTGGTTTTTAAATTCTAGTAAATCCAAAACTCGTCTGAAATTCATGAAACTTGGCATGCTATCATGGAGCGGCATCAACATGCCGTGGTAAAAATTTTGTCCCATTTGGGGCAGGTTTGGGTATAAGCTTCTCACAAACCAGAGCTTCTCACAACAAGCCTAATGGTTTCGATAGGGAACATGCCACCTTTGGGGACGAAATGATATCCCTTGCCTCTTACTACTTTCAAATTTTTTCTAGTGTCAACATAGAATAACAGGAGTGTTGTGTTAAATTTTGGAAATTTTCGGGGTTCATTTGGACATTTTTATACATTAACTTGGTTTTCTAGGCATTTTATGTGCATAATTCAAATTTGAACTACAAGTACATGCTCCAGTGCATATAAATTGGTTGAAAGATCAAATATGTGTCCTTGGGTGTATGCTTAGGTCCCATGCAAGAAATGGGAATGAATTTCAAACCACCAGGGCACTGTTGATTGCCGGCAAAATGTTGAGATACTTTGTTTTTAAATTCTAGTAAATCCAAAACTCGTCTAAAATTCATGAAACTTGGCAATCCTATCATGGAATGGCGCCCGACATGCTGTGGTATTTTTCGTGTCCATTTTGAGAGAAGGCACACTCGAATAACAGCCAACAAAGGCATTTCGAAAAAATAGCTGCCACTTTAATATCTCAAACATTTGTATAATTCAAATCGTGTGCGTTCTGTTAACCATTCATGTGATGCCACGTGTCTTGGTTTTAATGGCTATAGGAGGTGCCGTGCGTATAGCTGCTTGACTGAACGGGAAGCGGGCGAGCGTAGTCCGATGCGTAGGCTGACCGAGAGGCATGTAAGCTGTCCTCCAATGCAGAGGCTCACCGGGAAGCGTGTGAGCTCTATGCTGCGCAGGCTCATTGGGAATCAAGCCCTTTGACTTCCATGGTCGCCTGCCTTCCTCTCCATTAATGGCGCCCGAGCCGCTGTTTAATACGGGCGGCCTTACTATTCGCCTCCCATTACGTAGAAGGATCATCTGCCACTAGTCTTCAAGTTTGGTGAAGTCGACTCCGAGCCGGAGGAGATAGAAAATAAGGAGGAATGGGGCCTCATGGACATGGCCCTGAACAAGCTGGCCACGGCAGTTGCTGCCTCTGCTCCCGTCCTAGCTCCCATCCCTGCGCCCGCGCCAGCGACCATCCCAGTAGCATTAACGGGCTGGTCGTCGAGCACTATCGCAGAGCTGAAAGCCGCGGACGTCGGCGAGGTCTCCGTGGACCCATGCGAGCTCGTGTACATGCCAGCACCAGCGCCCGTGCCCATGCCCGTGCGTGCCCCTCCACCCAACATGGCGCTGGTCCCCATGCATTTGGCTGCACCCGCCGTGCCCGTGCATGTGCACGCGCCCCCCTCAGCGACATGGGACGCAGTCGTAGACCGCTACCTCTCAGCGCCACCAGTTGCCATCCTCCCGCGCCTCGCCCGTTGATCGCGCGACGACATGATGTTTGATTTACAAGTGAAGAACATTCTGTGTTTCCTTGAAGACTTCAACAACGGCGTCCCAAAGGACGAAAACGACAACGACGGCGCGACACGCCGCCTCCGCCACCGCAAGAAATAGTTTTTTGGGGGGTTTAATACTATATCTCGATCATATGAATATGAATTTGCAGTGTGACTGAATGAAAGATATGGTTTGAACGAACTTACGTTTTTCTCTCTTAATGTACAGACTTATCAAACGATTTTCTTTTGAAAAATGTGTCAATGGTTTTTAAATATAAAACACTCATCGCAAACATTTTAGTTAGAACACCTGTATGCAAACTGACAGCTTCCCCAGGAAGCCAAGGGAAAATGTGCCGAGCAGGATTTGTGCAGCTCTTGATCGCAAACATTTTAGATAGAACATCCATATGCAAAGTGAGAGCTATGGTCTTCCCCCTTAAGTCAAAGGAAAATTCGCAGCGCAGGATTTGTGCATCCCTTCAACGCAAATGGTTGTTTTGGATGACTCGTGTGCAACCACGTACAAACAATTTGGTCATCTTTCATATTGGGTATGTTGCCATTTGTCAAACTAAAAAGATTGACATTTGTTGATCTAGTAACATTGCCATTTGTCAACCTTTTAACACTGTGATTTGTCAAAATATGCAGCTAAAAATCACTAGCACTATCTAATTTTTGCAATTAAAATTTAGTAATTAATCATAGATTTCATTCATAGATTAAGCAGTCGTTCTTTATACAAACAGTTCAACTCGACAGCTGAACCGATCAAACTTTTCCCCAATTGTTGCCAAGCACGTACTGAAATAGCTAGTTTAACTATATATACTAGCTAATTTTAAGTACGTTGTACAGTTCCACCACATCTATAGTCAGATGAACTGAACAAAATAACCCCTAAATACTACTACTACTATTGAGGGGCTTTGTACTACTTCCGGCAGCCTCTCCTCTGCCGAGCATGCACAGTAAGAGGCAGAGGAGGAGGAGCCTACCGACGAGCTGGACAACTGCAATACGGTGCCTGCCGCTGATGCACCTTCAGCGACGCTCGCCTCGAACGCCCTCTGCCGCTCCAGACGACCCCTCTCGAAGCGGTGGTTCTCCTCGTAGATCTCCTAATTCCTCGCCTCTGAGGTGGCGTGTGCCGCGGCCATGGTGGCGGTAAGGCTCTTTGTTTGCTCGACGAGGCGCTCCTCCTCCTCCTCCCGTAGGAACTCGGTGTAGCGCGCAAGGTCGCTGACGCATGTGCGAGTCTCCACCTCCGCCTCCCACCTTCGGGCGGCGGTGGAGGAGCGGATGATGACCCTGGCAGTCGACGATGGGTTGGCGGCCACGGCGAACGACAATGGGGTGGCGGCCACGACCACCACCTCTCGCCTTCGGGCCACGGTGGCGGAGCGGGTGATGGCCACAGTGGCCGGTAGTGGGGTGGTGGCCACGACGGCCATCTCCCTCCTTCGGCCTGCGGCGGCGGAGCGGGCGATGGCCCTGGCTTTCGACGGTGGTGTGGCGGCAACGACGGCCGGCAACAGCTGCCGACGGGCAGCGGCGGCGGAGCGTGTGGTAGGTGTTCCGCGCACACCCAACAGGGATGCCACGCGCACTACACTACGTCGGGGACTGCGCCGCTGCCGCGGTGTAGCCTCCCAGCTGGAGCTGTCCTCTGATGACGGTGGAGTGGCTGAGAGACGACGACGGACCGGTGCCATTGGCGATTGTGGGAGAAGCAGACGAGATAAGCTGCAGGGAGGGAGGGGAAAATGCGACGCGGGACTCGCCGGCCCTGAGGGTTTATATAGTAGGCTGGTAAGCATTGGGATTTTGGGGGATTTCACCGAGTCGGGCAGGAAGCTTGCATGGGAACCTACGCGGTTGCGCGGGAACGGGCTCACCACCGTTTGGCCAAAAGAACACCCCCGCGCGCTGCTCAAGCCTGCGCTTGAAGCCGTCTGCGGCAGCGGGGTGACAAGATGTGCGAGAGGAGGACGAAAGGCCACGTGCACATACAGTTAATAAAAAAAGTTTACGATTTAATTACCTACTATACCCCCGTCCTGGTTTATAAGTAGGATTTAACTAATAAAATACGAATGCATGTCGCCAAAGATTATATAGTTGGATTCGTATTTGAACATAGTTTCCAATTATATAATTTTTATAACATGCATTAATATTTTGTTGGTTAAATTTAAGGCAAATTATGGAAAAATAATATAAAGGGGACTATATACCAAGATGGAGGTAGTAGCACACGACCTCTCTCTACGCAGCAACGCAACTGTCGGACGGCTTGTAGGCGACCGTTTCCTGCGTGTTCAACTGCTCTATGCGTGTGGTTGCTTGCGGTTGAGGCGGCCGCAGCGCGCTATGCTCGCGTCCCGCTACGCGCGCTCTGCTCTCGCGTCCCTCCGGGTTCTCTGCCCTCGTCCCTCCATGCGCGCTGCCTGTGTTTGGAGCCGGCGCACGATCACGCACGTTCGTGTGCATGAGGTTGCGCCGGGCGCTGCGCGACAATGCAATTACCCGCTGCAAAAACTGTCATGCGGACGCGCCAAAAATCCAGGCCACCCGGCCCCCATTTATTCAAGTGGCCATTTACCTTTCATCTCTCGCGTCACACGACACAATAAGCACACTCACGACGACACATACATAAAAGACATCCAGCGGTTCCAATGGCGCTTCCCGTGGCTCCAATGGCACTCCTAGCGGCCGACGACGACAACAGCGGGCAGTTCACCACGCATCACATAGTGGACACCCACGTGAGGGGTAAGGCCCTCTCGGTGGTGTACACGAACGATCCGGTCTCGGTGGAGAGCTCCATCCAAGCTATGGAGCAGTTCCTTGCCGAGGAAAAGTACCAAGTGGTCAACTTCGACCTTGAGTACACCATCGGTCGTGCCGGGCACGATCAGAAGGTTGTCGTCACCCAGTTGTGCGTGCGACATGACATCCTCGTCTACCACTACCACCTGGCAACAAGGCCTTGTGAGCGTTTCTCCAGGTTTATAAAGAGCTACGACTATAGTTTCTCTATGGTGGACACCACCAACGATCTAAAAACGCTCAAGGTTTCGGGCTTGAAATGCCCGAATCTTGTCAACATCCAAGACCACTACAAGGTCTGGGGCAGCGACAACAACAAATTGAACTCCCTGGTTGACCTCGCCTCTATCATCATCAACCCCTACTACATTAAGATGAAGGATAAGAGCAAGAAGGACAAGATCGCCTGGAACAGTATCTAGCATGAGAGACTGGGTGAACAACATGTCAAGTACGTGGCCAAGGATGCGTACACAAGCTATGAGATGTACAGGCGGATCGTTGACATGAGGAAGTGTCTTCTTCCTGCCCCAGACGAGGGATCAAGCCACAGAGTAGTGGCGAGAGCGTCACAAGAAGTAGATGACTAGACGATCGTTTCTCCTACTTTAGAATGCATGCAATTGTTATTAAGGTGTGTGTGAATGATCTGTATAGTCACTTATGTAATTGGATGTTTATGTCAGTTATACATATATATACATGTTATTCTTCTGTAGACAGAGCAAATCACATGGCTTATTAGCAGCAATCGCATGTGCTATTATTGGTCTTCGCACACATTTCTGATTACGGACCTGTTTGCCGCGTATCACACACATCTTGTTCAGTTGAACCGTTTCCATTTTGATATTTTTTGTTTTTTGAACACATGTTGATTGGCTTGAATGAAGGTCTATCCCGTTACTTTATGACATGTTTCCAAAACATGGACCTCAAGGTTAATTCAACTAATAAGACGGAGTACTATATACATTCAACGCAATTAAATGTTTTCCAAAAAAGTGATATGATTAACCTCCAGGCTTTTTCGCCGCGTATCACACACATCTTATTAAGTTGAACCGTTTATGTTATTTTCCATAATCGAATAGTTCATTCGACTGAACCATATGCCGTATATCACACACACCTTAATCTGGCTGACCTCTATTGCTTTCCCTAATAACAAACGGTTCATCGAAATGAATTGTATGCCGTATATCGCACGCACATTAATATGGCTGCCCGTTTCTGTTGTTCTGTCTAATCACAAACAGTTCGTCTGGATCAACTGTATGCCCTGCGTTGCACACGTAACTAAAATCTGAACCGTGTTTGATGTATCCGTCATTGCAATTTTTGACGGTTTTTTACACCATCGTTTGCAATTATTGCATCGCACATAATTTCGTCGAAGGGTCTCTGATCATAGTGTCGCATTAGCAGCATCCTGCCGTAGTGATACCACATACCGATCCTGTGAGTGCATGTACTATCACTATATTGTATTGACAAATCTGTCTTATGTTGTATTAACAAATATGTCTTTCTTTTTCATATTGTGTAAGATTCAGATTTATGACAGGGACACAATCAAATTTATACCATCCGATGTGATAATACAAGGAAAGTAAACATAGATGCATACTTTGTTCAACGTGATGATATAAGGGAGAGTTGGCCTACGCCACCAACTAATCTGCAGCAACGTGGAAGGAGAGAGTTCAAAAGCAGCAGGAGCAGTTGTTCTACTGCTGGTCGGAGGGAGAGCTTGGCAAGGGAGATAGAGGGAGCTCTACAACCATGATCTTGGCATACAACCCGATGGTATCATGTCCACGTAAGCTTTTTCCATGTTTCAATTCTTGCACTTATTGGTCTTTTACTGTCAGAGTTGACGAAATCTTAGATGTTGCTGACAAAAGACCGAGATACAATATTTTGATTGCAGACTATATATTCTTCAGTAGTATGTAAAGCCTAAGTGAGAGACACAATGTTTTGATTGTAGTCTTGCGGACTGCATATTATTCAGCAAGTACGTTCGCAAAAAAAATTGATCTCAGCATGTTGGTGTTCATGTATATGTGTTCATGTACAAGTTGCCATATGAGAATATAATGTGTATTGGTCAAATCTCCAAACAAATAGCCCAGTCTGACCATAACTATTCCAAAAGCATTGATAGGATTTTCTAAACATCAAGATATCTGAATATTGATCTCAGCAATGTCCAAAATCCAAATGGTTATGTTTGTTCAGATTTTCCTCATTTTTATGTTCTTTGAATTAAAGTAGTGCTTGAGATTAATAATAAATTATTGCTGGTAACTTAACTAGCTCCTGAGAATAATTTGTGATATAGCTTGCTTGTATATGTGTCATTGACAATGTTTCTTGTGGAGAGTAATAAGGATTTATCTAGCTCATGTATGTCTGAGCCTGAGACGGAGAGGACGACGGCCGTGGCTCCATTGATGATAGTAGTTGCGATGTAGAGCCGTACAAATGGACAGCAGGCAAGCCAAGCACTCAGTGGGAATCGCCGTGATTCCGGAACGGGTGACTTGTCCCTGCCTCTACCGCCCATGAAGTTGACAACATCACGTGGCCGACGTGCGGCGGCTGCGGAGGGGAGGGGGGCTGGCAGGGGGAGACTTGTAGGAGAGAACCCGCACGGAGGAGGAAGGATACGCCTCACGTGGAGATGATGACGATGGTCGTGCCTCCATCGCTGGCGGCGGTCGCGACGTGCAGCTGCAGGACTAGACATCAGACAGGCCGAGTGGAAGGTTAATGTTATTTCTCTGATATCACACTGTATCTTCTTGTCTCAAGTATTGAGAAAGTAACACTGTCATGTTTTTACTTAGTTTGCCAAGGTGATGAAAATATCTGTAAGTAAGACATGACAGAGAGTCAAATTTACAAGTAGCTTTTATAGTCACAGTGATGTGAACTGGGAGCTATGTCCACATCACATAGCTAGCTTACTTTGGTTTACTTGGTCCATGTAGAGCTGGAATCTCAGAGCTACACTTTCAACCGGCTTGCTTTGAAAATCAATTAAAACTAAAAGAATAGTGGTTTCAATTGCATCAATAGTTTAATAGTGCTACAGATCTGTGGAGCGGGCAAGAATAGTTGGTCAACCTTTAGTAACTTCTATTGATGTTACTCCAGATGCAAGTTTCTTGCATGAAGCTGACTGTTGTTTCTTATTTTCTTCATAATTTATTACATGGAGCTGACTGTTGTTTCTTCTTTTTCTTTAGGAGTTAAGGATCTATTTCTGAGGGGACTCTACGTATTACCGGACATGGTTCCATCGCCAAGAACAATCATCGAGTCCGCCTAGCACATTGTGTCTGAGGGAATTATGCCGCCCTGAATGAGGTTGAAGCAGTCTTACTGGTTGTGCCACCGAGACTCAGATTTTTTCCCCTCAAAGCACAAGGGTTGCACCTGCTGTATGAAGATTTACTCAACATCCAGTTTTGTAGTATTAACACTAGATTTTTAGTTTTGATTTGATACATCTCAGTTGCATAAAGGAATGAAAATTTCTGTCATTATCGGATATGTTGTACACGACTTCCTAGCTTTAAGTAGATAGGAAATAGACCTTTATTTAATTTCACTTGTTATCTGCACATGGCAATTAATTTGGATAGGACCAGTTTCTGCATTGTGTTAACATTCTTATTAGTAGCAGTGATTTCTGTAGCCGGTCCAATGATGCCCCCACGTTAACCGACATGATCTCACGCTAAAGGGAGTGACTATACATACAACTTGCCAAATTATCTTCAGATCAACAGCCTAAATCTTGTTCATTTTTGTTTGTTGCATTGCCTAGGTTCCTATTGGAGGAGGCTACAGGCTTATTGATATTCCAATGAGCAGCTGCTTCAACAGCGGCAAAAACAAGATATTCATGATATCTCGGTTCAAATCAGCCTCTTAATTAATGTTCACATTCTCCGCACGTACCTCAGCGGGGGATCAGTTTCACTGATGGATCTGTTGAGGTAATTCTCCTCGGCTTATTGATTTAAACACAACTTATTTACGATCTTCATGTTTGTTGTCTTGGTATGTTGACTGACTAAATCACAACATTGACCGAGATTTCTTTCTGCAACAAATAGGTATTGTCCGCAATGCAAATCCCTGGGGAGGCACTAGATGGTTCACTCGAACAGCGGATGTTGTGAGAAAATTATCCGGGTGCTTGATGTCAGAAGTGTATATAGGAGCTCTGGAACCTCCTGCATGACAAGGTCACTCGATGATGTTGTGTTTACCCATGAGAATGAACCTGCTAATGCTCCCCTCACAAGTGGAAGTTTCTTGAAAGAAGGTAAAGTGGTGCAGAACTATTTCCTCTCTTCTATCTTGATGCAAATACTTCTGTGATTTTGGTGCCCCAACAATGCAAGTCTTCATTTGATTCACTAGCTATATATAGAAAGGTTGTTTTATTAGTTGTTTCAAGGAACCCTTGTTTTAAAGTAACTGCCATTTCTTTTCTTGAATACGCACGACAATGATGCAAACATCATCATCCTGAGATGTACTAACTACTATACTCATTCAAGGGAGTTCTGCTCTTTTGCTTACTTGGAACGAGGTTGGCATCGCTTGATAGAGCCACTGCTATCATCCTTTTATTTGCATGTCACTAATATATTATTTTGAACTAATGTGTTTTGCTAATGTAGATTGTATCAACTGCTATGATTGAAAATATATATTGGTAAAAGCATCCGTCTTATAAGGTACTCCCTCCGTGAAGAAATATAAGAGCATTTAGATCACTCTCTTTTATTTCTTTTTGTCGATGCACATTGATTTGTTTTTGGCAATGGCAAAATGCTCACATATGTGGTTCTAAGTACATGCCAGTGCACGGCAGTATCCAACATGCATAATATTTTGCTTAGGAAAAATGCTTATTTTAAGGTGCATGGCAGAATACAATATGCAGATTCAAAATATTTATATATATTTGCCCTTTTAGAGTACAATTTATATTTAGACTTTTGATAATAACTAAATAATCGCACAACAATGGCCTCATGGAGCACTTATTAGAATATACTGGTAGCATGAATACATGAAAATGTGATTTGTGCCAAGAGAAAAGTCATTATATTTTTGTGGCACATTTCTGTTAAAAGTTAAAGCTGTAACTCAGGTACTTTTCTTATCGGAGTCAATTGCATGAACACTAAACATGTCAAAACCGAGCAGTGTATTGACTACTCATTCTGTATTACACAAGGGAACATATACTCCCTCGGTTCCTAAAGGACTAGATACAGAGCGAAATGAGTGAATCTACACTCTGAAGTATGTCTACATTCATACGTATGTAGTCCCCATTGAAATATCTAAAAAGACTTGTACTGTATTTAGGAACAGTGCGAGTACACATCACTCTTACATGATGAGCCTGGAGACAAAACCATCCAGTCATTTGTCTTCTAGCAAGTCTAGGTTCTGTGCGGGCCAAGCGGATGCGCGCAAGTGATACACATTTGATTGACGCCGTTTGTTTACCGACTCAGATTGTCTTCGGTGATGCCCCTACGATCTTTCTTCCAGAGCTTTGCAACAAAAGAGTTTTATTTGTCATTCACGTGAGTTCTACTGATTTTTCCATATCAGAAAAGGCAGATGGTGTACATCTAAGTTAGTTTGGCAAACTTAGTTAATTTTACATTCAAAAGTTAGCTTGGCAAACTAGCTTGATAAGGTATGCCCGGCTTCGGTAAGCAAGGGATGACGGCGGCGTGCCTTCGACTCGCTCCAGTGTTTGTAGTCATCACTAGATGGTCCACAGACATGGTTGTAATTTTTATTACCTCTCTTGTTATTTGTACCGTCATGTTTGAAGATGAATAGATTGGAAGTTTCTTGAAAAAAGAAAACTATAGAAAGGTAATAGTGTAATGGATATAAATGACCATAGTGTGGGCAACATGTCATAGCTATGCCTGGATATAACAACATGGAGATTGCTAATTTAAGATCAATCTTCGGTGTAGTTTTAGGTCCGTGTGGTTGGTGATCAAGCTGGTAGATTTAGGATCTGACTTGTTGTACAGTGGTGTATATTTCTAATAAATAATACCTGACCATGCTTTTATTAAATTGAGCCCCTTAGCTGGCGAATGATCACCACGAGGTTCTGGCATTTACGACCGATTTAGCGAGCATTTTTAGTTTGAACTGCAATTGTTTGATCTCGTCTCAAGACTAAAATTGTCATAAAAAGGGTTTGCTTGCCATCCCTCTCTCAGCGCCTGGTCGCAAGTTGGCTTTTATGTATTAAATTTACAAAGCTCATTTCCCATCAAATTGTGTCAGGTATCAAATTTGTGATCCTGCTATAAGTTACATAGGTTTTACAGATATTAGGCAGACGTATTGTTCATAATGGCCTTTTTAGTTCAACAACATTCATGTGAATTGAAATTAGCTTGGGAATTATCTAGATATTTTACTACGCAACTAAATTTCGTCTTGCAATATTTTGTACTGCAATTAGATTTATAGTGTTTTATTATAGAATCACGGTCAATCCAGTTGCAGTGCTAAATGTTCATGTTGGAGCAGTCGAGAGTGCGATACGAGCCATCAGCAATAGTGATCCAAGTATCGAGAATTGTGACGGTGTGGCAACTGGGAATTGCGTCATCTGGTATTAAAGGAGAGAGCTCCAGCGAGAAATGTCCCGCTACGGCGGGAAACCAAGTGGGAAGGAGAGGGTCCAACATGAAAAGGGAAGAGTGCGTAGTGGGGGTAAGTTTTCTGTGTTGGGACAATGTATTGGAGATAACATGGCAGATAGTCCGGACAACCATATTTCTGTCCCACATACGGGCTGGTTTTAGGAAGGCCGAAATGTCCGGATGGTTGAATTTTGGGCGACGCCCGTTTGATGTCCGGACATGCCCGTACATATGGAAGAAAAATAAGGTTCACCTTGAAGACGATCTTATTAATTTGTTTAATTCATTTATATGCATTGTAGCTCATAATAACGCACGAGCATTCTACCAGTATACTATCGTTTGCCAGATTCTGATGTAGAATTCAACTCGTTCTTCGAACCTTTCCATCATTTTGACCTTTTATTGTCTATCTAAACATGCATGATCAACTCAGAAAGAAAAGTTTGAACCATAAACTGAAGTTACCATAAAAATGAAAAATTTGAACTTCTGATGGCAATTGCAAAATTTAAGGGAGCACAACCATGCAGCTCATTATCACACAAACTGACTCACAAGCAAGGAGATTGTGATCTGCGCGCCGAGCCTAGTTGGATGATGGCATGAACTACTTAGAGAGTAGACCCACAGCTTTTGTGGGTCGTATTTTCGTTGGACATCATGGTTCACATGTTTGCCATCCTTATATATCCTTGGTGCCAATCAGAGTGAGTGGTCAAGAATACATGTAACTCATGAGAGATGAATATTGCAGGCCATACAATGCACAGACCACAGAGGGTGTCTTTCCACTCTGAAGCACTCAAATGGATCAAAACATCTCGAATCTCTATACCCAAATGGTTCGTGTTTAACTTGATAGAATCAAGATATTTTGAATTCAGAGTTGAGCTCTCTGTACTTTCAATGCCCCATGATGAGACATATGCGGTCTTTATCAATGAAATAGCAAGTACTTCATTCAATTCAAGTAATTTCTAGTAGAAGCTAACATGATATATTGAACTTCGACTAGGGTTCTTTGGATGACACTACATATGCCAAGTGATAGCATTTTCAGCAACAAAAAAAAGCTACTCTAAAGGACAATTCAGATACCAGTTTCTCTCAAGGAAAGTACATTCCCCAAACACTCTTGCAGAACACTTTTCTAGAACCACTCTAGCATTGAGATGTCATACCCTCTCTACTTCAACCGCTGCCATTGAAAAGGTTCCAATCATGGACATCGAAGTTCATGACTGCGAGTCTGAAGACCTCGGACATTGGCAAGCATCCTGCCTGTTCTGCGGGCACTGCTGGTCCAGCTGCAACGGCCTGAGCACTTTCACTCAAAGGACTGAAATAAAAATGACAAAAATATATCATTCAAGGGGCAGCCCAACATTGGAGAAGTGGGCAGCACAAACATAATACTTTAGCATAAAAATCAAGGCATCAACAACCTAGCTAGTCGTTTAATTTGGATATGAAAGTTCATACTAATTTTGCTTACTTTGACTCAGATCTAATACGACTATCTCTACATTACTTGTGATGCATCATTATGCCGTGTCATCTGCATTTTCAACTGAAAAGAAATCTAATTTTGGCATTTTGTTCTCCCCGCGGTACTATTATAGCATTCAACATGACTAGCCTAGGTAGAAAACTGAAGGAACTAACTGAGGGCTTGAGCTAGAAAACTGAAGGAAGTAACTGAGGGCCTGAGCACAACAGGCCATCATCAGGAAAGTAATTATTTTCTTCATATTTAAATTTTAGTTCTGCCATTGACCATACTACTACGATATACAATCGTATTCAACGTGCCTAGCTTAGATAGAGAACTGACTGAAATATTTGAGCACAGCAGGCCTATCGTTCTGTATTTATAAAGATGACAGAGACAAAGGAGTTTGAAAAAACTTATGACTAGTAAGCATAATTGTTACTGCATAAGAAGTTATTGATCGTCATTCAAACATGTTGATATATATCAGACTTATATGCAAGGAAAGCTTGTATCAAATACTCCCTCCGTCCCACAATATAAGACGCTTTTGGAAGCTAAACTAGCTTGCAAAAGCGTCTTACATTGTGGGACAGAGGGAGTAATACATAGTTCTCCTAAGCACATCACTGGATAATAATCAAGTCATACAAAGATTAAGTGATTAACAAATGACAATGAATAGTACTAGCTATTCCATATCTAAATAAGAAACAAAAAAATATATAGGATTGCTTTTAAAATCCCGTTAATCATAGAAGTATGTCATACTGGTGTACTCAGCTTACTTTATCAACAGCGGCTCATATGCGGTGATAACTACATCAGTTGCTGCATTCTTGAGACGTATGTTTGCTAAGTACAGCTGCAAAGGTAGCCCAACGCTCAGTTGAAAAAACAAGCATTAACTGTTGAACCATAATTCCAAGGGATGGGTGTACTCACCCGAACAATGTTCTGTGCTTCTCTGCCTTGCCTCCCTTTTGAAACAGCCTACAGATGCCGAAATCAAGCATGAGATCCTTTAAGTACATTTTATTCACTGCCAGTGCGAAGTGGCCATCATATAATGAATGCCAAGGAACAGAAATATCAAATTATGAGACTGAGCTGACTTGTGCAACTAAAGGTATCATATCCAGGGAAGCACAGGTGAAAACTAATCAACTGGAGGTCGATTGAAGGCAAGGAGCAGGGTAATCTGGATATGGCACAGGACGTTTGCTAACCAGCTTGCCAATTGCAGTTCCAGCCACTGCAGGTGCTTCCCCGGAACGCAGACCAGCCAACTCAACTGTACCAGAGTGCTCGACCACCTAACCGACAAAAAAAATGAGATGAGTTACCAACATGACTAAAATCCACTTGGATCGGAAATTTAACAACCGTGAGTTCATGACCATCCAATGCACATGAAGCAGAGGAATGAAACAAAATTTATAGGGCCAAGCTATTGACAGAGTGGACCAGGATGCTGCTGACATTACCAAGTTATCCCCCGCATCTTGCTCGTTGGCGACGTCGCGCAGGAACCAGAGCGCGCTGCCGCCGTCCTCCACCTCGCCCTTGAGGTCGAGCAGCTCGAAGATGAGGCTCTCGTCACGGGCGGGGTCGACGACAACTTCCTGCGTAGGCAGCAGAACCACACACATCGATCAGCACGGGAACGCCCCAACGAGCGCGCTCCAAACAACACTAAACGGGGGCACCGGACGAACCTGGTGGTCGGGGACCTCGCGAATGTTGCTCACATCCTGACCAAACCAAACAGAAACGGCGTCAGCGCGAGCAGGAGGAGGAGGTGCAAGGGATGAGTGCGAGGGAAAAGGGCGTTGCAGTACCTGGAACCGGGCGGGGAAGGCGGTGGAGATGGCGCCGCCGAAGAGGGGGCGCCTGGTGCTGCTCTCGCCGGCCATCTTCTGAGCCTCGGGGGTCCTGCGGCTAGACGGCCAAACAAGCTTCTGGAGCCTGGGAGAAGACGGGGGTGGGGGAGAGAGCCGGAGAGGGTCGGCGGGTTCGCGATTCGAGCGAGTTTTATAGGCGGCCGGGGGGGGGGAGGGGAGCGAACTCGCCGCGCGTCGATGCTACGCCACCGCGGCTGCGTGGATGCTACGCCGTGCCAGCGGTTGCTCCGCTTCCTTCCTGCAGCCAGGCAGCCAGAGCATGGTTTTTTTTTAAAAACAAATTCGGTTTCCGCAACCAAAATTGCTTAAATCAACGGAACGCCTCTATTAACCGGTAACGGGGTCAAACCGGAAAAAAAAAAAGAGGCTCGATACCTGGAGCGCTGAGGCGTGGACGTGGGGAGACGGAGCCGAGTGGCGGCGGAGGCGGGATGGTGCGCCGCACGCGGAGACGTCGGAGGCAGGCGTCACGGTGCACGGCCCTGCCCCAGCGGGGAGGACCCTACGCCAGCTTGGTGGAGAATCAGGCGGGTCTGGATCCGTTCGGTGGGGATTAGGGCTAGAAAAGGAGTAGGGCAGAGGAGACCTAGGGTCGGGAAGGTGATGAAATGGAGAGGAGGAATCACCGGCGGTGAGAATGCCTATCAGCGGCGAGTAGGCCTCGAGATCAGTCTCAGCGCCATCCCGTGGAAGCGGCCGTACGGGGCTGAGATTTGGGGGCCAATCGGCAATACTGATCCCGGTGCTAGCGGCCGAACAAGAAAACGTCTGGATTTTGACTCCAATTCCATGATTCCGATGCCAAATGATGGTTACCAAACCAGGTGGAACTAGTAAAATTCGGTTGCGTGATCTATAACCGAATTTGTAACCAGATGCAGAACTAAGAAACCGCTGGCTTTGTTAATTGTCAGACGCCTGGAATGTTTTGAGGCGTCAGTCAATTCCGCGCAGCGCATGGCCAAAGACGGGAACACCATGAGGAGCAGCAGCGATGAGCGTTGGCTGGACTAGGACCTCTCGGGTGGAGGCGAGGAAGAAACTTAGGCCCCGTTCGGTGTCCATCCGCTTCACTGCTCCGCTCCAGGAGCGGACGGAGCTGCAGTGAAAAGTCTTGGAGCAGGCAAAACCATGCTCCGTAGATCCATGGATTTCAAGGAGCCGGCGCATTGCCGAACGGGGCCTTAATTGAGATAGCAGCGTGGTGGCAATAGGAGGTTGAAGACAAACGTGTCGACATATTTTGGGCCGTTGGATGAAGATCTAGTCCAGGGTAAAAGTGACTGGTGAAATAAATAAATAAAATAGGTGCCTGATCTATAGGCGTTCCCATCTCTTGCAAGACAGACGGGCTGTAAAATACCCTCACTCCCTGGAATAAATATACTCCATCCTTCTGCAAATGTAACACGCTCTAGCTTTCATCAACACCTCAAAGGAAAAAAGCTTTGATCAACAAACAGTTTAAAAATATGTGAATGATGGGATACAAAAATGATACTGTCGAGGAGTAACTGAAATACGGCATGAATTTTGTGCTACCATATAAGTTAAATATTGTTGACTAACAGTCATTAAAGCAACTGTATCTCAGGAAACACAGACACCTTGCATATCCGGAACTACTACATCCCACAATAACAATATACTTGAAATGCCACATATTGGAATCTGCGGGACTCCAAATGTATGAGCAGATCAAAACAAGTTCCCGCAGATCAACCTTACAATCCTACAGATCCAGCTAAGTCAAGCAACAAAACACCACAAAAGGGGACACCACCTTGCTTTTCAGTCCCCAGGAGACCCGGGATCTCCACTCTACACGCACAGGAGTTGTCGAAGCCAACTGAAATTCAGCATGAAAGAGGGCTTCACTCCTCATCATCTTCCTCCTCTTCTTCATCTTCATCATCGTCGTCTTCATCAAATCCCTACAGAAGTTGCAAAAGAATGATAAATACATGTACCAAGGAGATAAAGTGCAACGAAACTCGGCAATCAGCATCAGGCTTCATATTAAATTTATGTGCGTAGAACAAAAATAAGGCCCCAAGTGAACATCACAACTCAAACTCATTTCCGTCAGGCCTCATGAGAGCATAAAAACCTGACACAATGCCAGCTAGCAAATTTAAGGAAGTTGGGCAAAATGTTAGATGTGTAGTGCATTGCGTGCTAATGTCAACCTAAATTCCTTTTGCTGTTGGGATTAGAGCACCTGTGATGAACAGATGATGCACAGTGTCGTGGTATGAACAGGAAATACGTATTGAGAAGTCAAAAAAGCCATCAGGATAACTGAGGTGGTTATGCATTATTGCATGAGTATCAGGATATTGTACACCATTGCAAATGAACTACAAGAAGGTTATGCATTATTGCACAAGTGCACACACCCAACGAGTATCATATATACGGAAGTAATGGAAGTATGTAACTGCTGATAAAGAAAACAGGATTACCTCTTCATCCTCGTCATCTTCAAATTCATCTTCAGCCTCCTGCAATCAAAGATTCAAGGGACATGACACAAAGATCCACAATGAAAAAAAGGACCCAACAAAATAAACCACTTATATCACACTAGAAGCACTAACATTGTTAAAATACTTCAAAGGATTAGGCCACAATTCTTCCTTGATAACATCTGCCACCTGCAAGATTGGAATTTCTCAGAGAATAAATCAAGAGGAAGAATTAGAGTTCCAAATTTATGTCATTCTGTCTGCCAGACTTCAGAGCGACAAAACTTCCGATCAATTGAAACAATCCTGATTTAGCAGGATCTAAAAGCATAGGAGACACGTAATCCTATACCTCATCCATCACTCCATCAGAAAAACTTTTGTTCTTTGCATCATTGAACCAAGTGAAGAAACTGCAAAACAAAAAAAGGAAAAGAAAACAGAACATGAATCCCCTTCACAAATTTCATACTTGCATATTATAACTCAAATGGAATGATGACGTCTCTCTATGTTAGAAAGAATCATATAGTACAGATAAGGCATGAAGAAAAAATTAATAATTTGTAGCACAGAAGAAGATAAAAAAACACCAACCTCTCATCAATCAATAGTCGTTTCTCCCCATTCTCCGTGTATGCCTTTCCATTTGCAATATCCTTAATGTATTATTGGAAAACTTGTTAGATCTAATTTTACATACAGAAGCATTTTTGCTGAAGCGCTTATACGATTAACGAGGCACAGTACCATTCCATCCTTCCAATTGATGGTGGTGGCCTTCACAGTTATTTTCCCATCATCACTGAATGAACATGTTTTTGTAAGCTTTGTATCTTCAAAATATGGATTAGAAGAGAATGCCTGCCAGTTCAAGTTCAAAACATGTAAGCAAAGGGAAGGAAACCATAGCTTGTAGATGCAAAAGAAGCTTACAAGAGTAATGGAGTAGCCTGATTTAATATCTTGAAACTCATCCACATCGATAGACACCAAGTGTTTGAATATCTACAATGGAACAAAAGTGATCAAATAGTATGAGTATGGTTCCACATAATTACTCAGCAAATCTGATATAGTAATTTAGTACTCCCTCCGTCCCATAATATAAGAACGTTTTTGACACTAGACTAGTGTCAAAAACGTTCTTATATTATGGGACGGAGGGAGTATTTTATTACTTGTTGCCACATTTGATACAAATGCTAAAAGTTAAAGAGTGTAGATGCTAAACTTCCCACAAAACAATGTACCTTTTGATCATCTTCAGTCAGAAGTTCACCAAGCATAGGATGGCTTAGAAACTGCAGCGGAAATGCATGAATTAGTAAGGATGAGACTATACCAATCAGCAGTTTCAGGAAATAAACAGACGACATATAAATCAGCATAGAACATGTAACAAACCGCAGTCAACCAGAAGTCCGGAATTTCCTTGATAATTTCATTCCGTCGAGTATAAACTGGCCTGCGAACTTCATTGTACTTCTGTTCCACCTCCAAGACTTTATCACTGGCTTCCTCATTAACCTGCAGTAAATGAATCTATATAAGCTAACCAATCTTTGTAAGGTGGTAAGGCGAGGCGCTGTACCCCCGCCTCACCTTTTCAAGCACTTAAAGCGTAAGGCGACGCGACGCCTTAGACACATAAATATATAATATATGGCACTCTAAATCTGGTCAGAACCCATACTTCCAAGCTGGATCATTGCATGTAGATCTTCTCATAGGATCATTGGAGATCATAAGCATTACCAGCCACAGGATCCATCAGAGCAGGGAGAGCTGGCTACTGCGGCAGCACTGAGAGAAGGCCCAATCATCCATCAAAGAAAAAGAGAGAAGAGCCACATCACTAGAGCAACCAGATAAAGCATGTGGAAGGAGAGAAGCGGTGGTGGGGCTGCTGCCTTGTGGGTGGAGAAGCAGATTTGGGAGGAAACAGATGCGGAGGGGAAGGAGCAGCCAAGCACATCTAGCTACACTGCTGGGAGAAACAGAGCACTGGGAGGGGATGAAAGAAAGAGCAGAGGAGGGCAGGGGAGGGGAGAAGTGAGACAAGTACAGGAGCCACACATTGCTGTTGCGCCCGAGGACTGGAGGAGCTGAGCCAGAGAGGAGGAAGGGCACAGATCGAAGCCGTGGAGGAAGGAGACGCCGCCAAAGGTCGAGAGAGGAGAAGAGGAATCCCTCTCGCTTGGATTGGAGGTTCAATACTCTCTCCCTCCCTCCTCCTCATACCTATTCACATGTGAGCCAGTCTTTCCCGTGAAAATTTCTGCGCGGGCTACTCTTTCCCGCCTGGGAGCAGCCCATGGGGTGCGCCTAGGTGGCCGATTCAGACGCCCTACTGTCCAAGGCGGACACCTTATGAAGCTGTCAAAGGCGAGCTCGACGCCCTGCCATCAGAGGGCGCCCTGACGCCTTATGGGCACCATAAAAACAATGAAGCTAACTGCCTAGTAATTTAACCGCATTCAAATATTCCAGCCAGATATAGCCTGTCCATTCACAATATGTTCTTGTCACTGTAGATATTCAGGCAATAATTCTGTTTCAGAGAGACAAGAGTACTAAGCAATTAAAAGACCGTTTAATTAGCAGATAAGGTGCCTTACTCTAATAAGGAATCAAATAAATCCTTTGGTGTTTCATCATTATCTCATACATAGAATGCATAACTGTGCTCTTTACACCGAGTCCAGTTACAGAACTAAGTTTCATTGACACAAAATTTAACATAATGGAAAGAGTATGGAGCCCATAGAAACAGGAGCTAAAGCTGGTTTGGTAATATAACAGAGTGAAGACGCGCCATATTTGGTGGTAATGGAGATTGACATGTCATGCATGTTGTGAAGAAAGGCAAGATGCAGAGCAAGGCATGCGATCATTTTGTAATCCTAAAGGAAATTAACTTATTTTTGTCTGAAGAGTATAGGGGTTCTATATGTACATGGGGGTATTTAGCTGGCATTCTTGTGTTTACTTTCCACAACAACTTCAATCAAGTGAGGTATTCAAAACTTACTGTATTTTCAGACCACCAACTGTCAAAATGAATCTAAAATAGATCATTCCAGTTGTCACACACCCTGCTCTGGGAGTGCTCACAAACATTTAAGTGCACCCAAAGCTACTGTAAACGTCTACAATCCAGTGTGCATAAGCTCACGAACAAGTGATTTGAAGTATCGACAGAGAACACGGACACAGGCCACAATTCTGCAGCAGCACAAGCAGAGGTCTCCAAATATATCTACCACCACCTAAAAGTCTAAGAAGGTTCTACTAGCTCGACCCCTGGGCCTGGAGGGGAAGCACAGAATTCCAACCCAATCACCCAATACTCCTATCGAGGGCACACCCAGATCAGTCGGTCACCAAACGCTGCCTCGCGGCGAGACCAGCCCCCTCGCACATAAACAAATCGGGAGTTGAAATTCCCCTAAATTCCGCGCAGCCTTCGTCCAGACTGCTCCGAAAATGAAAAGAACGGCGCCAAAATCAAAGGCCGAGCAACCGGAGCGCGCCGCGACAGGTGTCAGCAGGCGAGAACGAAGCGACTCACCCTCTCGATCTCGTCCTGGATCTCCTGGAGCTTCTCGATGGAGAGCAGTAGGGCGTCGTCGATGCTGTTGCCCTCCTCCGCCTCGATCCTCGGCCTCTTCCCCTTCTGCTCCGCCGTCGCCATCTCGATAAAACCCTCCGCGAGCTCTAGGGTTTTAGCCTTGGGTTTCCGGGGAAGGCTTGACTTGACTGGCTGCGCAACCACTGCTGTGGGGAGCGAGGAGAGTTCTAATTGGGCCTCATCTTATGGGGGCCGCGTGTTCGCGGTGCATTTTTTTACGCGAGCTGTCGGCTTTATTGTTCTAAGAAAAAAACGTTCAGTGGTATTTTGCCCTAAAAAAGGGCAGCTGGTGCCTCAAACAAAATGAAAGATTGGAGAATACAAACGTTTAAAATTCATGTTATGAAAAAAGAGTAAAATTCATTTTACACCTGAGCTTTGGACTACAGGATTGAAGTTCTCAAAAAATCTATAGAATGCATTTAGATACTTTTTTTTTCTTTTGGCGTTGAAAAGTAAAATACTCTTATCTTCGCATTATCCGCACCGTTGCCGTGAGATGCAAGTTCACAACCCTAGTCTCTCGGCCGAAGTTGTCATTTTTTATGTCCCCCCCCCTCCCACCCTCTTATTTTCATCTTTGGTGTCGGGGGCGAAGAGTTTGTGGATATGCAGGTTTAGAGATTTTCTAACATATTTGATTTACGTAGTGAAGGCAGGTTCACAAAAATCACGGCTCTATAGCCTCATGCTGCCAATGCTATGGCTAACATTGGCGACAACCAATATTGTGGTGTTTGGGTCCCAAAGATCGATTTCCCTCCATCTTGAGACGTGGGATTGTAGATTTCAGCTTCTAACATATTGGTTAACTTTCACTACTATATTTGCAGATGGTGCGGTATTTTATGGTTAACATTGTCGATAATGAAGACTTTCGGCTGTTTAGGACCCATAGATTGATTGCCACTAATATTGTTGTGTCATCCAACACTTTTGGCATGTCTTGACATCGTGGCCAAAAATGATGTCAAGTGTACTTTGGTCATTGGCTCTTGTGCACCTCGGTTTTTTTTTACAAACACGACAATGAATCATCAGTTGACAACTCCATTTACAAGAGGCATGTACCTAGCCACAACACTTATTATCGCTTATCTGTTGAGGTGGACAACTTGTGCGTCTTTTCAAAAGACTATTAGTCCAGTTTATGCCAGTTTGATCTTCTACCGTTTCGTCACTAGTCATGGTTCAATGCCAATATGCAAGATGTAAAGCTAGAGATGATGACATTGAAGAGTCTTGATGTGACTTTTAGTTTTATCATGAATCTTTGTGGCCCATTTTTGTTTTATCGTGTTAGTACCCCATCAATCCATTCAAAGGCATCACCTGCAAAGTCCTACATGTTTTTAGACAATGTAGAAATATACGGTACAATACACGATATCCATTGTATGTAAAAGCCATCATGGTGGTGTATATTACTACTTGGGCATTATCGAGACATTGTCCGCAATGACAGAAATTGAAAAAATTGGAGGGTCACCATCCCACACACAAATGAGATGACCCTCACCATGCTTACCTAAAAAACAGGGTGCTCTATTGGCCTCTAGGACAGTGATTAAAACTAACACGTGAAAAAAAATCAGTAAAGGAATTAGCATTCTTCATATAGTTGTCCATGGACCAAAAGAGCTCAACTCATAAAAGCATATCCAACAGATGACCAGAAATTTGGTCCCATGAAGATGGTTGTAGGTGAGGAGAGATAAGTTCTTTTGGCACAAGAAAAGTTCTTGCTTCTTCAGATGACCTGAAATTGGTGCCCTAGAAATATGCCCTTCTTCTCTACTCCGCAATTGCATACTATTGAAGTAAATCACAAGATGCCATTTAAAACTTTGCAAGATAACAACACAAATAACCAAGCACATATCAAATTCAAGTTCAAATACACATAATTCAAGCATCTTGCATCACAAACATAAAAAAAAGGTGCATAGAACATGAATGCATAGGGCTATCAAATATCATTGCCACAATTAACATCACTAGTGCTTGCATTCTCTCCATTGGCACCATTGCGACTCATGCATCCTATGTCACCCATGTATCCTCCCATGGCACCCATGCCTCCACCCATGAATCATCCAAATCCTCCAAACCCTCCCATGGAGCCTCCCTTAGACCTCATCACTAACACTTGATCGCGGCAAAGCTCCAAGTATGGTCCCGCCTTCTCATTAAGAGAAATGGTGTCCATGAACATGATTCTTTGCTCATTTTTAATGCTTTTAATTATTTATTCAATGGACACCTTCCTAACCTGTTGTAGGGTAGAACGCTAGATGCCCGATCTTTCACGGAATGGAGGGGATCCTACGAAGAACACGAGGGAAAACACGAGAGGAATCACTCAAACCAACAAGATTCGATTACACATGTGCTAGATCCTCGAAACACAAAGAGATACACGATCCACGATCAACAAAGACGATATAAGGTAAAGTTCTTCTCCGTGAGGAGGTCTTGAGGGTCTTCCCGTTAGGGGTCTTGAATCCGCTTGGGGATCTTCTCCATAGAGGTCATGAACTCCAATGGAGAAGTAACCAAGTGGATGAGCAAAGATCTATCTCTCAAATGAGCTAATCCTTTGCTAACCCTAGAAAGAGGGAGGAGTAGTATATATAGTCTAAGTGGACGAAGGGGTACATGGGCCTCGGCCCAACACGCGTTCAACACACATGCGTCGGACGTCCGATAGTCACCGGTCGTCCGAAGGCTCGTGAGGGTCCGGACGTCTGGTACCTGTCAAAAGTTCGACGTTTCGGCTCTGGTTAGGTTGTGCCGTCGTCTGGTCGGGGTCGACGTCCGAGACGTCGGTCGTTCGGAGGCTTCCATACTTTCGATGTTTTGGCTCGGTGATGGTGGTGTCGGTCGTCCGGGAGCTGGGAGGTGTCGGACGTCCGATCGGCGTCGGTCGTCCGGTCACTGGAGCGTGCGCAGGCTGGGACTTAGCAGGTTGGCTGATGCTCCAGGCGTCGGACGTCCAACAAGTCTCGGTCGTCCGGTGGTTGGAGATTTCCCCGTAGCTCTTCTTCTTGTTCCTTGTACTTGGTGTCCTCGCCGTCTTGTCCATTGGGTGTAGCTGATCCGTGGCCTTCCTCCAAATACCTGATCACACATAGGGTCTTCGCTTGAGGCAGTAACCATGTCTCATATGTAGAAAGTGGTAGTTCAGATAAGAGCGAGTTCACCTTATCTTTGATAGCCTTTGCTCGAGCTCATGTCATTGGTCTAAGTGGTGTCGTGGGATATGTAGGTAGGTCCATGGGGATTACCTTGGGATGCTCCGCATCATCTCCCCCCCTAGGAAAGATCCGACCTCGGATCGAAAGCTTCATCACCATGGTAGGGACAGACATCTTTGACATTAAAGACGTCGCTCATGTTGTACTTGTCGCGCGGGAGGTCAATCTTGTAAGCGTTGTTGTTGTAGCATGCTAGCACCTTGAAGGGTCCATCGGATCGAGGTATAAGCTTGGATTAGTTTGTTGGGGAAGCGGTCCTTGCGAAGGTGTAGCCACACAAGATTTCCAATCTTGAATATCATGGGTTGCTTGTTGATGTTGAGCTTGGTCGCAAGTCGTTGTACTTGGCGCTCGATGGTGTGCCTTGCATCTTCATGCATCTTCTTGAGATAGTTCACTCATGCACTTGCGTCCATATTGATGTGCTCTTGTAGTGGTAGAGGGAGAATGTCTAATGGGGACAACGGGTTGAAGCCGTAGACGACCTCGAAGGGAGACTTGCCGGTAGTCGAATGTCTTGCGCGGTTGTAGGCGTACTCGGCGATGGGTAGACACTCCTCCCACTCCTTGATGTTCCTCTTGATCAACACGCATAGTAGAGTGGAGAGCATTCGGTTCGTCACCTCCGTTTGGCCATCGGTTTGAGGATGGTATGCCGAAGAGAACAAAAGCTTGATTCCGAGCTTGGCGCATAATGTCTTCCAAAAGTAGCTCAAGAACTTGATGTCGCAGTCCGAGACAATAGTCTTTGGTACTCCGTGTAGGCGTAAGATTTCCCTACAAAAAAGATTTGCAACATGTGAAGCATCGTCTATCTTGTTGCATGGAATGAAATGAGCCATTTTAGAGAATCGGTCCACAACAACAAACACGGAATATTTGCCGTTACGAGTTCTAGGCAAACCAAGCACAAAGTCCATACTAATATCTTCCCATGGGTGATATGGAATAGGAAGTGGCATATAAAGGCCATGAGATTGAGCTTTAGACTTAGCTTATTGACATGTAGAGCATCGTTTGGTGAAGCGTGAGACGTTGCGGAACATCTTGGGCCAAAAGTAGTTCTTCGATAGCGTAGCAAATGTTTTGTCACGTCCAAAGTGTCCCATTAGTCCTCCTCCATGGGATTCTTACAAAAGTAACAAACGAAGAGAAGACTCGGGAATACATAGTTTGTTAGCTCTCATAAGATAACCATCTTTGATGAAATAGCGTTCCCAAGATGTATGCGTAAAACATTTGGCATAAGGAATAGCAAAAGTAGGATCATGCACATACAAGTCTTTTATGTGCTCAAAACCAATGACATTCAATTCAAGTTGGGTAACAAGCATGCATGTACGGGAAAGCGCATCCACCACAACATTTTCCTTACCTTTGGTGTACTTGATGACATAAGGGAAAGACTTAATGAATTCACTCCACTTAGCATGACGCTTGTTCAACTTAGTTTGACCCTTAATATACTTAAGTGTTTCATGATCCGTGTGAAGAATGAACTCATGAAGACGGAGATAATGCCCTCAAACATGCAAGACTCTCACTAAAGCACATAGCTCTTTGTCATAGATGGGGTAGTTAAGTTGCGCTCCGGAAAGTTTCTCACTAAAGTAAGCTATGGGGCGCTTCTCTTGCATTAACACACCTCCTATGCCATAACCGCTAGCATCGCAATGAATCTCAAATGGTTTATCAAAGTTGGTTAATGCGAGCAAAGGAGCATGTGTAAGCAAATTCTTAAGCTCATTGAATGCGGTATCTTAAGATGGTCCCCAAACAAATGGTGCATTCTTCTTACTCAAAGCATGTAAAGGAGAAGCAATGGTGTTAAAGTCTTAAAGAATCTACGATAGAAACTGGCTAGGCCAAGGAAACTTCGCACCTGTTGCAAATTGGTTGGTTGAGGCCAAGTTTTAATAGCATTGATCTTGGATTCATCTACATGAACACCCTTAGAAGAGACAACCAAACCCCAAAAAAAAAGCTTATCAACACCAAAAAGTAATTTGTCCATATTATCATTAAGGCGCTCTTTCCTAAGGGTTTGCAACATGATTCTAAGATGGGAGACATGTGTTGGGAATCGTTGCATGGAAAAAAAATACTACACACACGCAATGATCTATCCATGGAGATGCATAGCAACGAGTGGGAGAGTGTGTCCACGTACCCTTGTAGACTGTAAGTGGAAGCGTTTCACAACGTGGTTGATGTAGTCAAACTTTCTTCGCGATCCAATCAATCTAATACCGAACGTACGACACCTCCGCGTTCTGCACACGTTTAGCTCGGTGACGTCCCTCGCCTTCTTGATCCAGCAAGACGTCGAGGTAGTAGATGAGTTCCTCAGCACAACGGTGATCGTGAAGTGATCTCTGCAGGGCTTCGCCTAAGCACTACGAAAATATGACCGGGGGTGTAAACGGTGGAGGGATCAGGCGCCACAAATAGCTAACAATTGATTTGATGTGCGCTAGGCGCCCCCTTCAGGCGCCCCCTTCCCACATATATATAGGTGGGAGGGAGGGAGGAGCAGCCATAGGAGGTGCCCAGGTAGGAGGAATCCTACTTGGAGTCCCTCCCAAGGCATGCCCTCCCCCTGCCATATATAACCGGGGGGAAGGAAAGAGGGGGGGAAGAGGGAAGGAAGTGGGAATCCTAATCCACACTTTCCTTTCACTTACCCCCTTTCCTTCTCCTCCTAGGCCGGGCCATATGGGGGGCACACCAGCCCCTTGTGGCTGGTGTGTTTCCCCTCTTGGCCCATAAGGCCCATATCTTTTGCTGGGGGTGCCCGAAACCCCTTTCGGTGACCCGATAAGTACCCGGTACCCCCCCCCCAAAAAAACACTTTCGGTGTCCGAATACCATCGTCATATATATCAATCTTTAACTCTCGACCATTTAGAGACTCCTCGTCATGTCCATGATCTCATCTGGGACTCCAAACAACATTCGGTCACCAAATCACATAACTCATATAATACTATATTGTCATCAAACGTTAAGCGTGCGGACCCTATGGGTTCGAGAACTATATAGACATGACCGGGACACCTCTCTGGTCAATAACCAATAGTGGAACCTGGATGCCCATATTGGCTCCTACATATTCTACGAAGATCTTTATCGGTCGAACCGTTATGACAACATACGTAATTCCCTTTGTCCATCGGTATGTTACTTGCCCGAGATTCGATCGTCGATATCTTCATGCCTAGTTGAATCTCGTTACTGGCAAGTCTCTTTACTCGTTCCATAATACATCACCTTATGACTAACTCCTTTAGTCGTTTGCTTGCAAGCTTATGATGTGTATTACCAAGAGGGCCCAGAGATACCTCTCCGATACTTGGAGTGACAAATCCTAATCTCGATCTATGCCAACTCAACAAACACCTTCAAAAATACCTGTAGAGCATCTTTATGATCACCCTATTATGCCATGACATTTGATAGCACACACAGTATTCCTCCGATATACGGGAGTTGCGTAATCTCGTAGTCGAAGGAATATGTATTTGACATTAAGAAAGTAATAACAATAAAACTGAACGATCATTATGCTAAGCTAGCGGATGGGTCTTCTCCATCACATGATATTTGTTGATGTATTCACACATGTATTTAAGTTTTCGATCAATACAATTCTATCATGAATAATAAACCTTTATCATGAAAAAGGAAATATAAAATAACAACTTCATTATTGCCTCTAGGGCATATTTCCTTCAGTCCCCCACTTGCACTAGAGTCAATAATCTAGTTCACATCACCATGTGATTTAACACCCATAGTTCACATCGCCATGTGACCAAAACCCAAAGAGTTTACTAGAGTCTATAATCTAGTTCACATCACCATGTTGTTAACACCCAAAGAGTACTAAGGTGTGATCATGTTTTGCTTGTGAGAGAGGTTTAGTCAACGGGTCTGTCACATTCAGATCCGTATGTATTTTGCAAATTTCTATGTCTACAATGCTCTGAATGGAGCTACTCTAGCTAATTGCTCCCACTTTCAATATGTATCCAGATCGAGACTCGGAGTCATCCGGATCAGTGTCAAAGCTTGCATCGACGTAACTCTTTACGATGAACTCTTTATCACCTCCATAATCGAGAAACATTTCCTTAGTCCTCTTTAGGTACCTAAGGATAATTTTGACCGCTGTCCAGTGATCTACTCCTAGATCACTATTGTACCCCTTGCCAAACTCATGGCAAGGCACACAACAGGTCTGGTACAAAACATGCCATACTTTATAGAACCTATGATTGAGGCATAGGGAATGACTTTCATTCTCTCTATATATTCTATCATGGTCAGGTTTTGAGTCTTACTCAACTTCACACCTTGTAACACAGGCAAGAACCCTTTCTTTGACTGATCCATTCTGAACTTCTTCAAAACTTTATCAAGGTATGTGCTTTGTGGAAGTCCTATCAAGCGTCTTGATCTATCTCTATAGATCTTGATGCCCAATATATAAGCATCTTGACCGAGGTCTTTCATTGAAAAATTCTTATTCAAGTATCATTTTATGCTATCCAGAAATTGTGTATCATTTCTGATCAACAATATGTCATCCACATATAATATCAGAAATGCTACAAAGCTCCCACTCACTTTCTTGTAAATACAGGCTTCACCGTAAGTCTTTATAAAACCATATGCTTTGATCACCTCATCAAAGCGTATATTCCAACTCCGAGATGCTTGCACCAGTCCATAGATGGATCGCTGGAGCTTGCACACTTTGTTAGAACCTTTAGGATCGACAAAACCTTTTGGTTGCATCATATATAACTCTTCTTTAAGAAATTCATTAAGGAATGCAGTTTTGACGTCCATTTGCCAAATTTTATAATCATAAAATGCGGCAACTGCTAACATGATTCGGACTAACTTAAGCATCGCTACGGGTGAGAAGGTCTTCTCGCAATCAACCCCTTGAACTTGTCAAAAACCTTTTACGACAAGTCGAGCTTTGTAGATGGTGACATTACCATCGGCGTCTTCTTCTTCTTGAAGATCCATTTATTCTCAATGGCTTGCCGATCATCGGGCAAGTCCACCAAAGTCCACACTTTGTTCTCATACATGGAACCTATCTTAGATTTCATGGCCTCAAGCCATTTATCGGAATATGGGCTCATCATAGCTTCTTCATAGTTCGTAGGTTCATCATGGTCTAGTAACATGACTTCGGGGACAGGATTACTGTACCACTCTGGTGCGGAACATGCTCTGTTCGACCTACGAGGTCCAGTAGTAACTTGATCCGAAATTTCATGATCATCATCATTAACTTCCTCTCTAGTTGGTGTAGGCATCATGGGAACAGATTTCTCTGATGTGCTACTTTCCAAGTTGAGAGAAGGTACAATTACCTCATCTAGTTCTACTTTCCTCCCACTCACTTCTTTCGAGAGAAACTCCTTCTCTAGAAATGTTCCATTCTTGGAAACAAAGATCTTGCCTTCGGATCTGTGGTAGAAGGTGTACCCAATTGTTTCCTTAGGGTATCCTATGAAGACGCACTTCTCCGATTTGGGTTCGAGCTTATCAGGCTAAAGCCTTTTGACATAAGTGTCGCAACCCCAAACTTTAAGAAACGACAGCTTGGGTTTCTTACCAAACCACAGTTCATACGGTGTCGTCTCAACGGATTTAGATGGTGCCCTATTTAATGTGAATGCAGCTGTCTCTAATGCATAACCCCAAAACGATAGTGGTAAATCGGCAAGAGACATCATAGAACATACCATATCTAATAAAGTA
Organism: Triticum urartu; assembly: GCF_056163025.1. Taxonomy (NCBI): domain Eukaryota; kingdom Viridiplantae; phylum Streptophyta; class Magnoliopsida; order Poales; family Poaceae; genus Triticum; species Triticum urartu. Next base: position 542,066,147 of record NC_141874.1, read on the forward strand.
TGGTTACGACGTTCGAACACACCATTAAGCTGTGGTGTTCCAGGTGGTGTGAGTTGTGAAACAATTCCACATTATTTTAAATGAAGGCCAAAATCGTAACTCAAATATTCGCCTCCACGATCAGATCGTAGAAACTTTATTTTCTTATTACGACGATTCTCTACTTCACTCTGAAATTCTTTGAATTCTCCAAATGTTTCAGACTTGTGTTTCATTAAGTAAATATACCCATATCTACTTAAATCATCTGTGAATGTTAGAAAATAACGATACCCCGCCGCGTGCCTCAACACTCATCGGACCACATACATCGATATGTATTATTTCCAATAAGTCATTAGCTCGCTCCATTGTTCTGGAGAACGGAGTTTTAGTCATCTTGCCCATGAGGCATGGTTCGCAAGTATCAAATGATTCATAATCAAGTGTTTCCAAAAGTCCATCTACATGGAGTTTCTTCATGCGCTTTACCCTAATATGACCTAAATGGCAGTGCAACAAGTATATTGCACTATCATTATCAACTTTGCATCTTTTGGCATCAATATTATGAATATGTGTATCACTACGATCGAGATGCAATAACCCCCCCTCTAGACATACTTTCAAGATTGAACCCAAAGCTAAGCACTTCTCCCATTGCAAGAAAAACGAATCTAGTTGGCCAAACCAAATCAATAGTTCAAAGAGACTTGCAAAGATATCAAATCATGCATATAAGAATTCAGAGGAGATTCAAATAATATTCATAGATAAGCTGATCATAAATCCACAATTCATCGGATCTCAGCAAACACACCGCAAAAGAGTATTACATCGAATAGATCTCCAAGAACATCAAGGAGAACTTTGTATTTAGAATCAAAGAGATAGAAGAAGCCATCTAGCTACTAGCTATGGACCCATAGGTCCGAGGTAAACTACTCACGCTTCATCAGAGAGGCAATGATGTTGATGTAGAAGCCCTCCGTGATCGAATCCCCCTCTGGCAGGATGCCGGAAAAGGCCCCTAGATGGGATCTCACGGGTACAGAAGGTTGCGGCGGTGGAAAAGTGGTTTCGTGGCTCCCATGGATGTTTTGGGGGTATAAGAGTATATATAGGAGGAAGATCTTGGTCAGGAGGTCTACAAGGGGCCCACAAGGTTGGGGGCGCGCCCTACCCCCCTTGTGGCCGCCTCGTGGCTCTTTCGACTTGCACTCCAAGTCTCCTGGGTGTCTTCTGGTCCAAGAAAAATCATCGCGAAAGTTTTATTCTGTTTGGACTCCATTTGGTATTCCTTTTCTATGAAACTCTAAAACAAGGAAAAACAGAAACTGGCATTGGGCTCTAGGTTAATAGGTTAGTCCCAAAAATCATATAAAACAACATATTATTGCATATAAAACATCCAAAACAGATAATATAATAGCATGGAACAATAAAAAATTATAGATACGTTGGAGGCGTATCAAGCATCCCCAAGCTTAATTCCTGCTCGTCCTCGAGTAGGTAAATGATAAAAACAGAATTTTTGATGTGGAATGCTACCAAACATATTTTTCCCATGTAATTCTTTTTAATTGTGGCATGAATGTTCAGATCCGTAAGATTCAAAACAAAAGTTTAATATTGATATAAAAACAATAATACTTCAAGCATACTAACAAATAATTATGTCTTCTCAAAATAACATGGCCAAAGAAAGCTTATCCCTACAAAATCATATAGTCTGGTTATGCTCCATCTTCATCACAAAAAATATTCAAATCATGCGCAACCCCGATGACAAGCCAAGAAATTGTTTCATACTTTTGATGTTCTCAAACTTTTTCAACTTTCACGCAATACATGCGTGAGCCATGGACATAGCACTATAGGTGGAATAGACGGTGGTTGTGGAGAAGACAAAAAGAAGGAGATAGTCTAACATCAACTAGGCGTATCAATGAGCTATGGAAATTCCCATTAATAGATATCAATGTGAGTGAGTAGGGATTGCCATGCAATGGATGCACTAGAGTTATAAGTTTATTAAAGCTCAAAAAGAAAACTAAGTGGGTGTGCATCCAACTTGCTTGCTCACGAAGACCTAGGGCAATTTGAGGAAGCCCATCATTGGAATATACAAGCCAAGTTTTATAATGAAAAATTCCCACTAGTATATGAAAGTGATATCATAGTAGACTCTCTATCTTGAAGACCATGGTGCTACTTTGAAGCACAAGTGTGGTAAAAAGGATAGTAACATTGTCCCTTCTCTCTTTTCTCTTATTTTTTTATTTGGGCCTTCTCTCATTTTTTTGTGGCCTCTTTTTTTAATATATTTTCGCCCGGGGTCTCATCCTGACTTATGGGGGAATCATAGTCTCCATCATACTTTCCTCACTTGGGGCAATGCTCTAATAATGAAGATCATCACACTTTTATTTACTTACAACTCAAAAAATTACAACTCAATACTTAGAACAAAATATGACTCTATATGAATGCCTCCGGCGGTGTACCGGGATGTGCAATGAATCAAGAGTGACATGTATAAAAAATGATGAATGGTGGCTTTGCCACAAATACGATGTCAACTACATGATCATGGAAAGCAATATGACAATGATGATGTGTGTCATAATAAACGGAACGGTGGAAGGTTGCATGGCAATATATCTCGGAATGGCTATGGAAATGCCATAATAGGTAGGTATGGTGGCTATTTTGAGGAAGGATATGTGGTGGGTTTATGGTACCAGCGAAAGTTGCGCGGCACTAGAGAGGCTAGCAATGGCGAAAAGGTGAGAGTTCGTATAATCCATGGACTCAACATTAGTCATAAGGAACTCACATACTTATTGCAAAAATCTATTAGTCATCGAAACAAAGTACTACATGCATGCTCCTAGGGAGATAGATTGGTAGGAAAATACCATCACTCGTCCCCGACTGCCACTCATAAGGAAGACAATCAATAAATAAATCATGCTCCAACTTCATCACATAACGGTTCACCATGCGTGCATGCTACAAGACTCACAAACCTCAACACAAGTATTTCTCAAATTCACAACTACTTACTAGCATGACTCTAATATCACGATCTTCATATATCAAAATAATCATAAGGAATCAAACTTCTCATAGTATTCAATGCACTTTATATGAAAGTTTTTATTATATCCCTCTTGGATGCTTATCATATTAGGACTAATTTTGTAACCAAAGCAAATTACCATGCTGTTTAGAGACTCTCAAAATAATATAAGTGAAGCACGAGAGTTCATCAATTTCTATAAAATAAAACCACCGCCGTGCTCTAAAAATATATAAGTGAATCACTAGAGCAAAATTGCCTAGCTCAAAAGATATAAGTGAAGCACATAGAGTATTCTAACAAATCACGATTCATGCATGTCTATCCCAATAGGTGTGTAGAGCAAGGATGATTGTGGCAAACTAAAAATCAAAGACTCAAATCATACAATACGCTCCAAGCAAAACATATATCATGTGGTGAATAAAAATATAGTCTCAAGTAAAGTTACCGATAGACGAAGATGAAAGAGGGGATGCCTTCCCGGGGCATCCCCAAGCTTAGGCTTTTTCACATCCTTGAACATTACCTTGGAGTGCCTTGGGCATCCCCAAGCTTAGGCTCTTGCCACTCCTTATTCCATAGTCCATCAAATCCTTACCCAAAACTTGAAAACTTCACAACACAAAACTTCAACAGAAAATCTCGTAAGCTCTGTTAGTATAAGAAAATAAATCAGTTAGTATAAGAAAATAAATCACCACTTTTGGTACTGTTGTGAACTCATTCTTTATTTATATTGGTGTAATATATACTGTATTACAACTTTTTCATGGTTCATACCCCCCGATACTAGCCATAGATGCATCAAAATAAGCAAACAACACGCGAAAAGCAGAATCTGTCAAAAACATAACGGTCTGTAGCAATCTAGATATTTCGAATACTTTTGTTACTCCAAAAATCCTGAGAAATTAGGAAGGCCTGGATAATTTGTTTATAAATCCTCTGCAAAAGAGTCAGTATTTTATCGCACTTCTGTTAAAAATGAAAACTAATCTCCTGGACGCAAAAGTTTCCGTTTTTCAGCAGGATCAAATCAACTATCACCGTAAGCTATCCCAAAGGTCTTACTTGGCACAAACACTAACTAAAACATAAAACCACATCTAACTAGAGGCTAGATGAATTATTTAATGCAAAACAGGACCTAAAAGCAAAAACAAGAATAAAATTGGGTTGCCTCCCAACAAGCACTATTGTTTAACGCCCATAGTTAGGCATTGAGATTTCAATGATGCTCACATGAAAGACAAGAATTGAAGCACAAAGAGAGCATCATAAAACATATGACAAATAAGTTTAAGTCTAACATGCTTCCTATGCATAGGGATTTCATAAGCAAACAAATTATGAAGACAAGCAAAAACCACCATATGCAAGGAAGAAGAAAGAAACAAGAGCAATCTCAACCTAACGAGAGGTAATTTTGTAACATGAAAATTTCTACAACCATATTTTCCTCTCTCATAATAATTACATGTAGCATCAAAATCAAATTCAACAATATAACTATCACATAAAATTTTCTCTTCATGATCCACATGCATGCAAAGTTGACACTCTTTCGAAATAGTGGGATTATCATAAAATAAAGTCATGACCTCTCCGAACCCACTTTTATCAAAAACTTCATAAGATTGAACATTATCCAAATATGTGGGATCTAAATTCAACACTCTTCCAAACCCACTTTAAGTATTATTGCAAGCATTATTATCAATCTCATATTCATCATGGGGCTTAAATAAATTTTGAAGATCATAAGAAGAATCACCCCAATCATGATCATTGCAACAAGTGGTAGACATATCAAAATTAGCATCCCCAAGCTTAGGGTTTTGCATATTATTAGCACAATTGATATTAATAGAATTTATAGTAACATCATTGCAATCATGCTTTTTATTCAAAGATCTATCATGAATCACTTTATAAAGCACTTTGTCACAATTTTCGGATTCACGAATTTCAAGCAAAACTCCATAAAGATAATTGAAAGTGCAACTATCCCTGGGTGGTTTTGGTAATTCCTAATAACATATAGCTCATTGAGCTAACATTATTCCAAGATTAATATTTCAGGAAAAGCTCAATGAATGGCATGGCATGGATGAGGAAAGTGGACCCCTCAAAATACTAAGGACAAAAAGATTGGCTCAAGCTCAAAGCTCAAAGCTCAAGACTCTACATTTTATATTTTAGTGATCCAAGATCACATTGAGTCTATAGGAAAAGCCAATACTATCAAGGAGGGATGAGGTGTTGCTTGATGAGGTTCTTGCTTCATAGTGCTTAGTGATATGCTCCAAAACCCTCAACTACCTTCCCACATCCACATATGACCTAAACCAAAAGTCAAACTCGGCCCCACCGATTCTTTCTATCCGGCGCCACCGAGTTCAGATGTCATAGCCACTGCCGCAAACCCTAGGCAAATCGGTCTCACCGATAGGGATCTCGGTCGCACCGAGATGGGGTTGTAATCTCTCTGTTTCCCTTCGTAACGTTTCGGTCCTACCGAGATGAGCGATCGGTCCCACCAAGATTGCAATGTAAACTCTCTATTTCCCTTTTGTAACATTTCGGTCCCACCGAAATGAGCAAATCGGTCCCGCCGAGTTTACCTGACCAACTCTCTGGATTAACTTATTACCAAAATCAGTCCCACCGAGTTTGTGTAATCGGTCACACAGAGATTACGTTATGCCCTAACCCTAACCATATTGGTCCTACCGAGTTGCATCTCAGTCCCACCGAAAATCCTAACGGTCACTAGGTTTGCTAAATCGGTCCGACCGAGTTTCTCAGTTCGGTCTCACCGAGATTGGTAAATTGTGTGTAACGGTTAGTTTTTGTGTGGAGGCTATATATACCCCTCCACCCACTCTTCATTCGTGAAGAGAGCCATCAGAACATACCTACACTTCCAATACACATTTTCTGAGAGAGAACCACCTACTCATGTGTTGAGGCCAAGATATTCCATTCCCACCATATGAATGTTGATCTCTAGCCTTCCCCAAGTTTCTTTCCACTCAAATCTTCTTTCCACCAAATCCAAATCTTGTGAGAGAGAGTTGAGTGTTGGGGAGACTATCATTTGAAGCACAAGAGCAAGTAGTTCATCATCAACACACCATTTGTTACTTCTTGGAGAGTGGTGTCTCCTAGATTGGCTAGGTGTCACTTGGGAGCCTCCGACAAGATTGTGGGGTTGAACCAAGGAGTTTGTTAGGGCAAGGAGATCGCCTACTTCGTGAAGATCTACCGCTAGTGAGGCAAGTCCTTTGTGGGCGATGGCCATGATGAGATAGACAAGGTTGCTTCTTCGTGGACCCTTCGTGGGTGGAGCCCTCCGTGGACTCGCGCAACCGTTACCCTTCGTGGGTTGAAGTCTCCATCAACATGGATGTACGATAGCACCACCTATCGGAACCACGACAAAAACATCCGTGTCTCCAATTGCGTTTCAATTCTCCAAACCCTTCCCCTTACATTCTTGCAAGTTGCATGCTTTACTTTCTGCTGCTCATAGACTCTTTGCATGCTTGCTTGAATTGTGTTAAGATTGCTTGACTTGTGCTAAGATAGCTAAAATCTGCCAAAGACTGAAATTGGGAAAAGGATAGATTTTTAATTGGTCAAGTAGTCTAATCACCCCCCCTCTAGACATACTTTCGATCCTACAATAATCTAGTGCACTCAACTCACTAGCAATAGGTTCATCATAATTGGATCCTTTAAAAAGGTTAGCAAGTGGATGGGGATACATAAACTCTTAGCAAGCGAAGATGCAAGCAAAAAGAAGGCACATGGTAACACAAGATCGAACGAAAAGAAGGGCCAAAGAAAAGGCCAAATCTTTTCAAAAATTGTTTTAGAAGTGGGGGAGAGGAAAACGAGAGGCGAATGGAAAATAATGTAATGCGAGGGATGAGAGTTTATGATGGGTACTTGGTATGTCTCGGCTTGGCGTAGATCTCCCCGACAACGGCGCCAGAAATCCTTCTTGCTACCTCTTGAGCTTGCGTTGGTTTTTCCCTTGAAGAGGAAAGGGTGATGCAGCAAAGTAGCGTAAGTATTTCCCTTAGTTTTTAGAACCAAGGTATCAATCCAGTAGGAGACAACGCGACAAGCCACTGAATACCTACACAAACAAACACCAACTTTCAACCAACGCGACAATGGGGTTGTCAATCCCTTCACAGTTATTTGCAAAGTGAGATCTGGTAGAGATGGATAAACGGTAAAGTAATATTTTTGGTATTTTTGGTTTATGGAACGGAAAGTAAAAGATTGCAAAGTAAGGAAACGGCGACAGAAATTGGCAAGTTGACGGGAAACTAATATGTTGTAAAATAGACCCCCGGGCCATAGGTTTCACTAGTGGCTTCTCTCAAGAAAGAAATTATTACGGTGGGTGAACAAATTACTGCCGAGCAATTGATAGAAAAGCACAAAGTTATGACGATAACTAAGGCAATGATCGTGAATATAGGCATCACGTCCGTGTCAAGTAGACCGAAATGATTCTGCATCTACTACTATTACTCCACACATCGACCGACTCCTGCCTGCATCTAGAGTATTAAGTTCATAAGAACAAAGTAACGCATTAAGTAAGATGACATGATGTAGCGGGATTAACTCAAGCAATATGATGAAAACCCCATCTTGTTATCCTCGATGGAAACAATACAATACGTGTCAGTTCTTCTTCTGTCACTAGGATCGAGCACCGCAAGATTGAACCCAAAGCTAAGCACTTCTCCCATTGCAAGAAAAACCAATCTAGTTGGCCAAACCAAATCGATAGTTTGAAGAGACTTGCAAAGATATCAAATCATGCATATAAGAATTCAAAGGAGATTCAAATAATATTCATAGATAAGCTGATCATAAATCCACAAATTCATCGGATCTTGGCAAACACACCGCAAAAGAGTATTACATCGAATAGATCTCCAAGAACATCGAGGAAAACTTTGTATTGAGAATCAAAGAGAGAGAATAAGCCATCTAGCTACTAGCTATGGACCCGTAGGTCTGAGGTAAACTACTCACGCTTCATCGGAGAGGCAATGGTATTGATGTAGAAGCCCCCCGTGATCGAATCCCCCTCCGACAGGACACCGAAAAAGGCCCCTAGATGGGATCTCATGGGTACAGAAGGTTGCGGTGGTGGAAAGTGGTTTCGTGGCTCCCTACGAGGAAGATCTAGGTCAGGAGGTCTACGAGGGGCCCATAAGGTTGGGGCGCGCCCTACCCCCTGGGCGCGCCCTCCACCCTTGTGTCCGCCTCATGGCTCTTCCGACTTGCACTCCAAGTCTCCTGGGTGTCTTCTGGTCCAAGAAAAATCATCGTGAAAGTTTTATTCTGTTTGGAATCCGTTTGGTATTCCTTTTCTGTGAAACTCTAAAACAAGGAAAAAACAAAAACCGGCATTGGGCTCTAGGTTAATAGGTTAGTCCCAAAAATCATATAAAATAACATATTAATGCATATAAAACATCCAAAACAGATAATATAATAGCATGGAACAATAAAAAATTATAGATACGTTGGAGACGTATCATAACTCACGGCCCATTATGGCCTATTGGAATTAAGCCCATTAGCTTCATCTGGGCCATCCAATATGATTCCAGCTCGTTGTAACTTCCGGCCCATGTATGGCCCATGATGTCTTTCGGCCCATATGAGGCCCTTTGTAACTCTTGGCCCATTAACGGCCCGTGGTGAATCTCGCCCGTAATGAACAATGTACCACTTTATACCCATTAACGGCCCATTATTCCAATGGGCCGGTTCCAACCCGTGTTATCTTTCGTCCTTCTCAGGGCCCATTTATTCTTGGGCTAATTTCCAGCATTCGGTTACTTATGGCCCGTTATTATCCTTTTCTGCTTCTGGGCCAAATTCAGCCCGTGGTTACAATCGGCCCGTTTGCGGCCCGTTAATCCGTTGGGCTGTTTTCATAGCGTCATCAAATACGGCTGATTAATGATGGCCTGTTATGGTCGGCCCATGAACGGATGACTCCAAATCTAGCCCGTTTATGGCCCATAATGCGGCCTGTTATTGGCCCATGTTTGGACAATCGATCATATGACCCGTAGAAGGCCCATTGTTTCTACGACCCTTAGAAGGCCCATTGTTTCTATGGCCCTTAGAACGCCCATTGTTTATATGGCCTGTAGGAGGCCCATGGTAACTACAGTAAATATGTGGCCCATGGTTATTGTGGCCTAGTTTTAAAAAAATAGGTTATTGCTGCCACTAGCAAACCGCGAAAAAAGAACTGCACTAACTACAAGCAAACAAATAGACAAGATAACAAGGAAATAAATAAGCAAGCAACTTACGCTAGGCTATCACAGCTATTACACATATTACATCCATTGGGCATCAAAGTTTGCCACCAGTGCAAATATAGGGAACAAAGCAGCATATCATATACACTGCTTGTCAAAGTTGGTGACCAGTGTAAATAAACGCCGCAACAAAACAAGTCCAGAACTAAAACCACTTCAGGAGAGCTCAAGAAACAATATCCTGGGTACCCATAATGCTGGCAAGATGCTTAGCAAGCTTATTAACTTTCTCTTGTTTGGTGCTTAAATCCTCCAGCGCTTGCTGTTGCACCAGAAAGTATGCATCTGAATTCTACAGGGACTTCCTCAGTCCGTCAACTTCATGTCGCAGCACATTTGATTGATGTCTTTCAACTTGAAGTTGAGACTCAAGAAGACGAACTGATTCAGGCAGCGAGTTCGAAGAGCTTGTGCCAGCAGTAGTGGCCAGTAACTCGAACACTAAATCAAGACATGACTTTTGGGTTCTCTCAATGTCGTCAAGATAGTTTTTATCAGCTTTCTTAGAGACCAACAGGGATGTCTCACTATCTTGAACCTTATCTGCATTACTTCCTTTACCATTGCATAACGGGGTACTATTCTCCAATATTTTGTCCGCATTCTAAAAGAGAAACAAGCAGACACATCACAGGTTTACCATGTTGTATATGAAACTCATTTTGGTAAATCAGTTCAGTAGTAAAGTGGACAGGATGACAACATGAAACAAACATATATCTATGTACCATGGTCACTTTATGGTCTATATCATTCTAGTTTTTGTTGCCAAATCAAGATAGAGACACAGTTCAAATAATATTTGTTCAAGACAAAGCAGAATAGACAGAATATAAGTGTAGGAAACTATAGAGCAATAACAACACTTGTAATGTGCATGACATGAGAACATAACTGTTTATTGAATTGAAACTGAAATCAACATATAGCAAGTTACAACGGCAAACCAGTTAAAGAAACAGGTTTAAAACATACTTGTTGCGCCATTGGAGTTTCAATTCCATCCTTGAAATTTGAAAATAGTTGGTATGAGTAAATACAGTGATGCAAGAGCAAAGGAGTATGAATCATAGCTACAGAACCTGACCCGAGAACAATTCTTCTTCTGATTTAAGCGTTGAGTTGGGATTCAGAGTGGTGGTCCTCGTGCTTTGGGCAATGCAGTTCCCTTACTAACTACTCGTGTTTGGGTGCTCTATGGTGGAGACAATGTTGTGTCAACTGGAACTGGGTTACTATCTGCTGGGGTTGGGGTTAGAAGGGGTGTAGCTAGTTCTCTGTCCAACTGGGTAGGGGTACAATCTGCGAGAGTCTAGGTTATGTGTGGTGGGGCTGGTTCTTGGGCAAGTACAACCGTGGTTCTATCTGCATCAACTAGTAGCACTATCTTTTCTGAAGAGCGTTTTGTTACTCCCTTAGATACTGCCATCACCCTCTCCAATTCAAATGGCTGATAAACAAGAAAAATGATTGAATGTACAGACATTGTATGATAGACAGATGCACTCGCTAGTGGGGAATAAAACATGGCATGAAATAATTCACATTTATGTTGTCTAACCAAACAAGATAGCATGACACAATTTCACATATATGATGGCTAACTAAATAGGATAGCATGACACAATTTCACATATATGATGGCTAACTAAAAAATATGGAAAGACATAGTTCAAAATATGATGATTATGTAAACAGGATGACATGATATAACTATATAATGTGTTTATTAAATAGGTTGGCATGCCATGATTCACATACATGCCACCTATGGAAACATGATAGCATGATATAATTCACGGATAGAATGACATAATTCAAAATATGATGACTGTAAGCACTAAACATGATGAGATGATATAACTATATGATGCCTTTATTAAGTGGGTTGGCATGCCATAATTCAGATAGATGTTGTGTATGTAAACATGATGACATGATATAATTCAAATATATGATTTATATAGTAAGCAAGTAAGCAGATGGCAATCGCATATATGATGTAAAAACTAAGCAATGCAAGACAACATGCATGACATGAGTAATATAACCCTGCCAAGTTTGAGCATAGACCTCAGGGGGGAAATAGGACTGGTCATCAATCTCTGAATCCTCCTCCGAGGAGCTCTCTATAACCAGCAAGATGTCTGCTTCAGCAGGTAGCATTGTCTGCTCTGAATACCTTGTTTTCACTCCAAATACTTCCATCACCGCTTCAAATGGCTGATGCACAGGAAGAGTAGTTGAATATACAAACATTGTTGACAAATGGAACACGTAATACAAAAAAGGATAGCATGATATAATTCACATACATGATGATTGGCTAAATAACATGGCATTGCACACTTCACATATATAGTGCCTTGCAACAAGATAGCATTGCATAATTCACATATATAATGTCTTACAACAAGATGGTATTGCATAATTCACATATATGGTAATTATACACTAAACAAGTGGCATTCACACAAAGCATGTCTAAACTAATAAAATGACATAGCAATGCAAGACACCAAACGCACAATATGAGCAACATACACTACAAAAAAATACACTTCCGCGATGATACGTGTTTGTCACAGTAGGTCGCGTTTTTTGTCATGCATGTACATCCATGACAAATTTATGACAGAATCAAGATAGTCATACCTGTGCTGTCGTAGAAGTGTTCCATGACATTACCAAAATTATCATCGCGGAAGTGCTCACTTCCATGATGATAAATCGCGCGTCACAGAAGTGCTTTCGTCAAGGGTGACCGACACGTGGCATCCACCGTAACGGAACACCGTTAAGCTATCGGGTCAGGTTTTGGATCCGATAACCCGTTAACAGCCCCGACCAATGGGGATTTTCCACGTGTAAAATCATCATTGGCTGGAGGAAACACGTGTCGGCTCATCGTCGGGACAGATTGTTGGGGAACGTAGTAATTTCAAAAAATTTCCTATGCACACGCAAGATCATGGTGATGCATAGCAACGAGAGGGGAGAGTGTGATCTATGTACCCTTGTAGATCGACAATGAAAGCGTTTGGTTGATGTAGTCGTACGTCTCCACGGCCCGACCGATCAAGCACCGAAACTACGACACCTCCGAGTTCTAGCACACGTTCAGCTCGATGACGATCCCCGGACTCCGATCCAGCAAAGTGTCGCGGAAGAGTTCTGTCACCACGACGGCGTGGTGACGATCTTGATGCACTACCATCGCAGGGCTTCGCCTAAGCACCGCTACAATATTATCGAGGACTATGGTGGAAGGGGGCACCGCACACGGCTAAGAATATGATCACATGGATCAACTTGTGTGTCTAGGGGTGCCCCCTGCCCCCGTATATAAAGGAGCAAGGGGAGGAGGCCGGCCGGCCCTATAGGCGCGCCAAGGAGGAGTCCTCCTCCTAGTAGGAGTAGGACTCCTACTAGGAGGGGGAAGGAAGTGGGGAGGGAGAGGGAAAGGGGGGCGCCGCCCCCCTCTCCTAGTCCAATTCGGACCAGGGGGGGAGGAGGCGCGTGGCCCACCTCTGGCTGCCCCTCTCTCTCTCTCCACTAAGGCCCATATGGCCCATTACTTCTCCCGGGGAGGTTCCGGTAACCCTCCGGCTCTCCGGTTTTCTCCGAAATCACCCGGAACACTTCCGGTGTCCGAATATAGCCGTCCAATATATCAATCTTTATGTCTCAACCATTTCGAGACTCCTCGTCATGTCCGTGATCACATCCGGGACTCCGAACTAACTTTGGTACATCAAAACTCATAAACTCCTAATATAACTGTCATTGAAACCTTAAGCGTGCGGACCCTACGGGTTCGAGAACAATGTAGACATGACCGAGACACGTCTCCGGTCAATAACCAATAGCGGAACCTGGATGCTCATATTGGCTCCTACATATTCTACGAAGATCTTTATCAGTCAGACCGCATAACAACATACATTGTTCCCTTTTGTCATCGGTATGTTACTTGCCCGAGATTCGATCGTCGGTATCTCAATACCTAGTTCAATCTCGTTACCGGCAAGTCTCTTTACTCGTTCCGTAATACATCATCTCACAACTAACTCATTAGTTGCAATGCTTGCAAGGCTTATGTGATGTGCATTACCGAGAGGGCCCAGAGATACCTCTCCGACAATCGGAGTGACAAATCCTAATCTCGAAATACGCCAACCCAACATGTACCTTTGGAGACACCTGTAGAGCTCCTTTATAATCACCCAGTTACGTTGTGATGTTTGGTAGCACACAAAGTGTTCCTCCGGCAAACGGGAGTTGCATAATCTCATAGTCATAGGAACATGTATAAGTCATGAAGAAAGCAATAGCAACATACTAAACGATCGGGTGCTAAGCTAATGGAATGGGTCATGTCAATCACATCATTCTCCTAATGATGTGATCCCGTTAATCAAATAACAACTCTTTTGTTTATGGTTAGGAAACATAACCATCTTCGATTAACAAGCTAGTCAAGTAGAGGCATACTAGTGACACTCTGTTTGTCTATGTATTCACACATGTATTATGTTTCCGGTTAATACAATTCTAGCATGAATAATAAACATTTATCATGATATAAGGAAATAAATAATAACTTTATTATTGCCTCTAGGGCATATTTCCTTCAGTCTCCCACTTGCACTAGAGTCAATAATCTAGATCACATCGCCATGTGATTTAACATCAATAGTTCACATCTTTATGTGATTGGTTCACATCTCCATGTGACTAACACCCAAATGGTTTACTAGATTCAATAATCTAGTTCACATCGCTATGTGATTAAGACCCAAAAAGTGATCATGTTTTGCTTGTGAAAGAAGTTTAGTCAACGGGTCTGCCACATTCAGATCCGTATGTATTTTGCAAATTTCTATGTCAACAATGCTCTGCACAGAGCTACTCTAGCTAATTGCTCCCACTTTCAATATGTATCCAGATTGAGACTTAGATTCATCTGGATTAGTGTCAAAACTTGCATCGATGTAACCCTTTACGACAAACCTTTTTTTCACCTCCATAATCGAGAAACATATCCTTATTCCACTAAGGATAATTTTTGACCGCTGTCCAGTGATCTACTCCTAGATCACTATTGTACTATCTTGCCAAAATCAGTGTAGGGTATACAATAGATCTGGTACATAGCATGGCATACTTTAAAGAACCTATGGCTGAGGCATAGGGAATGACTTTCATTCTCTTTCTATCTTCTGTCGTGGTCGGGTTTTGAGTCTTACTCAATTTCACACCTTGTAACACAGACAAGAACTCTTTCTTTGACTGTTCTATTTTGAACTACTTCAAAATCTTGTCAAGGTATGTACTCATTGAAAAAAACTTATCAAGCGTCTTGATATATCTCTATAGATCTTGATGTTCAATATGTCAGCAGCTTCACCGAGGTCTTTCTTTGGAAAATTCCTTTCAAACACTCCTTTATGCTTTGCAGAATAATTCTACATTATTTCCGATCAACAATATGTCATTCACATATACTTATCAGAAATGCTGTAGTGCTCCCACTTACTTTCTAGTAAATACAGGCTTCACCGCAAGTCTGTATAAAACTATATGCTTTGATCAACTTATCAAAGCGTATATTCCAACTCCGAGATGCTTGCACCAGTCCATAAATGGATCGCTGGAGCTTGCATATTTTGTTAGCACCTTTAGGATTGACAAAACCTTCTTGTTGCATCACATACAACTCTTCTTTAATAAATCCATTAAGGAATGCAGTTTTGTTTATCCATTTGCCAGATTTCATAAAATGCGGCAATTGCTAACATGATTCGGACAGACTTAAGCATAGATACGAGTGAGATACTCTCATCGTAGTCAACACCTTGAACTTGTCGAAAACTTTTGCGACAATTCTAGCTTTGTAGATAGTAACACTACTATCAGTGTCCGTCTTCCTCTTGAAGATCCATTTATTTTCTATGGCTTGCCGATCATCGGGCAAATCCATCAAAGTCCATACTTTGTTCTCATACATGGATCATATCTCGGATTTCATGGCCTCAAACCATTTCGCGGAATCTGGGCTCATCATCGCTTCCTCATAGTTCACAAGTTCATCATGGTCTAGTAACATGACTTCCAGAACAGGATTACCGTACCACTCTGGTGCGGATCTCACTCTGGTTAACCTACGAGATTCGGTAGTAACTTGATCCGAAGTTACATGATCATCATCATTATCTTCCTCACTAATTGGTGCAGGAGTCATAGGATCAGATTTCTGTGATGAACTACTTTCCAATTATGGAGCAGGTATAGTTACCTCATCAAGTTCTACTTTCCTCCCACTCACTTCTTTCGAGAGAAACTCCTTCTCTAGAAAGGATCCATTCTTAGCAACGAATGTCTTGCCTTCGAATCTGTGATAGAAGGTGTACCCAACTGTCTCCTTTGGGTATCCTATGAAGACACATTTCTCCGATTTGGGTTTGAGCTTATCAGGATGAAACTTTTTCATATAAGCATCGCAACCCTAAACTTTAAGAAACGACAACTTTGGTTTCTTGCCAAACCACAGTTCATACGGTGCTGTCTCAACGGATTTAGATGGTGCCCTTTTTAACGTGAATGCAGCTGTCTCTAATGCATAACCCCAAAACTATAGTGGTAAATCGGTAAGAAACATCATAGTTTGCACTATATCCAATAAAGTACGGTTATGACGTTCGGACACACCATTATGCTGAGGTGTTCCATGTGGCATGAGTTTGTGAAACTATTCCACATTGTTTTAATTGAAGACCAAACTCGTAACTCAAATATTTGTCTCCATGATCAGATCGTAGAAACTTTATTTTCTTGTCACGATGATTTTCCAATTTACTCTGAAATTCTTTGAACTTTTCAAATGTTTCAGACTTATGTCTAATCAAGTAGATATAGCCATATCTGCTCAAATCATCTGTGAAGTTCAGAAAATAACGATACTTGCCGTGAGCCTTAACACTCATCGGACCACATACATCAGTATGTATTATTTCCAATAAGTCAGTTGCTCGCTCCGGAGAACGGAGTCTTAGTCATCTTGCCCATGAGGCATGGTTCGCAAGCATCAAGTGATTCATAATCAAGTGATTCCAAAATCCCATCAGCATGGAGTTTCTTCATGCGCTTTACACCAATATGACCTAAACGGCAGTGCTACAAATAAGTTGCACTATCATTATTAACTTTGCATCTTTTGGCTTCAATATTATGAATATGTGTATCACTACAATCGAGATCCAACAAACCATTTTCGTTGGTGTGTATGACCATAGAAGGTTTTATTCATGTAAACAGAACAACAATTGTTCTCTAACTTAAATGAATAACCGTATTGCAATAAACATGATCAAATCATATTCATGCTCAACGCAAACACCAAATAACACTTATTTAGGTTCAACACTAATCTCGAAAATATAGGGATTCTGCGGTGATGATCATATCAATCTTGGAACCACTTCCAACACACATCGTCACTTCACCCTTAACTAGTCTCTGTTTATTCTGCAACTCCCGTTTCGAGTTACTAATCTTAGCAACTGAACTAGTATCAAATACTGAGGGGTTGCTATAAACACTAGTAAAGTACACATCAATAACATGTATATCAAATATACTTATGTTCACTTTGCCATCCTTCTTATCCGCCAATCACTTGGGGTAGTACCGCTTCCAGTGACCAGTCCCTTTGTAGTAGAAGCACTTAGTCTCAGGCTTAGGACCAGACTTGGGCTTCTTCACTTGAGCAGCAACTTGCTTGCTGTTCTTCTTGAAGTTCCCCTTCTTCCCTCTGCCCTTTTCTTGAAACTAGTGGTCTTGTCTACCATCAACACTTGATGTTTTTCTCGATTTCTACCTTCGTCAATTTCCGCATTACGAAGAGCTTGGGAATCGTTTCCGTTATCCCTTGCATATCATAGTTCATCACGAAGTTCTACTAACTTGGTGATGGTGACTAGAGAATTCTGTCAATCACTATCTTATCTGGAAGATTAACTCCCACTTGATTCAAGTGATTGTAGTACTCAGACAATCTGGGCACATGCTCACTAGTTGAGCGATTCTCCTCCATCTTTTAGCTATAGAACTTGTTGGAGACTTCATATCTCTCAACTCGGGTATTTGCTTGAAATATTAACTTCAACTCCTGGAACATCTCATATGCTCCATGACGTTCAAAATGTCTTTGAAGTCCCGATTCTAAGCCATTAAGCATGGTGCACTAAACTATCAAGTAGTCATCACATTGAGCTAGCCAAACGTTCATAACGTCTGCATCTGCTCCTGCAATAGGTCCGTCACCTAGCGGTGCATCAAGGACATAATTCTTCTGTGTAGCAATGAGGATAAACCTCAGATCACGGATCCAATCCGCATCATTGCTACTAACATCTTTCAACACAATTTTCTCTAGGAACATATCAAAATAAACACAGGGAAGCAACAACGCGAGCTATTGATCTACAACATAATTTGCAAAATACTACTAGGACTAAGTTCATGATAAATTTAAGTTCAATTAATCATATTACTTAAGAACTCCCACTTAGATAGACATCCCTCTAATCCTCTAAGTGATCACGTGATCCAAATCAACTAAACCATGTCCGATCATCACGTGAGATGGAGTAGTTTCAATGGTGAACATCACTATGTTGATCATATCTACTATATGATTCACGCTCGACCTTTCGGTCTCCGTGTTCCGAGGCCATATCTGTATATGCTTGGCTCGTCAAGTATAACATGAGTATTCCGCGTGTGCAACGGTTTTGCACCCGTTGTATTTGAACGTAGAGCCTATCACACCCGATCATCACGTGGTGTCTCAGCACGAAGAACTTTCGCAACGGTGCATACTCAGGGAGAACACTTCTTGATAATTAGTGAGAGATCATCTTATAATGCTACCGTCAATCAAAGCAAGATAAGATGCATAAAAGATAAACATCACATGCAATCAATATAAGTGATATGATATGGCCATCATCATCTTGTGCTTGTGATCTCCATCTCCGAAGCACCGTCATGATCACCATCGTCACCGGCGCGACACCTTGATCTCCATCGTAGCATCGTTGTCGTCTCGCCAATCTTATGCTTCCACGACTATCGCTACCGCTTAGTGATAAAGTAAAGCATTACAGCGCGATTGCATTGCATACAATAAAGCGACAACCATATGGCTCCTGCCAGTTGCCGATAACTCGGTTACAAAACATGATCATCTCATACAATAAAATTTAGCATCATGTCTTGACCATATCACATCACAACATGCCCTGCAAAAACAAGTTAGACGTCCTCTACTTTGTTGTTGCAAGTTTTACGTGGCTGCTACGGGCTTAAGCAAGAACCAATCTTACCTAAGCATCAAAACCACAACGATAGTTTGTCAAGTTGGTGCTGTTTTAACCTTCGCAAGGACCGGGCGTAGCCACACTCGGTTCAACTAAAGTTGGAGAAACTGTCACCCGCAAGCCACCTATGTGCAAAGCACGTCGGGAGAACCGGTCTCGCGTAAGCGTACGCGTAATGTCGGTCTGGGCCGCTTCGTCCAACAATACCGCCGAACCAAAGTATGACATGCTGGTAAGCAGTATGACTTATATCGCCCACAACTCACTTGTGTTCTACTCGTGCATATAACATCAACACATAAAACCTAGGCTCGGATGCCACTGTTGGGGAACGTAGTAATTTCAAAAAAAATCCTACGCACACGCAAGATCATGGTGATGCATAGCAACGAGAGGGGAGAGTGTGATCTACGTACCCTTGTAGATCGACAACGGAAGCGTTTGGTTGATGTAGTCGTACGTCTCCACGGCCTGACCGATCAAGCACCGAAACTACGGCACCTCCGAGTTCTAGCACACGTTCAACTCGATGACGATCCCCGGACTTCGATCCAGCAAAGTGTCGGGGAAGAGTTCCGTCAGCACGACGGCGTGGTGACGATCTTGATGCACTACCGTCGCAGGGCTTCGCCTAAGCACCGCTACAATATTATCGAGGACTATGGTGGAAGGGGGCACCGCACACGGCTAAGAATATGATCACGTGGATCAACTTGTGTGTCTAGGGGTGCCCCCTGCCCCCGTATATAAAGGAGCAAGGGGAGGAGGCCGGCCGGCCCTATAGGCGCGCCAAGGAGGAGTCCTCCTCCTAGTAGGAGTAGGACTCCTACTAGGAGGGGGAAGGAAGTGGGGAGGGAGAGGGAAAGGGGGGCGCCGCCCCCTCTCCTAGTCCAATTCGGACCAGGGGGGAGGAGGTGCGCGGCCCACCTCTGGCTGCCCCTCTCTCTCTCCACTAAGGCCCATATGGCCCATTACTTCTCCCGGGGAGGTTCCGGTAACCCTCCGGCTCTCCGGTTTTCTCCGAAATCACCCGGAACACTTCTGGTGTCCGAATATAGCCGTCCAATATATCAATCTTTATGTCTCGACCATTTCGAGACTCCTCGTCATGTCCGTGATCACATCCGGGACTCCGAACTAACTTCGGTACATCAAAACTCATAATATAACTGTCATCGAAACCTTAAGCGTGCGGACCCTACGGGATCGAGAACAATGTAGACATGACCGAGACACGTCTCCGGTCAATAACCAATAGCGGAACCTGGATGCTCATATTGGCTCCTACATATTCTACGAAGATCTTTATCGGTCAGACCGCATAACAACATACGTTGTTCCCTTTTGTCATCGGTATGTTACTTGCCCGAGATTCGATCGTCGGTATCTCAATACCTAGTTCAATCTCGTTACCGGCAAGTCTCTTTACTCGTTCCGTAATACATCATCTCACAACTAACTCATTAGTTGCAATGCTTGCAAGGCTTATGTGATGTGCATTACCGAGAGGGCCCAGAGATACCTCTCCGACAATCGGAGTGACAAATCCTAATCTCGAAATACGCCAACCCAACATGTACCTTTGGAGACACCTGTAGAGCTCCTTTATAATCACCCAGTTACGTTGTGACGTTTGGTAGCACACAAAGTGTTCCTCCGGCAAACGGGAGTTGCATAATCTCATAGTCATAGGAACATGTATAAGTCATGAAGAAAGCAATAGCAACATACTAAACGATCGGGTGCTAAGCTAATGGAATGGGTCATGTCAATCACATCATTCTCCTAATGATGTGATCCCGTTAATCAAATAACAACTCTTTTGTTTATGGTTAGGAAACATAACCATCTTCGATTAACGAGCTAGCCAAGTAGAGGCATACTAGTGACACCCTGTTTGTCTATGTATTCACACATGTATTATGTTTCCGGTTAATACAATTCTAGCATGAATAATAAACATTTATCATGATATAAGGAAATAAATAATAACTTTATTATTGCCTCTAGGGCATATTTCCTTCACAGATGTCATCCACTCATTGGACAGAAGGCGCCTATGATACGTTGACACGTGGCACGGCCGAACAGAGGCCCATTCCTGTGAAAAGGCTGGCCCGTTTGACTTGGTCAAAAGGTGGCGGGCCGGCCCATGGAAAGCCTGTTAACGGCCTATTCGCATATAGCCCATTTACAGCCCGCTAACCCAAGGCCCGTTATGCCCTATCCGAATTAGGCCCAGTAGCGTCATCTGGGCCATCCAATATGATTCCGGCCCGTTTTCACTTCTGGCCCATGTATGGCCCATGACGTCTTTCGGCCCATATGAGGCCCTATGTAACTCTTGGCCTATTAACGGCTCGTGGTGAAACTGGCCCGTAATGAACAGTGTATCACTTTACACCCATTAACGGCCCGTGGTGAAACTGGCCCGTAATGAATAGTGTATCACTTTATACCCATTAACGGCCCGTTATTCCGTTGGGCCGTCTCCAGCCCATGTTATCTTTCAGCCTTCTCAGAGCCCATTTATTCTTGGGCTCATTTCCAGTATTCGTTTACTTATGGCCCGTTACTGTCATTTTCTGCTTGTGGGCCAAATTCAGCCCGTGGTTACAGTCGGCCCGTTTGTGGTCTGTTAATACGTTGGGCCGTTTTCATAGCGTCATCAAATACAACCTATTAACGATGGCCCGTTATGGTCGGCCCATGAATGGACGATTCCAACTCTAGCCCGTTTACGGCCAGAATGCGGTCTGTTTGGCCCGTATAAGACCCATTGATGATACGACCCGTAGAAGGCCCATTGATGATACGACCCGTAGAAGGCCCATTGTTTCTACGTCCCGTAGAAGGCCCACTGTTTCTACGGCCCGTAGAAGGCCCACTGTTTAAACGGCCCGTAGAAGGCCCACTGTTTCTACGACCTGTAGGAGGCCCAGTGTCACTACAGTAAATATTAGCCCATGGTTATTGTGGCCTAGTTTTAAAAAATATGTTATTGCAGCCACTAGCAAACCGTAGAAAAAGAACTGCACCGACTACAAGCAAACAAATAAACAAGACAACAAGGAAATAAATAAGCAAGCAACTTACACTAGGCTATCACGGCTATTACACATATTACATCCACTGGGCATCAAAGTTCGCCACCAGTGCAAATATAGGGAACACAGCAGCATATAAACACCGCAACAAAATAAGTCCAGAACTGAAACCACTTCAGAAGAGCTCAAGAAACAATATCCTGGGTACCCATAATGTTGGCAAGGTGCTTAGCAAGCTTATTAACTTTCTCTTGTTTGGCGCTTAAGTCCTCCAACGCTTGCTGTTGCACCAGAAAGTATGCATCTGAATTCTGCAGGGACTTCCTCAGTCCTTCGGCTTCCTGTCGCATAACATCTGATCGATGTCTTTCAACTTGAAGTTGAGAGTCAAGAAGCCGAACTGATTCAGGCAATGAGTTCGAAGAGCTGGTGCCAGCAGTGGTAGCCAGTAACTCGAACACTACATCAAGACAGGACTTTGGGGTTGTCTCAGTGTCTTCAATATAGTTTTTATCAGCTTTCTTGGAGACCAACAGGGATGTCTCACTATCTTGAACCTTATCTGCATTACTTCCTTTACCATTGCATAACAGGGTATTCTTCTCCAATATTTTATCCGCATTCTAAAAGAGAAACAAACAAACACATCTCAGGTTTACAATGTAGTATATGAAACTCATTTTGGTAAATCAGTTCAGTAGTAAGGTGGACAGGATAACAACATGAAACAAACATATATCTATGTAGTATGGTCACTGTATGGTCTATATCATTCTAGTTTATGTTGCCAAATCAAGATAGATATAGTTCGAATCATATCTATTTAAGACAAAGCAGCATAGTCAGAATATAAGTGTGGGAAACTACACAGCAATAACAACACTTGTAATGTGCACGGCATGAGAACATAACTGTTTATTCAATTGAAACTGAAATCAACATAGAGCAAGTTACAACAGCAAACAGCCAAACACGTTGAAGAAACAGGTTTAAAACATACCTGTTGCGCCATTGGAGTTTCAATTGCATCCTTCAAATTTGAAATTAGTTGGTATCAGTAAATACAGTGATGCAAGAGCAAAGTAGTATGAACCATAGCTACGGAACCTGACCTGAGAACAATTCTTCTTCTGCTTTAAGCGTTGACTTCGGGTTCGGAGTGGTGGTCCTTGTGATTTGGTCACTGCAGTTGCCTTACTAACTACTCGTGTTTGGGTGCTCTGTGGTGGAGACGGTGTTGTGTCAACGTGAACTGGGTGTCTATCTGCTGGGGTTGGGGTTAGAAGGGGTGTAGCTAGTTCTCTGTCCAACTGGGTAGGGGTACAATCTGCGAGAGTCTAGGTTATGTGTGGTGGGGCTGGTTCTTGGGCAAGTACAATCGTGGTTCTATCTGCATCAACTAGTAGCACTATCTTTTCTAAAGAGCGTGTTGTTACTCCCTTAGATACTGCCATCACCCTCTCCAATTCAAATGGCTGATAAACAAGAAAAATGATTGAATGTACAGACATTGTATGATAGACAGGTGCACTGGATAGTGGGGAATAAAACATGGCATGAAATAATTCACATTTATGTTGTCTAACCAAACAAGATAGCATGACACAATTTCACATATATGATGGCTAACTAGATAGGATAGCATGACACAATTTCACATATATGTGTGGTGGGGCTGGTTCTTGGGCAAGTACAACCGTGGTTCTATCTGCATCGACAGGTAGCACGATCTTTTCTGAAGACCGTGTTTTTACTCCCACAGATACTGCCATCACTCCCTACAATTTAAATGGCTGATAAACAAGAAAAGTAATTGAATGTACAGACATTGTAAGATAGATAGGTGCAATGGATAGTAGGGAAGAAAATAGGGCATGAAATAATTCACATTTATGTTGTCTAAGCAAACAGAATAGCAGGACATAATTTCACATATATGATGGCTAATTAAACAGGATAGCATGGCACAATTTCACATGTATGATGGCTAACTAAACAGGATAGAATGACATACTTCAAAATATGATGACTATGTAAACAGGATGACATGATATAACTATACGATGTGTCTATTAAAGTGGTTGGCATGCCATAAATCACAAACATGCCGTCGATGGAAACATGATGGCATGATATAATTCATGGATAGAATGACATAATTTAAATATGATGACTATGTAAACAGGATGAGATGATATAACTATATTATGTCTTTAGAAAATGGGTTGGCATGCCATAATTCAGATACATGTTGTCTATGTAAACATCATGGCATGACATAATTCAAATATATGATTTATATACTAATGAAGTGAGCAGAGGGCAATCGCATATATGATGTGTCAACTAAGGAGATGGCATTCAATATTGTGTATATGATGTAAAAACTAAGCATTGCAATACAACATATGCATTATATGAGTAATATAACCCTGCCAAGTTTGAGCATACACCTCAGGGGGATAATAGGACTGGTCATCTGCCTCTGAATCCTCCTCTGAAGAGCTATCTGTAACTAGCAAGATATCTGCTTCAGCAGGTAGCATTGTCTGCTTTGAAGACCTTGTTTTCACTCCAGATTTCTCCATCACCAATTCAAATGGCTGATGCATAGGAAGAGCAGTTGAATATACAAACATTGTCGACAAAAGCAATGAGAAATACAAAAAAGGACGACATGATATAATTCACATATATGACACTTGCCTAAACAGCATGGCATTGCATAATTCACATACATAATGCCTTGCAACAAGATAACATTGCATAATTCACATATATAATGTCTTGCAACAAGATGGCATTGCATAATTCACATATATGGTAATTAGACACTAAACAAGTGGCATTCACACAAAGCATGTCTAAACTAAGAAAATGGCATAGCAATGCAAGATACCATACGCACGATATGAGCAACATAACCCTGCCAAGTTAGGGCATGCACCTCGGGGGGGGGGGAATATGACTGATCATCTATCTCTGACTCCTCCTCTGAGGAGCTATCGGTAACCAGCAAGACATGTGCTTCGTCAGATAGCATTGCCTTCTCTGAAGACCTTGTTTCCACTCCAGATTTTTCCATGACCGTGCCAAATGGCTGATGCACAGGAAGAGTAATTGAATGTACTAAAATTGTTGACAAATTTAACACGTAATAAAAAAAATGATGGCATGATATAATTCACATATAAGATGGCTGGCTAACCAGGGTGGCATTGCAAAATTCACATATATGATGCCTGGCTAGACAAGATGGCATTGCATGATTCACATATATGATAAAGAAACTAAACAGATGGCATTGACACAAAGCATGTCTAAACTAAGCAGATGACATCTTTAATGTATACAGTAAGCAATGCAAGGCACCATATGCATGATATTACCAACATCAGCATGCCAAGTTAGAGCGAAGACCTCATGGGGTAAATAGGAGTGGTCTTCTCCTTCTGAATCCCCCTCATAACAGTTATCTTCCTCTTGATTACGATCCGAAATGGGTGGAGGGGGGGGGCTGCCTTTGCGCCCACCATGGAATGATGTCTACATGAAATTTTATTGCCACGCAAGGCTCGTCTCTTTTGCTCTACATGATCAGTTCCATTGTGTACAATAACTGGCATGCATAGGAATAAAACATAGTGAGATTATGTAAGGAGTGCATGCACAAATCCAGAGTGATGGTAGCAAACTGTGGATAGACCCAAAACCAATGATAGCAGGCAGATAATAGCTTTAGTTAAAAAATACAGATAATAGCTCCTTTAATGTTTGTTTGCACCCAACATGAAACTCATAGTAGACACCGGAGTAGACATATAGTACTGATTGCTGCCCCAATATGTACCCCACAACCATTTAAAAACTCAAGTTTCAGCATTAGTTTGGACCTCACTCGGAGTCTAATAGGTGAACACGACGATAATGTAGCATGTCATCATATTAAGCGACACATAACGTAAGAAGACACGGAAGAGTGCAACCTCTCTTGCGGACCCGTGTAGTCCTCAAGGTCATCTGCTCAGTTGATGATGGTAATGCAGTTGCCGTGGCTGCCGGCGGCGGGGAAGAAGATCTGAGGCAGCGAAAGACAGTCTGGAGAGCGGATCCCTGCCGTGGTGAACCCTTCCGTCGTTGGAGCAGCTGAAGTGGGGTGGAACACAACTCCGCAGGAGCAGGACAAACCACACAAGGTTTTCTTTGACACATATCTGTAACAGAAGTAATTGAGTAAGGGCTTGTTTGAATTTGAGGATTCTAACAATGCAGGGATAGGAAATAGATAGGAATAGGATAGGAATGCACGTGCAAAACAGAGAATTTAAAAACACAGGATTTCTGCCAATCTAGGTGTTTGATTCACAACAATTGGAAGATCACAGGATGCAAAAAAGCATGGTGAGATTAAGTCAAACCACAAGAAAATGTACGGTTATAATGCTATTATGCTACTATCTCTTAGTCTTGTGCTTGATGAATAGGAATATTAAAAGGAGGAGAAGTGGAAATTAGAATTCCTACGGTTTTCTTTCAAGGAGACACTAAAGGAACAAATCCTACAGTTTTCCTTTGCTCCATTCCTTTGCACCAAATTCATGAAAAGTAGTACCATAGGAAACTTTTCCAATTCCGATGTTTTTCATTCACTTTTCCTTTCAAGCACTGGCGATTCTAGTAGGCAGGCTTGAGCAAGGAAAATCCTACACTAAAAAAATGTTTTTGTGCTACTTCTATTACTTTGGACCCAGGCCACTGCCATACTAGCTCAACTCCCAGGCCCATCGACAAATGCACAGCTCAAACGCGCAGAGATAAATAATGATGGCGTTCAAGAGAGTCCATCACAGATAGCTAAGTTGCCTGGTACCTCACTGCTTGTCATATAGTAGGATAAAATAATCATATTTCCCGTTACTACGAGTGCTCAGTGGACAATATATATAACATGTAGAGTAAAAAAGAGATGCAACAAGTGTACAACCTCTTTGGCGAAGCCATGTCGATCTCAGCATGATTGGGTTGGCCGGTGAGGATGCTCCGGCTAACTTGGCTGTCGAAGGAGGGGAAGAAGATCTTAGGCATCTGGAGATGGAGCCCGAGGTACTGCTCCGCTGTGATGGAGGGTTTCATCGTTGGAGCAGCTCCGGTGAGTTGTACGACGCCGAGGCTGAAGCAGGACAAGGGAGACAACGAACAACGTTAACCTGAGTGGAATTCTAATAGCATCTCCAATACATGACGTAAAATACATAACCACAAAGTGCTAGATGTAAAATACATCAGCCGCTCATCTATAAACTTAACTGTCGAAACTGAATTTAACTGTCGAAACTAAACTTAACTGTCGAAACTGAATTTTGCTGTCGAAATTGAACGCACTAGCAAGGTGAGGCTACACGTCGGTCGACTGCCTTTTTCATCTCTAGTCAGTCGATTTTGCAGCCGTTGGATACGAAATCAAGGGTCTGCGGTTCATCTTCAACCCCCACCCCCCTGAGCCGGCCAAACAGCAGCCCCCCGCCGCCCGCAGTCGGCGGTGCGCCGCCCCGCCCGCCCCGAAAACACTCCCCACCGCCGCCTCGGCCATCCCTCTAGCCCCCCCCGTGCCGAGCTTTTTCTCCGGCGATCCCCATGCCACCGCCCCGCCAACGCCCCGCCACCGTCGGCGACCACCGCCCCCATCCTGAACCCTAAGATAGATAGTGGGGTACCTCTCCGGCGAGCCCCCCTCCCCGTCGCGGCTGGTTCTTCCTTCACCCCGGCGGCATCGGAGTGAAGTGTAGCTAAATCAGAGCAGCATCACAAGCAAGATCAAGAGCGAGAGCAACAGCGCGAGCAAGAGCAATAACAAGAGTAGACCAGGCAGGGGACCGAGAGCAAGAGCAGAGTAGCAGCGCGAGCGAGAGCTAAAGCATCAGCAGGTCCTACTGATGTGGACGTCGCCGTCGAGGGAGCGACGCCATGGAGGAAGTGGCCAGAGACGCCGCCGTGGATGGAGCCGCGCCGTGTCGGCTCGGGACCGAGCGCCCGCAGCACCGTGAGATCGAATTAAGAAGAAAATGCGGTGAATAGTGTACAACCTCTTTGGTGGCGCCGATTAGGCCGCAACTTCATCCGAGGAAACGGTGATGATGATGCTCTTCCGGTGGTGCAGGTGAAGACGGCGGTGTGGGAATGGAGGTGGTGCGAAAGACGAGGGGAACGTTGGGGCAACTCCTTGGAGGTGGAGGACGGGGTGGCTGAACCGGTGGGACAATGAGATCGACGACGGATCCTCATCCGGTACGGTGGATGAGGGACGTCGAGGTGTTGCTAGGGACGACGTCGTCGGGGAAGAGGCTCAGGCTAGGTGGCGGACGGAGCAGGGTGTGGGGTTTCGTCGCGGGTTTTCACGGCCATGGTGTATGAATGGGTGGGCGGATGGGATGGCAGTGGGGAACCATGGCTTAGAGACGCGCTTGTCCGAAATGTGGGGTAAGTTACGAAAGTACCCCCACCGATTTGAGGTGGTTCTTTTGGTTCAGGGGTACTACGGGCATTTTGCATGTCAGGATTTCACAGGAGGTGGGAGTTTTCGCGCGCGTTGTAATTTCGGAATAGCAAGGCGCGAGTTGAGATGGAGGGAGTTGTCGGAGCACAACGAGACAAAGATATATCTTAAATATTTCGGGCTAACAAGGCGCGGGTTGAAGAGGCGGGAGTTTCGCAGCACGATAGACAGAGACGCTAGCTTGAATTTTCGGCATAACAGGGCGCGGCTTGAAATTTCGGAAGAACAAGCTTAATGTGTACCCCAAAAAAAGACAATTTGCACCTCAACACGCACAACACACACACAAACACCATTTAGACTAGAGTAAGGTACACGTGCATTGCACGCATGAGATTTGGCAACCAAATTATGAATAAATACCACATTATAGCATGGAAGCTTTGAGTCATATATGCATGATGTAGATGTTCGTTTAATTCTTATAGTTCATTTCATTCAAAATCATCTAGTTTTTATAAGAAAGCTAATCTATTTTAAGATTCATGGAATTGTGCGTCGTAAGACATAAAGTAAAAAAAAAATGGCAAATCATGTACAAAAACATTTGGGCAATTCTGATACGGAAGATTCTAGAACAAATAAGAAGTGCTTGTGTTTTGATGTTTGTGCATTATGCTTAAGTTCAACCATGGAGTCTTCTAGATTATACATGTGGCGATATCTGGTGGAATCTAGATGATATCCAATGGCCTGTAGTGCTCAAATTTGCCATCTTTGGACCATCGGATTCGCCTCATCCAACGACCATCTTTCAAAGTTAAAGTTACCTGCACACAATAAAAAAAATATAAAAAATAATATATATATATATAGGGGTATAGATATAGATATGTGATGCAAAAGCCGCCCATCATCTCCAATTAGAATAGTGTGTCCATGCACGGATGCGACGTGGCCAAATGATGTCTGCCATCAGTATCTCAAATTCAAACCAGTCTGACCTTGTTCAATGTGTATACATTACAACATGCTCGTTTCCAAACCACACCGCGCAGATCTCCGTTATATTCATGCATGCATGGGTTTCAAACATCAGGATCTCTTATTCAAATATTTGAATTCAACTTTACATTGATTGTGACCTCACCTATTCAGCTATTCTTTTACACCCACACAGTAGTCTTCTCTTTATAATTGTACCACTAACTTTCTCTCGTGCATGCATGCACACACACTACTAGTCGGCATTATCCATTGCACGCATGCAATCTTTTTCTTTAGGTCGGTCTCCCATGAAGGCACACACCAACACACATCCCCCTCTCCATCATATCGGGCATTCTTTGTCTCTCACGCGTGCATGCGCAACGATCGATGTTCCTCTATGTATGTGTGTATATAGCTAGGTCTTTCATAGTTTTCCACACAAACCGATCAATCGATATATCCAATGAGGTCTCACCCTCTTTCCCACGTCCACATCGATCAATCTATGCCTCTCTATATAGGATTAACATATATAGCTAATACACCCACATTAATTATGTATCCAACGTCCCCCTCTCATCATCCATGCCTTCCGCTTCATCTCTCAGACGCGTGCACAGTGGCGAAGACAGGGGGCAGTAAGGGCCCTGCCCCTCCCCCCTAACATCACTATATATCAAGGCTAATATGAATGTGATCATTAGACAATTGCTGCTAAAAATGGTTTAAGTTCATGAATTGACCCTTCTCGTAAAGGATTAGCAATGCTTGGCCCCCTAGCTCATTTATTTTTCATGGCTCCGCCACTGCGCGCATCAGTGCATGTGTTTGCCCCCTCTCTCTAAATATCGATCTCGCACTTATGCATTCCTTCATAGTCTCCCTCCACTCGGCCCCTCGCACCATCTTCTAGCCCCCACCGAATTTTGCCACATGTACAATCTAGCAGACTCCATGGTTGAACTTAAGCATAATGCACAAACCTCAAAACAACAGTGGTTCTCTTTTGTTCTAGAATCTTCCGTATCATAACTGCCCAAACTTTTTTCTAGTTGAGTTGCCATTATTTGTTTTTACTTTATGCTTTACAATGCACAATTCCATGAATCATAAAATATATTAAGGGCTTCTTTGATTCAAAGGATTCTCAAAGGAATTTTGGAGGATTCTAATCATTAGGAATTTTTCCTATCTTGGTTGTTTGATTCGTAGGATTGTAAACCATAGGAATTTTTCCATATGATTCATTTGCACTAGATTTCATCGGAAACATCCCATCCACTCAAACCTCTTTGAAAGAATTCTGCATTTTTTCTATGCACAATCAAACACTCGTACAATCCTGTAGGATTCAAGATGACATTCCACTATAATCCCATGTTTTTCCTATTCCCGCGTTCTTAGCTTTTTTATAAAAACTAATTGATTTTGAATGAGATGAACTATAAGAGTTAAACGAAGGGCTACATCAGGCATATATGACTTAGAGCTTACATGCTATAGTGTGGTATTTATTCATAATTTGGTTGCAAAATCTGATGCGTGCAATGCACATGTACCTTACTAGTACTTCGAGTATGTGCAAAACACGTAAATTAGAATACCAATGGCACGCTACACAGTGTCTCTCTTACAGTTCATGAAGCCACGTGGCACATGTGTAGGCGTTGTCGCGACCTCCTTGCGTGGATTGATCACAGTGACGTGCTGCTGGTTCCAGAAGAATGTACTCATCCTCCCTGAGCCATACTGGCGGTACATGCACGAAGCGAAGATGTGCACGCACGCCATGCACACACTCATTCCTCGAACGCACACGCGGGTACACGAGCGAACACAATTTTGTACCAAGATCCACCCCATGTGATAATTTGACGTGTGTAAAGTCGTTCACTTCATTGA
The DNA here is from genome assembly GCF_056163025.1 of Triticum urartu. NCBI lineage: Eukaryota > Viridiplantae > Streptophyta > Magnoliopsida > Poales > Poaceae > Triticum > Triticum urartu. The sequence goes on from NC_141874.1 coordinate 542,097,403, forward strand.
TGGTCAATTAATACAGCACATGCAAATTGAGTGGACGTGAGGGTGGAAGAAAGACATTATTACTCCACTGCACGCATGCGAGTAGTTAAATTGTGGGTTGCTAGTAGTACTTCCATTGGTCTCCTTCATATTTTGTGCCAATTTTTGACAGTAACATAATATTTACGCATTTGAGCAGTGTAGTACTTGAAATTTATGTTCCGCTAAACTCATCGGGAGCCGTTTCGGGCATCGAAACCAAAACCATCAATTAATCTTTACCTTGTTCCCATCACATTCGAAAGCCTGCTGACACCTACTAGTAGTATGTACCAAACCTGAACGTGTTCCCACTATGCAGGTATTAGTACTAGTGCTAGTACTTAGGTTATAAAAGGGGAACTACCTAACCGAAAATCACTCTACCTTTCCTCCTCATAAGTGCTTCTTCTTTGTCCGTCATTGCCATGGCCGGTGAGCAGAGCTCTAGGTCGAGAACTACTCGTAACAAGGGAGCGGCAACCAAGGCTGTGGAAAAAAAGAGAGGGCTCACCGCCACGCAGAGACCTCGAAAGATCTCTCACGGGCAGGCGATGGCTCCTAGGAGCGCCCTAGCCGCGAAGGAGAACATGCCGAGTCGGCGGAGCTGGAGTCGTTATCCCTCGACGGCATGCCCGATCAGCTCAATAAGCAGAAGGAGTTCATCCAAGGCTTGATGGAGTTGCTGAAGGAGAGCCTCGACGACATGCCCACTGAGCTCAATCAGCAGGGGGAGTTGACCGCCGGCTTGGTGATGCTGCTGAAGAAGAGCATTGCCTCGGAGAAGAAGGCGACCGGCAAAATCCTGCAACTTCGGGAGGACAATGCGAAGCTCTGCCACGAGATCGACCTGTTGAAGGAGAAGAACGCCGGCTGGAAGAAGCTGCATGAGAATAGTAGTTCCTCGATGAAGATGTTGCAGGCCCTCGCCATGGAACAGAAGGAAAAGTTGGCGAAGCTCCGCATCGAGCACCCGGCTGCTGTCAAGGTACATAATATGGCCGTGGAACAGATGATGAAGGCTCACATCGAGAAATGCCGCGTCATGGACACAATGATGAAGATGGCGGAGGAGACGCGCAAGGAGATGGAGGTCGTGGAGGCGATGAAGAAGCAGTTACGACTCCGCAGCGAATTAGATCATTTGGGGTGATAATCTTCCTTCTTCTTTTGCTCCTGTGTTTCATCTTTTGCTTCGGGTGTTTCGCCGCACGTGGCACGTTCTCTGCGAAGCATGAATAGAACAATGTTTTTTTGAGGGAATGATTAGAACAATGCTAACAATGAGATGACTAGCAAATTAGATCATTTTTTATCGCCATATGGCACTGGGCTGCCGTGTTTCGTGCTCCTCCATCGCAGTACTACTCCAGTGGAAAACTTGAGTATACCGCACGGTTCTTTGCTCCTCCTCGATCAGGTCGTTGGCGCATTTATACGAGCAGTCAAATCACAATTCCCCGCCTTCCAGCAGTAATGAGCCGTCAAATCACAAAGGCCCTCGCCTCTCGTGAAACCGACCAAGCTAGACTGCCCCGCCCTCTAGCCTTTTAAAAAACGTATACTTTTGTACAGCAGTAGTATCAATGGATTGCGCCATGGAGCAAAACTTGAAATTAAAAAAAGGTGGTACATATAGAGAGCGCTCGTCGCCAAATTATGCATATAGTACTATTAAAAAGGCTAGTCACAATAATGGTGTCCAGCACAACCCACCCCTCAAATAAAACTAAGAGGGTGCTTGGATACGTTTTAGTCCCATGACTAAAAGTAGTGGGACTAAAACATGCTAGCCTCACCCATGCTTGGATCCAAATACTAAAAAGGCTAAAATTAAGTTAATGAGCATTTATTATCCTCCAAACCCTCCAATCCAGAACTCGCATGTGTTAAAGGAGAGGAGTTAAATGAGTAGAGAGAGGACTAATCCACATTTTAGTAGGGGTACCCCTGACTAAAAATTTTTAGTCTCAAGACTAGTTTTAGCCCCTCTTTAGTCAGGGGTGCTTGGAACTTTAGCCTCTTAAAGAGACTATTTTTAGTCAGACTAAAATAAGTCCCTTGGATCCAAGCACCCTCTAAGCATCCTGGAATTCTTTGACAAAACTAAGCACCCCGAAATTCTTTGACAACTAAACTGCTAGCTATATGATGTTGGCCATATATATTGTACGTATATAATGTGAAGAAACGAGTGGTAGTACTATACCAACTAAAAGATGAAATGTAAGAAGTACTAGTATGTACGTACTGAAGAGTTAAAGTAACGAGAAGAAACATAACATAGTTCTGCTGGGGGCTCAGCACAACACACCCCTCAAATTAAATTAAGCACACCTGAAATTAAACTTTGCAACTATTCCGGTAGACACTGCATTAGAACCACCATGAGCAACGACACTGCCACCTTACTCGGAGTCCTCGTCCACGTCCTTGACTTCGTCCTTGTCCCTCTTCCTCTTGGCCGATACTTGTTTGTTTGAACCGCACACTTGGCTGTTGCTCTTCATCCAACCCTTGTAGATATTGAAGCAAAGGTAGCCATCCATTGCAGCATAGTGGATGTGGTCTATATCTAGTACATTCCACTGCCATGCATGACAATGAAACATGTAATGAGGTTTCTCCAGTTTACCGTATGAAGGATGAACCATGGCTCCTGCCAGGGTCAGCATTGAAGGCTGACGAGAGGACACCAGCCGATTCTTCTGGAGGTCGAAGGTGTTGCCTACAATGAGGCCTATCTGACGCATGACTTCTTTGTTGTTACCAAAGTCTACAGTAACGAATTTCACTGTTTTGTCCTTGAGGAAGTTCTTAAAATCCTGGCACTCAATGTCGGCATGGCATATGTGGTAGACCAAGCAAACATTATGTACGCAAACCTGGATCACGGCGGGCTTCTTCCTCTCTTCGTCCTTTAGATCCTTCTCTCGTCCCAGGACTGTGGTGTACTCAACATCTAGCCCAGCGACCCACTCATCATTTGAGTTTTCGAACATGCGGCTGAAGCGAGAAAGGCATCCTTCCACCGTCGCGGAAGAACGGGTGTAGATGACGTCGAACTCATCGCCGGTGATGGTTCTAACCTTGTACTCACCGCCGATCATGGAGATTTGGGACGCCATGGATTTGGGAGGAGGGTTAGGATTAGTGGAACTGCCGTAATGTGAATGGACGGGACGACTAGGAGCAAACCGCCATAGTATTGAAGGACATGCGGGGACGAGTAGGAGCGAACTGCCAGCGTGCGAACGACAGGGTAGTGGCTTTCCATTCTCCCATGATACGGGATTCCGAGAGCCCTTGGATCTGAGATCGAACGGTTGCATGGCGTGATTCTAGACCTATGGGTGAATATCCTATCCTGGAGGGTTATTCTGCAAATTTTCAACAACTTAGCATGCGACCGTTTGATCTCAGATCCAAGGGCTGCCAGCAGCCCGTATCATGGTCGTGCCTACCACGACGTCGCGTCGCTCGCACCCTTGGATATTTAACATGGTGCGTTAGGCTATCTGATGTTGGCATGTCATACATAGTCATCACTTAGTCACTCATACTACAACAAGGTTGGCTATAAGTGTATTTTTTTACTCCTCTCTATCTCTTTCTTCGTACTCAAGGAAGAAACGGTGCTAAGCGCGTGTATTTATTACATTTGCCAAGGAGTGACCTCTTCCAATGAAATGGTGTTGCTAAGTTTGCTTCATTTAATTAGCTATAGACTCAAAATTGTCTTTTCACCTAGGTACACGTGCTTAGCACCGTTTCTTCTTTGGGTCACCAAACTAGTCTCTCTCTTCTTGATTAACTTGCCGCATCAGACTTTATGCCTATGTGGCAAGCTTAAGCATCTGTAGGAGCAAGTAAAAGTAAGTACAATAGTGCGCTTTACATGTCATTTTTGCATATGTGGAGGAAAGAGAGGCAAGGAAAAAGTGGAGAAGTGGGCTCTCATGCAAGAGCCAGCCTCTTCTACATGGTGGAGCATTGGGAGAGGCACCTGTATGGAGGTGGTGAGGAATCTGGGAGACTCACGCCGGTCGTAGCGCCGCAGTTAAAATGATAATGGCAAGTCAAATCATGGGGCCCCACCTGTCCAGCAGTAACTCGCCGTCAAATCACACAGCCCTACGTTTGCAGCGGCCTACTCCCTCGTCTTCTCGCGTCTCTATCGAACCGACTAGGCGGAACTGCCCCGCCGCCTACCGCGCAGGAAAAGCCCCGCCCTCGACTTTTAAATAGTATACAGTATACTAATTTTGTATCCATGGATTGCGCCCACGCCATGGAGCAAAGCATCTAGAAAACGGAGGAGAGACGGTGGTCTTGCAATAGAGAAGAGGGAGAGGCGAGACGGTGGTTTTGGAACGGAGATGATGGAGAGGAGAGGAGGTGGTATTGCAATGGAGAAGAGGGAGAGGAGCGTGCGACATAGATTTAGGATTGGACGAGAGGGCCAACGCGCTCTGACTGGATCAAAATCAAAATCAATTTACCCTTGAATTAAGAAAGCGACCCCACATTAACTAGTCTCCCTTTTATTCTGGGTCATAATTGACCATGATTTTCGCACATAAAATATATGATATACGTTGTATAGAAGTCCACTATCAAAATTACAATTTGCAACTATACAAGGCCACTAACATTAATCGAGGCAAAATTGATGGAGTTTGCCTCGTACTAGCACCCGAGGACATTAATATCCCTTGTGTGCATGCGGGAGTGAGAAGGTTAGCTTGCATTCCCAACATTAATCAACCAATGAGGAGTAAGAGGGTTGGCTTGTTGTGCTTGGGAGAGAAAAACCACATTAATTAACACGACAATCAAGGTGACAAGCTAGCTTGCAACATTGACTTAAACATAGCATTGATTTTTACCTTGGTACCTGTAATATGAGTTTGTTGCCTTGTATACAAAAATGGAGGGAGTATAATTTGAAAGTACATTCAGATACGAACCAAATGATACAATTTTTGGTGACATGCATTCACATTTTTCTTGTCAAATACAGTACGTGGTCAAACTTTGACCCAAAATACGCGAAACAACAAAAAAATATTTCCAAGACCAGCGCCGCTCTTCCGCTCTTCTCCTCTTAAACCACCGCCGCTCCTCTCCTATTCCAATCTAAATGCAGCGCCGCTCCTCTCCTCTTCCATTTTAAAACCACCGCCCCTCCTCTCCTGTTCCAGTCCAAAACCCGCGTCACTCCTCTCCCGTTCTAATCCAAAACCAGCGCTGCTCCTCTCCTCTTCCATTCAAAAACCACCGCCGGCGAGTGAAGGTGCTATGGAGAAGTAGATCGATGGAGGAGTACAACCGATACATGATGATCGCGTACGGCGACCCTGTGAAGCTAGCTAGGATGTTGGAGATACAGTCTTAGTTTGACAACAAGGACCAACTAGCAGCGACGGCGACATCCATGGCCAAATATCTGCAACAGAGCGAAAAGGCGGCGATACTCCCGGAGGGAGTCGCGCCAGAGTACATAGAGCTGCTCCTCTGGGCCATGGAGCAAACAAATTCACCGAATCCGATCGTGAGGGAGCGGTGGTGGGAGTATCGATCCCAGATGGAGAATCCACTAGAGATTGAAGGATTGAGCATCTACAGGGTGCCGTTTGTGAGGGTGTCCTGCCAGAGCGAGCTGGTGGAGTCTTCGTCGACCGAACCCAACTGCAAGAGGAGAAAAGCAGTTGGCCCGACGACGCTTCCCCGCCATCGTCTCCCTCGCCGTTCACATCGTCTCACGGGGCGGCTGTCTGCCGCCGAGAAATAGGAGGGGGCTGGCCCCCCAGCCCAATAGTCGGGCAGGTTGTGAATTGTCAGGAGGAGCTTAGGGTTGTTAGTATTTGCAGGTTGTGAATTGTGTTTTGTGTTGTGTATTTTGAGAGTACTTTCAGATATGAATGTCTTTTGAATTTCAGATTTGCAGTATTGAGCATATAAAGTATTTTATGAATTCTAGAGATCTATTTTTAGCACTTAAAAAAATGTAGTTTCATAGGAGTATAAAAGTGCAGACAATGTGATTCTCAGAGAAGAAACTGCAACTTTTAGTTTTAGATAAGAAACTGCAAGTTCAGTTTCAGATAAGAAACTGCAAATTTCAGAGGCAGAGCATTTATATTAACACGGCCTTTTCAAACAGGGTTAACATCATGTTGGAAGTTTTATTCATGGTCGAAAATGGAACTACCAGCCAGTTAACATCATGCTGATCAACATTCATGCATAGCACATCTTCATATGATGCATAGTCAAAATGCCCACACAATGTCGAGCGTGCGAAACACAGAGAAAACGAGGGACGAAGTTTTGGCAAGTGTTGGACGTGGTTTTGGGCTGCCCCGTCTAGGCTTTCATTTTTAACATGCGCAGCCCACGACCTCAGATGGGAGGTCCATAGGCCTGTTTGTATTTTCTTAGGGCCGTCATGTATCGACCGGCCTATGGACCTCCCATTCGAGGTTTTATTTTGGCAGCCCAATTTATGTATTTTTTTGAAGAAAACGCAGAGGTCTGTTCTATTTTTCTATATAAGAATAGGAACGCCAGATCCAACTTATGTTTCCCTTCTAACTATATTATATATATTTAAATTATTTTATATGTTGACTGTTTAGTTCACATACTCCCTCCTTTTCGGTTTATAGGGCTTATCTCAAAATTTTAGTTTTTCCATTTTATAAGGCTCAATTTGGTTGTTTTCCATCACATGTTCAGATTCCAAGGTGCATTAAATCATTGCATGCAAGTATTAAGAGAAAATTGACCAATGCATGTACTTTATGCATGCATGCATTGCAATTTATGCATTGATAAACATATTTTTTTGAGGAAAACAAGTGCATTAATTAGGTGCTTTTGCAAACTACAAAAAGTATTCCACCATTCATCATCTACCTTGGTTGGTGAGATTTTTGAATTGAGCCCTATAAACCGAAAAGGAGGGAGTAATTGGCAAATAGATCTCGCCGCCACCCCCCGCCTCCTGACTCCGGGCGCGCCTGCCCCCCTTAGCAAGTCCGCTCGCGCGCCCCATGGAGTCGCCGGCCATATCCACGGGGGAATGGCTGGAAGACAGGCAGATGTACAAGATGCATCTCCCACATGTCTACAAAGCCTTCCCGCGGATGATCCAGCCGCTCGACTTCGTCGCACCGGCGGTGCTGCAGGAGACTCGAGGGAGGAGATGGAGGGAGCGGGCGATGCGGATCCGTGATGACGCTCTCTCCTGGACCCAGTGCACGCGCGAATGGAGGGAAGCAAAGGAGGAAGCTATGAGGAAGGAAGTCGAGGAGGGACCGAATCCGTTCTCTCACTCGTGCAGGTATGCTCGGATGTGCAAGGATCATGTGGATTGGGAGCTGCTGAATCTAGCCCTGCGGATCTACTTCGAAGGAGATTTCTCGGAGAAGCACAGGATGCCCCACCCCAATGAGCCACCGATTGCATTCGTTCGATGGGCGAAAGGAGAAGTGAATTCAGGAGATCCACGTCGTGATGCGAGATGGGAATGCTTGACTGGACTCCTGCCCACCAGCACGCCACCGGAGCCGGAGCAGGTGGATCCCCTACCTTACCTCTCCCCCAAACCTGTAGAAGATTGAAATTAGGCTTGCAATCTGCTTCAATTGAGCTGTCTGGTGGTTATTTCTGCTTCCTGAGAGACAACATCTGGCTGGAGGATGAGAAGGAACCAGGAACTACGATGAATTTCCCCTATCACAATGGGGGGGGGGAGCGCCGGTTGGGCAGTGGTACGACCCACCTCCGCCCCAAATGGGGGCACAATCTGGGCAGGCTCCTGTAATTACCCAAGATCAATCTGCTGGTGGTTCTGACTCTCAGATCAGTGGGAAATCTCAAGGCAATAATCAGCAAAAGAAGAGATAGGACATCCAGAAAACTGCTCCTGCCTCTGCTTCGGGCCTTATGGCATACTTTGAGGTGATCTTCTACAACTATGGGGAACCAGGGCATCATTTGGATAAATGTGTCAAGCCCAAGAGTTGTTTTATCTGCAAAATGGTTACCCATAAAGTTGAGAATTGCCCTGTCAGAAGGAAAACCCACAGTTCTGTTAGATATGTTGAAAGTGCTGCTCCAGGATTATGTCCACCATTGACAGAATTTTCTGTGACACAAAATTAGATAGTTTCTTTCCCCTTTCTAGTTGTAGAGCTCTGCCCAGATGTTGTAGTGACCACACTCCTTTGCTCTGGGACTCTGGTATTAACCAAACTCCAAAGAGCAATAGTTCTAAATTTGAAAAGTGGTGGTTGCTTAGAGAAGATTTTACTGAGCTAGTCAGGAAAATCTGGAATGAGCCTACTGGGAGCAGCTGCCCCCTAGAAAATTGGCAGATCAAAATCAGGAGATTTAGAAGAACTACCAAAGGGTGGAACTCCAATGAGGAAGCTAATCTTAGAAGATACAAAAGGCTTCTCCTCCTTGAGTTTGATTCTCTAGATATTAAGGCAGAAATCACTGACCTCTCTGAGGCTGAGACTAATAGATTAAACTTTGTCCATGGAGAGCTCAAGAAAATTTGGCTTCAAAAAGAAATCAAAGCCAAACAAAGGTCTAGAGATAGGAACATTAAGGAGGGTGATAGAAATACTGCTTACTTCCATGCAGTAGCTAACCAGAGGAGGAGGAAAACCCTCATTCACTCCCTTGATGGCCCTAATGGCCCTGTTACTGAGGTAGATGAGATGCTGAAAGTGGCTAGTGACTTCTACAAAGACCTGTTTAAGAAAGAAAACCCTTCTGGGTTCTCTCTACAAAACAATTTTTTCTCTACTTCTGAAAAAGTCTCTCCTGCTGAAAATGAGCTGCTAGAAGCCCCTTTTTCAGAGACAGAGGTGAAGGAAGCCATTTTTAGCTCTTATCCTGATGGGGCTCCTGGTCCTGATGGGATTCCCTTCTTGTTTTACCAGCATTTTTTGAGACTTGGTGAAAAATGATCTCTTAGATCTTTTCCAAGCCTTTCATAGAGGAGAGTTGGATCCAGAAACTTACTCATGGGGGGTTTGTTGGGGTCAAGTTAAATAACTATGAAAGTGATTTTTTCCTTGCTGGTAAAGGCCTTAGGCAAGGTGACCCCATCTCCCCGCTTTTGTTTAATTTAGTAGTGGACGTTCTTACTAAAATGCTGAGCAAAGCTGCTGATCATAGTCTGATTGCAGGGCTCTGTCTTGAGGTCTGCCCTAGTGGCATCATCTGCCTTCAATATGCAGATGATACCATCCTTTTCTTAGACAATGATTCCACACATGCTAGCAATCTGAAAACTGTTCTAACCTGGTTTGAACAAGTCTCAGGCATGAGAATCAACTACTCTAAAAGTGAACTCATCCCTATCAACATGGATGATCAGGAGTTAGCTGACTTCCTCTCTATTCTAGTCTGTAATAAAGGTAACTTCCCCATTAAGTACCTAGGTATCCCTCTCCACTATGATAAACTGAGGAGAGAGGATATCCAACCCTTCTGGATAAAATCATTAAAAGGATTGCTGGGTGGAGGGGCAAACTTCTCTCTTACAGAGGTAGATTGATCCTCATACAAGCTTGTTTGGCTAGCATTCCAGTGTATCTCCTCTCCTTCTTAAAGTTCCCTAAATGGGCAGTGAAACTCATCAATTCTCAGATGTCTCATTGCTTGTGGAATGATTTTGAGGGAAATAGGAAGCTACACCTTGCTAATTGGGCCCTAGTCTCTATGAAAAAAGATTTTGGAGGCCTAGGCATACCTAACCTCCAAGAAATTAACATCTGTCTTCTAGGGTCTTAGATTAAAAGATCCTATGAGGAAGACCTGAAACCCTGGAAGCTTCTTATTGCCCATAAATACCTAGGAAATAAACCTAATATTTTTGTCCCTTCCTCCAACCCTAAGACCTCTAGATTCTGGAAAGGATTAAAATCTATTATGCATGCTGTGAAATTTGCCTACAGATGGAACATAGGGGATGGGAGCAGAACCAGGTTCTGGGAAGATACTTGGTTTGGCACATCCCCCCTAGCAGTCCAATTTTGGCCTATTTACTCTGTCCGCAATGATCTTAACAAAAGTGTCAATGAAGTTTGGGACGGTCAATGCCTAAAACTCTCTTTTAGAAGGAACTTTAGTGATAGTCTCATGGAACAATGGTTCCAGTTGGAGGAAATTGCCAAAAGCATTACCTTTACTGCCGAGCCGGATGCCCTGATTTGGCAGCTGGACAATAAGGGGAAGTATTCCTCCAGCTCCCTCTACCATGTTATCAACTTTATAATTCGAATCAGCCCAGCAAAATCGTGTATTTCGAGAAAGTGCAAATGGCCTGTAATTTTTTAGGAAATAAAATAAACGGGCCGCATGGACGCTACATTATTTGTTCACCCAGCCCAGCTAGTGGGTGTAATTCAAAAAAAAAGATCAAACTGACTGTAAATTCTACCGCGCAAAAAAAAGACTGTAAATTCTGAAAAAATGGGTTGAATACATGCCACATTTTTGGAGGCTGAAATGTGGGCCAATAGGTCGAAGCCAATGCAAGTCGTTGTCAATTTAGTCAACAAATGATTCTGACATGTTAGCCATTGGATTTACATCCAACGACCGGCATCCATCTTCAATCTCTCGTCTTCTTCCTCCAGCGCCGCCGGGACCACCTCCCGCCTCCTGCTACTAGCAGCTCTGCTTAGCACGCTTCGCTATGAAGCGCTACTCCACCGTTGGCCAGGCCATCCCTCCACCCCTCCACACCTCCTGTTCTTCTCCACCGACTGCCGAACCACACCGCACTAGAACCAGTTAACCCTCGTACACCTCTCTGTCTGCGACTCTACTCCCGCGTCTTCCCATCTCCGGCTCATTGCTGTCCGGGGCCTCGCCGTCGTCCACCACCTTGGATGTGCTCGGCGCGGCATGGTCAACATGGTCAATGAACGACACCATCGGAAGTAGACTGTGTGTGGAGAGGCTGACAGCTGGGTCCACGGCCACACACAAGGAAATGCCTCCTTATTACGTGCAAAATAATGATTCCTCCAGCTGACATCTGGGACCCACCAGAAGGGCCACTGTATTTCGCAAAATAAAGTGCCCCCTGCTGACCTGTCGGACCCACCAGCTTTCATCGCACGCAAGGAAGTGCCTCCTTATTATGCACAAAAAATGAATATTCCCCCTGCCAGCTGGAACCCAGCATAGTGGGAGGCTGACTTGTGGGCCTACCAAGTTGACGGGGACGAAGGGCTTTGTCAACTTAGTCAATATGAACAATTCTAGCTCCTGTTACTGTACGATGTTCATCCAACGGCCGTAGTGCTTCTTCAACCTCTGGTCTTCTTGCTCCAGTCGCCCAAACCAGCGCCGGTCGTGCCGCGTGCTCCTGCCTCCCGTGGCCGGCTGTGATGCCGCAGAGGCCTCACCGCCCCCACTACTCCCACCGCTGGCCAGGCCATCCCTCTACTCACCCACACCCCCTGTTATTCTGCGGCGACAGCAGCCTCACACCGCAGCCGAACCAGTGAACCCTCGTACTCCTCTTCGCGTGGGCATCCACTGATGTGTCTTCCCCGGCTCCGAGTCGTCCCCTTCCTAGTCCTCGCCATCGTCCACCGCCCTGGTGCTCTCGGCGCGGCGTGGTCAACATGGTCAACGACCGACTTCCATCGGAAGAGTACTGTACGTGGAGAGGCTGACAGCTGGGTCCACGGCAGCCGCAAGGAAGTGCCTCCTTATTACGCGGAAAATAATTATTCCTCCACCTGACATCGGGGACCCACCGGACGGGCCACCAGTATTTTGCAAAAAAATTGGTTCCCCCTGACTGTTGGGACCCACCGAACGGGCCACCGTATTTCGCGAAAAAAACGTTCCCCCCGCTGTCAGCTCGGACCCACCGGAAGTGCCTCCTTATTACGCACAAAAAAATGAATACTCCCCCGGCTAGCTGGGACCCACCTTGCTGGGAGGCTGACTTGTGGGCCTACTAAGTTGACAGGGACGAAGGGCTTTGTCAACTTAGTCAATATGAACGATTCTAGCTCTAGTGACCGTACGATGTCCATCCAACGGCCGTAGTGCTTCTTCAACCTCTGGTCTTCTTGCTCCAGCCGCCCAAACCAGCGCCGGTCGTGCCGCATGCTCCTGCCTCCCGTGGCCGTCTGTGCTGCCGCAGAGGCCTCACCGCCCCTACTATTCCCACCGCTGGCCAGGCCTTGCGGCGACGGCAGCCTCACACCGCAGCCGAACCAGTGAACCCTCGTAGTCCTCGCAGCGCGGGCTTCCACTGCCGCGTCATCCCCTTCCTAGGCCTCGCTGTTGTCCACCGCCGTGGTGCTCTCCGCGCGGCGTGGTCAACGTGGTCAAGGAACGACTTCCATCGGAAGAGTACTATACATGGAGAGGCTGACAGCTGGGTCCACGGCCACAGCCCAGTTTTTTTGTGATTTGCCAAGTAAGTCACTTTGTCAGGCCTGTTGGGCTGCAAATCTTTCAAGGCAAGGAGAGCTTTCATTCGGCTGGCCGAGAAAATAGCCCATCAGTAATGAGAAATGGGTTGTACATTTTTGAAATACATCAAACCGGCAATTAGTTTCAAATATCTTTTTTTTTTCATTTCAAGATTTTAAATTACATTAATTTTTATGCGTGGAGAATTTGTTGGATTTTATATTGATATACATTTATTTTTAAAACCAATTTGAATGTGAGTCGAAATTTCGGGATTAAAAATAGTTCGGACCGCACCGAAATATGCAAAATTTCGTATAATTTTTTAACCGTTGCCACAATATGGGCTGTAATGCTAACAAAAAGAATATGGGCTCCAAAAAACCTTAAGAATTAGCAAATGGGCTGTAAATTATTAGAAATAATGGCAGATGGGCTGTATGCTGTTTTCCACAGATTTGAGGCTTTCCTAAAAAAAGGTTGACGCACAAGCACTGATTGTTGGATGTCCATCCAACGGCCGTCGTGCTTCTTCAATCTCTGCTCTTCCTGCTCCAGCCGCTCAAACAAGCGCCGACGGGACTGCCTGCTCCCTCCTCCTCGCGACCGGCTGTGCTGCCGCGCAGGCCTCACCGCCCGACCGTACGCCCATCGCTGGCCTAGCCATCCCTCTACTCACCCACACCTGCTGTTATTCTCCGGCGACGGCAGACGAACCAGTAAACCCTCGTACAGTCGTACTCCCCTCCGCGTGGGAAACAACTACCGAGTCTTCCCTGCCTCCGTGTCGTCCCCTTCCTAGGCCTCGCCGTTGTCCACCGCCCTGGTGCTTTCGGCGCGGCGTGGTCAACGTGGTCAAGGAACGACTTCCATTGGACGTGGACTGTACGTGGAGAGGCTGACAGCTGGGTCCACGGCCGCAGCAAGGAAGTGCCTCCTTATTACGTGGAAAATAATGATTCCTCCACCTGACAGCTGGGACCCACCGGACGGGCCACTGTATTTCATGAAAAAAACATTTCCCCCTGACTGCTGGGACCTACCAGCTACATCTTCGCATGCAAGGAAGTGCGTCCGGGCAAAAAAAAAATGATTCGCCCCCTGACTGCTGGGACCGACCAGCTACATCTTCGCAGGCAAGGAAGTGCGTGACAGTCAGGACCCACCTGGTCGAAGCGTACGTAGCGTTGTCATTCTGGTCGCGAATGTGTACGTACATACTGGTCGATGTAGAGGCGCGCACGTAGCATTTACACGTACGTACAACGGCCAGGGTGCAAGAAAGAAAATACGGCCATGTATGTGTACATAGGGGTGGGGTCTCGAACGCCTACTCGCGCATACGTACGGCCAGGGCTCATGTACATGGCTGGGTCGGAACAAAGAAACAACGTCGTCGTCGTGTTCATGGGGAGGCAACGGAATGCGTCGTGTTCATGGGGAGGCAACAGAATGCGTCGTGTTCATCGGGAGGGCTTGGACGGAACAGGCGATGGAAACGAGGCCTGGCGTACCACAGAACGGAGGAAACGGCCTTGTGTTCGACCGGCCACGTTCAAAACGGGATCCTGTTCATCGGGAGGGGTCTGGCATACCGCAAAACGGAGGAAACGGACCTCCTACGGTCGAAACGGGGGTCCTGTTGATCGGGAGGGGTGTGGCGTATCGCAAAACGGAGGAAACGGACTTGTGTTGGAGCGCTATAGTCGAAACAGGGGTCCTGTTCATCGGGAGGGGTGTGGCGTACCACAAAACGGGACTCCACGGGATACTGTTCATCTCCACCGTCGACCTCCTCCAGCCTCCACGGGCTCCTGTTCATCCAGCCTCCACCGCGGGCTACTCCATCGGCTACTGTTCAACCACCCCTCCACCATCTACTGTTCATCTAGCCCTCCACACCACGGGGTCCTGTTCAACCACCCCTCCACGGGCACCCCTCCACCGTCTACTGTTCATCCAGCCCTCCACACCACGGGGTCCTGTTCAACTACCCCTCCACCGTCTCCTGTTCATCCAGCCCTCCACACCACGGGGTCCTGTTCATCCACCCCTCCATGGGCACCCCTCCACCATCTACTGTTTATCTAGCCCTCCACCACACTATGGGGTCCTGTTCATCCAGAGGCAACGCCACCGCTCACTATTCATCCAAACCCCCCTGCAATGCTCACTGTTCATCCCATCGATCGGCTCCAGTTAGCAGCAGTGGCGAAGGAATCGCTCGATCGGGTTCAGTTAACAGCCATCGATCGATCGCTCGGGTTCAGTAACGCGTAGCCTGTAGTGCAATCGCTCGGGTTCAGTTAGAGCCCAACGCCTCGCTCGGGTTCAGTTAGAGCCAACGCCTCGCACACATGCGCGTACGTGTATGGGAGAAACGCGCATCGCTCGGCCCCCGACCTACCATCGTAATCGGGAACTCCCCGAAATTTTCCTCCCCCTCGCTTCTACCACGTTTTTTTCCATCATGGACGGCCCAAAGAATGTCATGCAGCTGCGTCTCCGGCCCGCCCAGGATGAAAAGCCCATTTTCTGTCATGATTTTTTGTCATAGAAGTAGGAGCCCACCACATCTATGATGATACCAGGTTTTGTCACAATTATCGTCATAGAAGTGTCATATGTATGACAGAATTTTTTTCGTTCGGCCCAAAATGTCACGGATGTGTCTTTTTTTGTAGTGATAACCCTGCCAAGTTAGAGCATACACCTCGGGGGGGGGGGGGGGGGAATAGGGCTGGTCATCTGTCTCTGAATCCTCCTCCGAGGAGCTATCCATAACCAGCGAGATATGCGCTTCGTCAGATAGCATAGTCTGCTATGAAGACCTTGTTTTCACTCCAGAATTTTCCATTGCCGTGTCAAATGGCTGATGCACACGAAGAGTAGTTGAATGTACTAACATTATTGACAAATCACTACTGCAGGATGCTGCTAACGCGACACTACGATAAGAGACCCTTTGACGAAACTGTGTGCGATGCATTAATCGCAATGGTGATGTAAAAAAACCCGTCAAAAAAGGTGCAAAACGTTTGCGATGGATGATACATCAAACACGGTTCAGATTTTAGTTGCATGTGTGATGAGAGGCATACGACTGATCTATACGAACTGTTTGCGATGAGACAGAACAATAGAAACAGGCAGCCAGATCAAGGTGTGTACGATATATGGCATACCGTTCACTCCAATGAACTGTTTGCGATGATTGAGGTGAACACAAATGATTCGGGGTAACAACATGTGTGTGATACCCGGCAAACATGTCGGTAATCAGATTGTGTGTGATCATTATATATGGCCCATACGGTCTTTTTTTGTGAATTGTGTGCTCATCAGGGCACATAGTTCAACAACCAACCTATGGGCGATAATGTAGAAGATCTCTGTCGAATACATATTACTAACTATCTGCGATGAGATTGACAGGATAAACAGAGATATATACAGTCTGCTTAATTTAGTCCTTCTTCTTCTTGTTGGATGGCCCCGCGACATCGTCTTGGCGAGGATGCTTCTTGCCGCTGACCATTGGCTTTTCATCGCCGTCGCCGTTGTCATCGTCGTTGCTGTCGTCGTCGTCCTCCTCCTTGTTCGACCATTCCTCCTCCTCATCATCGTCGTCCTCTTCTTCATCCTCCGACGGCTCCTCCTCGTCCGTCTTTTTGTTGTCTGACGACTCTGGAGGCGGCGTCCCTTCCATGAACCGGATATAATCGAGGTCTGGGCTCGACGCCGGACTCATGGAAGACGAGCGAGATGATTCTGATGTTGACCTATCATCAGGTGCCAGACTGCTGGCCGAACTGTCGTCCTCACTGTCGCTCGACATGGCTGCAGAGTGTGTGCCAGTGTGTAGCGCGGCCTGCCGGGGACGATGAAGATGGTGGACACTTAAGCGGGGTATGAAAAGAAGAGGAACTGCCAATTGAAGCTGGGTTGAAGCGGGGGTTGACGTATTATCTAACCGCTGATATAATCAACCACAATTATTTGTACACAGTCGCTCCAAATTCCCAGGGTTGCACAGGACTCCTATTGGCTATTTGGCCGGTTTCCTTTTTCAGGACAAAAACAAGGAACGATTTTTGGGATTATGCACCGGTACCGGTATGAACAGAGTAGGACAGTTGGCAAGCAATACATTGAGCTCTTCTTATTGATAAAGCCAGTAATAATCAAACTAGAAAGGAAAAGAAAAAAGACAAAGAAAAATATCTGCACGAATCCTCGCGTAACATCAATGGCATAGGACCTAGATGTGCATTACTTAGAGCACATCTAGATGTGCTTTAGCAATACTGTCAGACAAAACCCCTAATCATCATTGTAAATAGCACAAAGAACATGGCCAATGCGACAACCACAACTACACATGCTAGTTCCTTCTTGTCTCTTTCTTTCATCTGTTGCCTGTGATTGATTCTTTCTTGCTTCATCATACTGATTGTACATTCCAGATCAGCCAGTTTCTTCTTCAGCTTTACTTTATCTTCTGCGAGCTTGGTGATAACACTCCGAGCCCTGCCATGCCATTCTTCATCCAGCCAGTTAACAAAGGCACAAGCCTCATATCCCTGCCAGTGTTAAATAGTATTCTGGATGAGCGATGGCATTAACTGAAGTAAAATGATGAACTTAATTAGCACTAACCTCTAAGGGACAACTGAGAAACTGCCTGCCAATGTCAAATCCCTCTGTGCATACACATCGAGCAGGAGTGTGCCCGTGCACACAACTCAGCTTTTGGTACTTCTCGGTGGCGCAAAACTCGGAGTCGAACTCGTGTTGCGGGAGTCTGGAGTCATGCTCTGGATCCAGCGGCAGATCGCTTTCCTTGGGGGGGGGGTCATTCAGGACATGCTAAAATAGATCGGGATAGATTGGAACCTGACAGGACGATTCGGATCTGTAGTACACCTGCCTTCTGATGACCTTAGGCAAGTGCTCGACGGCGACCGCCTCGTGGCGGCGATACGAGTAGGAGCAGCTGCACCGAAACCCTCAGCACCACTCGTCCGCATTCCCCCAATGTATGTGCCACGTGAGGAATTTGGAGGCTATGTAGGGATTTGGGGGAAATGGGGAAACTGTGGAGATAAGCTAATGGTCGGGAACTACTTATGGCACTATATGTTGTATACGGCACACTGTTTATACACTGGTACGCGTCGGTCCTATACAGACGGTTTCTAACCCCTTTCCGTGATGGCCTTTGGAACCGTCGCCAAGTGAGTGTGAGCGATAGGGGGGTCCTTACCACACGACCCAGAAACCGTCGGGGATATGCCCTCCTGGCACACACATTCGGCAAAAAGAGGTCGTGTGCGACCGGCGAGCGCTCAAATAAGAAATACGTATAGTAGAGCTAAAAAATACAATTATACTGCGAAATTGTTTCCAGTCACAAGTACATCCCACACAGTCAGTCCCTGCTAAACGTTTCCATTCGTATGTACATCCCACACAGTCGCTCCAAGGAAAATGTTTCCGTTTAAAGGTAAATCACACACCATTTTCCCGTTAAATCGTTTGCGTTATTGAATGTATCACACACGGTCCATAGAAGAAACTGTGTGGCAACGGCTGTCTATCACAGACAATTTTTATGTGGTAAACGTTTGCGCAAGGTGGCCTAGTGCAAACAGTTTTCAAGAGAAAGTCGTGTGTGATTGTTCATTGATCCAACACGGTTTATTCCTAGAAACTGTGTGCGTTGCCTGAGGTCATCGCCCACGGTATTTTTTCAACAACCGCTTGCAATAGCAAAACCCAATTAGCAGGCTAATTGCCCTATTATTAATAATCCATTTATTAATCTAATTGACATTCATATTAAGCACATAATATATTTCATTTCCATATTAAGGAAGCAGAATTTCATAATTGAAATACATTAGAGTACAACATGATATAGCTTCAGTACTCAGCTACCCCATTACACAACTGCACCAAGTTTCACATGCAACATATAGAACCTTTCGAAATTAGCATCATAGATGGTATACAGACAGATGCATCTCATCTGGAAAACTACTGAAGTGGAAGGCGAATATTGAGCCTTCATTCATGTTGAAGATCTTTGCAACTTTAGGCCAGTGCCTGTGGATGATTGACCGTCCGTCCTTCATCCTCTTCAGGAACACTTCAATATTAAACCGTGGGTGTTGTATGAAAACCTTCCTCGCCTCCTGAGCATAGAGGTGGTTTGAGAGGTAATCATCAGTAAACCTCTCTATATTGGAAATGGGGCAAAGGAATAAAAAAAGGCAAGGTATAATAGTTAGTACCATCTTGTAGTGAACTGATGTCTTCTTCATTGTGCAGACAAATATCTTGTTGTTTTTTGTCGCTAATTTCTTTATCCTAAAAATCTTTCTGAGTTTCTTGATTTGATTGATATTCATGGACAACTCATTTCCCCATATGCAAAAAGGGTCGAACAGTGGGTCAAAACCTCTGACAGCAGGACCTACATGTGCAAGACCAAATTGTTAAAAACCAAAATATTAGTATGGTTCCTGCAATTGCACAATAATGTGCTATTAGAAAATGGACCATGCACATTCTAACCTCGATTGTAAACCTCAGTGCTTCCCATTGTTTCCCTGCAACACATATAAGGTAGTTAGTCATCAGGTTAAGTAAGGGTTCACATGCTACCAGTAAAATATGTTGATGATATATAAGCACATTGCAGATTCATCAGATTAATTCAAGCCACATGGAAAACCCATTTATCTAAACCAAGCATGATTAAGAACTAGGAAATATAGCACTTGTATATGTTTCTCATGTATTAAGTGCAGCCAAATTCGTTTTATTCCTCACATGGTATACAATAATAGAATGCAACCACAACAATTAAACATCGCATTGCAGAATTGAACCAAGCAGTTAATTAAACACCACAACAAATGAACCAAATGTTAACTGAGCACCACATTACACAATATAACATACTCCTAATAGAAGATCAGACAGTTAACCAAACCAAGCATGCTTAACAACTTGGAAATATAGCAATTGTATTTGTTTCTCATGTATTTAGTACAGGCAAATTCGATTTATTCCTCACATGGTATACAATAACAAAATGCAGCTACAACAATTGAACATCGCATTACAGAATTGAACCAAGTAGTTAACTAAACACCACAACAAATGAACCAAACATTAACTGAGCACCACATTGCACAATATAACATACTTCTAATAGAAGATCAGATAGTTAACCAAACCAAGCATGCTTAACAACTTAGAAATATAGAAATTGTATTTGTTTCGCATGTATTTAGTATAGGCAAATTCGATTTATTCCTCACATGGTATACAATAACAGAATGCAGCCACAACAATTGAACATCGCATTACAGAATTGAACCAAGCAGTAAACACCACAACAAATGAACCAAACGTTAACTGAGCACCACATTGCACAATATAACATACTTGTAATAGAAGATCGGACAGTTAACCAAGCCAAGCATGCTTAACAACTCAGAAATACTGCACCCTGAAGAATTGAACATCACATTTGCAGAATTGAACCAAGCAGTTAACTGGACACCACATTGCACGACATATAGAACATATACACTATAGCAGAAGATTGCATGGTAAAAGTAGATAGCAAAATTCACTAGAATTTGCTAAGGGAAGACAGTAGCTAGCAAACTGAACATGGGTCCTTATAGTGAGCTAATAAGACAAGCTACTCCTCATTGTCGGAGATATCGATGATGATTGGCTCCTTGGACATGGAAGAGGGCGAGGCCTCCGTATCGTGGGTGCCCACGTTGTAGTGGTGAGTTGCCTGAGATGCTCCAGGCACCAACCTGCTGGCTCTCGAGATGAGGTAAGCACGTGCACGCTGAGAAAACACCTCGTAGTCTTCATCGAAGGCACCGACGGTGGCCTCGAGAAAACGCCATGAACTGTCGTTTAAAGCAGCCAACCGCATCGTGGCGTCGGTGCGTGAGGCATCAACGGTGGCCTCGACGGTGAGGTGCTCCTACAAGATCTGGGGGTCAGCACGAATGGCAGCCATCGCGACCTCATCCGCGCGTGCGGCCGCGATTTGCTTCTCCGCTGCCAAATGCTCCTTGAGATCCTGGCTATACTACGTGCACCATGGCTTAGGGCGGCGCTTATTTGGTGGAGGGGTCGGTGATTTGGGTGGAAGGTGTCGCGCTCGTGCCGGCGGTCGGGGCATGTCGGATGTGGAAGGAGGAGGAGGATGGGGGTCGGGTGTGGATTACCTGCCTGGATAGGCGAGGCCGAGCAGCATGAAGGAGAGTCACCGGCGAGGACGCAGCGCTGCAAGCAAGGAGTGAAGGTTTCAACTTGTAAAGGAAGGCGAAAACAGGGGAAATGTGGCTTTTGGTAAGGGGGAGGGGGCGGGAAGGTAGATATTTCCGCGGAAGCCAAAAATTTGGAATTGCTTCAGCGAAAAAACTGGTGCGCAAAGTGTCATCAGACACGGTCCCTTATTCAGAACTGTGTACGATATGTGAACATCACAAACCATTCAGATAGCTTAACCCGTGTGTGATGAGTTTGAACATCAAAAATTTTGGTTCGAATTTCCATGGTTACAGTGGTCATGCACGTCATTGCATAATTTGGGTACACAAAGGAGACTACAACACACCCACACTTCTTAATCGAGTAAGTTCAGCAATTAAACAGAGCTAGCTGACCTAAACATTAGTCTAACAAATTAAAGACCGGTGCTCTTAATTAAACAAAACAAAGAGTACTACTACGGCTGGTGCTCATCGATCTCCGCCGCCGCCTCCATGTCCAGCTCGCGCCCGACAGTCTCCTAGGGAAGGGGCTCCATGGCATCCATCGCACCATACTCGGCAAGCATCTCGCCATCCGCGTCCGCCATCTCTTTGGAAAAGGCCGCCACGAGCTGGGCGTGGGTGGACGTGATCTGGGCTTGGACGGGCTCCGTCGTTGCAACGTATGCGGCGGAGGAACGGACGGCTACTCGAACGCTCTCAGCGATTGCCAGCTCTTTGGCCGTGGGTTGCCGACCATTGTTGGAGAAGCTTCATTCGATTTGTGCGGTGACCACCAGGAGCTAGGCGTGGGTGGCCTCGACATGGTCCTGGGCGGCCTCCAACAGGGCTAAGGCCGCCGCTGTAGAATGGATAGCTCTTGTGCCGCTCTCGCCAGTTGTTATCCCCGAGCCAGATGTTGCTGCCACCACCTGAGAAGCAACAACGGCCGTTTGGGCTGCCATGGCCGCCCAGTCGTAGGTTGCGGCCGCGCTCATGCACCTTGTTAGCACGCGCATGGCGGCTGTGGCCGCGCTCTCGCCGGAGTGGGCCATCGAAGTTGCACTCATGACGCAGGTCCACGTGCCCATCTTTCACCGGCGATGATTGAACAGTGAAATGATATTTGGGGAGCGAGCTAGTGTGCTCGAGACGCCGGCTGTGGACTGTAGCCGATGCACCTTCTCGCGTAAGCCATAGGCATACTATACACTGACAGTGCTCCAGGATATTTTGTGCTGCATCTCACACGGTTGGTGATAATAAACTATGTGCGATCTACCTAATTTTTCATCTTGATTTAAATTACATAATGGGTTCACATCGGCAATGGACGGTGTTTGAAATGCTAGACCTTTTATCTGGAGTGAACATGCAACTATATGTGTGTCGTAAAAGAATTGGAATTATTCAGGGTTCGTTTGAACATTTTATACATTAAATTGGTTTTCTAGCCATTTCAGGCGCACAATTCAAAATTAAACTGCATGCATATGCTCCGGTGCACCAACATGGGTTGTAAAACCATATATATGTCCATGGGTTTATGCCTATCTCCCGTGCAAGAAATGGGGATGAAATTCTAACACCATGGCACCTTGGCTCTCCGACAAACGTCGACGTACTTGCTTTTGTAATTCTAGTAAATCCAAAATTCGCCCGAAGTTCATGAAACTTGGCATGCTGTCATGGAGCGGCATCAACATTCCGTGGTAAATTTTTTGTCCCATTTGGGGCAGGTTTGGGTATAAGCTTCTCATAAACCAGAGCTTCTCACAATAAGTGCGATGGTTTCGGTAGGGAACACTTCACCTTTCTGGACGAAACGATATCCGTTGCCTCTTCTCGATTTCCAATTTTTTCCTAGTGTCAACATAGAACAACAAGAGTGTTGTGTCAATTTTTGGGATTTTTCGGGGTTTGCTTGGACATTTTTATACATTAACTGAGTTTTCTGTGCATTCATGTGCATAATTCAAATTAGAACTACATGCACATGCTCTAATGCATATAAATTAGTTGAAAATTCAAATCAGTGTCCTTGGTTGCCTGCTTAGGTCCCATGCAAGAAATGGGAATGAATGTCAAAGACCCTCCCACCGTCACTCGGCCGCAAACATTGAGATACCTAGTTTTTAAATTCTAGTAAATCCAAAATTCGTCTGAAATTCGTGAAACTTGGCATGCTATCATGGAGCGGCATCAACATGCTGTGGGAAATTTTTTATCCCATTTGGGGCAGGTTTGGGTATATGCTTCTCACAAACCAGAGCTTCTCACAACAATCATGATGGTTTCAGTAGGGAACGTCCCACCTTTGGGCACGAAACGATATCCATTGCCTCTTATTGTTTCTAAAAAAATTATCGTGTCAACATAGAACAACAGGAGTGTTGTGTCAATTTTTGTGATTTTTCGGGGTTCGTTTGGACATTTTTATGCATTAACTGAGTTTTCAATGCATTTATGTGCATAATTCAAATTTGTACTACATGCACATGCTCCAGTGCATATAAATTGGTTGAAAAAACAAATCTGTGTCCTTGGGTGCATGCTTAGGTCCCAAGCAAGAAATGGGAATGAATTTCAAACACCGGCCAGGGCACCGTTGATTGCCGGCAAAACATTGATATGCATGGTTTTTAAATTCTAGTAAATCCAAAACTCGTCTGAAATTCATGAAACTTGGAATGCTATCATGGAGCGACATCAACATGTCGTGGTAAAAATTTTGTCCCATTTCGGGCATGTTTGGGTATATGCTTCTTACAAACCAGAGCTTCTCACAACAAGCATGATGGTTTTGGTAGGGAACGTCCCACCTTTGGGGACGAAACGATATCCATTGCCTCTTATTGCTTTCAAAACTTTTCCCGTGTCAACATAGAACAACAGGAGTGTTGTGTCAATTTTTGTGATTTTTCGGGGTTTGTTTGGACATTTTTATGGATTAACTAAGTTTTAAATGCATTTATGTGCATAATTCAAATTTGAACTACATGTTATTGCTCCAATGCATATAAATTGGTTGAAAAAACAAATATGTGTCCTTGGGTGCATGCTTAGGTCCCAAGCAAGAAATTGGAATGAATTTCAAACATCGGCCAGGGCACCATTGATTGCCGGCAAAACATTGAGATGCATGGTTTTTAAATTCTAGTAAATCCAAAACTCGTCTGAAATTCATGAAACTTGGCATGCTATCATGGAGCGTCATCAACATGTTGTGGTAAAAATTTTGTCCCATTTGGGGAAGGTTTGGGTATATGCTTCTTACAAACCAGAGCTTCTCACAGCAAGCATGATGGTTTCGGTAGGGAACGTCCCACCTTTGGGGACGAAACGATATCCATTGCCTCTTATTGCTTTCAAATTTTTTCTCGTGTCAACATAGAACAACATGAGTGTTGTGTCAATTTTTGTGATTTTTCGGGGTTCGTTTGGATATTTTTATGCATTAACTGAGTTTTCAATGCATTCATGTGCATAATTCAAATTTGAACTACATGCACATGCTCCAGTGCATATAAGTTGGTTGAAAAATCAATTCTGTGTCCTTGGGTGCATGCCTAGGTCCCATGCAAGAAATGGGAATGAATTTCAAACACTAGGGCACCGTTGATTGCCGGCAAAACATTGAGATGTATGATTTTTAAATTCTAGTAAATCCAAAACTCGTATGAAATTCATGAAACTTGGCATGCTATCATGGAGCGGCATCAACATGCAGTGGTAAATTTTTTGTCCCATTTGGGGCAGGTTGGGTATATACTTCTCACAAACTAGAGCTTCTCACAACAAGAATGATGGTTTCGGTAGGGAACGTCCCACCTTTGGGGACAAAACGATATCCATTGCCTCTTATTGCTTTCAAATTTTTTCTCGTGTCAACATAGAACAACAGGAGTGTTGTGTCAATTTTTGTGATTTTTCGGGGTTCGTTTGGACTTTTTTATGCATTAACTGAGTTTTCAATGCATTTATATGCATAATTCAAATTTTTACTACATGCACATGCTCCAGTGCATATAAATTGGTTGAAAAATCAAATCTGTGTCCTTGGGTGCATGCCTAGGTCCCATGCAAGAAATGGGAATAAATTTCAAACACTAGGGCAC
This sequence comes from Triticum urartu, assembly GCF_056163025.1. Lineage (NCBI taxonomy): Eukaryota > Viridiplantae > Streptophyta > Magnoliopsida > Poales > Poaceae > Triticum > Triticum urartu. Next base: position 542,122,301 of record NC_141874.1, read on the forward strand.
TGTTGATTGCAGGCAAAACATTGAGATGCATGGTTTTTTAAATTCTAGTAAATGCAAAACTCATTTGAAATTCATGAAACTTGGCATGCTATCATGGAGCGGCATCAACATGTCGTGGTAAATTTTTTTGTCCCATTGGGGGCAGGTTTGGGTATATGCTTCTCACAAACCAGAGCTTCTCACAGCAAGCATGATGGTTTCAGTAGGGAATGTCCCACCTTTGGGGACGAAACGATATCCATTACCTCTTATTGCTTTCAATTTTTTTCTCACGTCAACGTAGAACAACAGGAGTGTTGTGTCAATTTTTGTGATTTTTCAGGGTTCGTTTGGACATTTTTATGCATTAACTGAGTTTTCAATGCATTTATGTGCATAATTCAAATTTGAACTACATGCACATGCTCCAGTGCATACAAATTGGTTGAGAAATCAAATCTTTGTCTCTGGGTGCATGCTTAGGTCCCATGCAAGAAATGAGAATGAATTTCAAACACCACGACACCGTTGATTGCCGGCAAAATGTTGAGATACCTGTTTTTAAAATTCTAGTAAATCCAAAACTCGTCCGGTGCGCAGGTTCACCGGGAAGCGTGCGAGATGTTGAATGTAGGATTTGTGCATCTCTTCAACGCAAATGGTTCTGTGAAGCAGTAAAGCGGCAGAAAATAAACCAAAAAATATACATGCTGCCACACGCCTCATGTGCCGTGTGAGCAGGCGAGTTGACAGGACGCATGCGAGCAGTCCGTCGCATGGGCAGACGGGGAGGAGTGCGTGTAGGTGTGTGAATTGATGGGGAGGCGTGCGAGTAGCTGTGTGAAATGATGGTAGGAATGACAGACGTCCGCCGCGCAGGCTCACCGGGAGGCGAGACAACTTTTGACTGCATCTTGCCTCACTCCCACTGCTCTGTATTAATTGCGGGCCTGAGCCGCCGGCCATAAATAAGAGGCCGCACCCCCGGTCAATAGTGGTCACCAACGTCTGGATTCCGGAGTGTATGACGATGCTGCCAAAGCGCACCATCGGAGGGAGTGGCGACGCCGGGGCTGGTGAAGCACCCGCACAATGCATGAAGCTGGCCACAGAGGTTTCCTTCACCGCCGACGTGGTCTCGTGTGGGCAGCAGCATGACTTTGACTTCGTCGGCGCCGTCGTGCCCCCCCAGCCGGAGCCGGAGGTCAACAACAACTCCGACAACAACTGCGACTCTGACGGAAAACTGGTTAATCGTCTATATACCCATTTGTATGGCAAACATATCAAGTGTTTTCTTTGGTTAATCCCCCCCACCCCGCCCCTCTATAATTTTTCTAGGATACAAATCCTATGGTTATGTTCTCTCAGTCCATGAAATCAGAGTAATTAAGATCCGTTAGATGCACGTAGTGTATTGATTGTTTGAATGTTATCCATATAGAGTTAGTGATTAATTGTTTGTTCTGTACACATGATTTTTGCTAATAATCCGACTAGGGTTAGCTTGCGTGCTAATAATTCATGGCCAGATCTTGAGAATTGATTTTGAATGTCCTACATATATGTTTGTGCCTTTTTTTCTTCCTGGTCTTGAGAATTGATTTTGAATGTCCTACATGTTATGCCATTTTTTTCTTTCAGATTAGCATGTACACAGATGAGGCTCCGACTAGCGCCGCCACCGGATGTAGATCTTGGACCCGGTTGTGCGGCCAGAAGCGCCCCTAGATTTGAGGAACCAGTAGAATCTCCGGCGGACCGCATCAGCGATCTCCCGGACGGAATCCTTGGGGGAGATCATCTCCCTTCTCCCCACCAAGGATGGCCGCCACACACAAGTCCTCGCATCTCGGTGGCGCACTATGGTGCACCACGCCTCTTAATCTCGAGTGTCGTCAGCTATCTGTCGATGATGATTCTGAACTCCTCGGAGCCATCATCTCCTCCCACGAGGGGTTCGCTCAATGCAACTGCATACCAGCATGCTACCTATTGGACATACCCTGCACGGTGGCCGCCTAGCTGACATCCCATCAATTCGATAAACTCCAGCAGCTTGAGTTCTACCATGACTATGTATGTAACATACCATGAACCGATGTATCTGTGCCCTCACCACCGATGTCCATTACATGGTTTTCCTCCTCTCTCCACACCACCACCTTTGCCGGTGCCATCTAGCAGACAATCTGGTACAAATGATTTGACTCCCACTGCTAAGAAAACTTGCGCTTGTGCTGGTTGATCTGTCGGAGGCCGCACTGCACAGCATCATCCAGTCCAGCTGCCCTGCCCTGGAGCGCTTGATTCTTGTTTTTGCAATGGAAATACATACCCGTTGTCTCAAAATAAAGTCGCCCCACCTTGTAAGCATGGGAATTTGTTTTTTGGACATGATCTCATCATCGAAGATGCTCCTTCACTTCAAAGGTTTCTCCTTGATTCTGGTATAGTACCTTCACAAATAACTATAGTCTGTGCGCCTATACTGGAGACCTTGGGTGCAATTCGTGATCCTTTTAGATGGTTTAAGATGGTGTTTGGCTCCACACCTATTGAGGTACTATATATTATTCACGTAAACTTTTGTAATCTGCCTTTTTCATTTGTGCGCATAAGTTCAATATCATCTTGGAGTACACTTTTGGTACTAATATTATGTTCTATGCTCAATGAAGAGCTTGTCCATCCTATCAATGGTGGTGGATTCTGTCAATACCTTACATGTCAGTATGTGGTGTCTTGATCTGAATACGATTATTGTCTTGGTGCAATGATTTCCATGTCTGGAGAATTATGCAATGACCAACACCCACAAACTTATTTTCAGCTAGCACACCAAATGGGCTGTAATTCTTAATAACAAAAGTAGCATGGTAGTGACAGATTTGGATTTGTCATTTGGGACCCACGAGGAAAAAGCCTATCCAGGGAGGTGCCGACTCAACAACAAACATTGAGAAACTTGGTTTCAAAATTACTGTAAATCCAAAACTCGCCTCAAAATCATGAAACTTGGCATGATGTTATGACATAGCAGCAACAACATGTTGTGGTAAAAAATTAGTCCAATTTGGGACAAGTTTTGGTACAAACTTCTTACAAACTAGAGCTTCTCTCAAAAAGGCTCATGGTTCCGAGAGGGACCTTGTCACCTATTTGTGCGAAATGACATACGCTATCTCTTCCCGCCTTGATTTATTTTACAGAGGCAACATGCAACTATATATAGTAGTGTCGTCCTAAAAATATGAAATTATTCACGGTTCGTTTTGCCTTTTTATACATTATTTGAGTTTCCTAGGCATTTTGGAACGTACTTTCGTGTGTGCAAAGGTCATGTGTGTACTAGCCACAAATGTAATTCGATGTTCACTATGTTTATGGAATCAAGTCCTTATAAGTTATAAGTACATATGTTGTTGTTCTGTGTGCAATGACATCGCACACAGACCATACAGGGGAACACGTCGGTGATGATTTCATCAATCGTTGAAAATTGTATACCACCAAGCGTTTGCCCACAATACACACGGCTTATCAGCAGCAATCGTCTGTGTCATTATCTATCTTCACACATTTCTGATTATAGACCTGTTTGTCGCGTATCACACACATCTTGTTATATTGAACCGTTTCTGTTCTCTTGGCTCAAAGCAAACAGTTCATCCGAGTGAACCGCATGCCGTATATCGCACACACCTTCATCAGGTTGACTGTTTCTTTTGTGTTGCCTAATCACAAACAGTTCATCTGAGTGAACAATATGCTGTATATTGCACACGCCTTCATCTGGCTGCCTGTTTCTTTTGTTCCTCATCATCACAAACAGTTCATTGAACTGAACCGTATGCCCTGCATCGCACACACAACTAAACTATGAACCGTGTTTGATGCATCCTCCATCGCAAATGTTTTGCACCTTTTTTGACGGTTTTTTTACATCCCCGTTTGCGATTAGTGCATCACACACAGTTTCGTGAGAGGGTCTCTGATCGTAGTGTCGTGTTAGCAGCATCCTGCAGTAGTGACACATGTCGTTTGTGTGTTAGATATTACAATGTCACACACGATTTCCGCACAAAACTGTGTGAGAAGACAACGTAGGTTAGATAGGGTTGCCGTTACATAACCGTATGTGATGTACTACCTTGTCCATATAATTGAGTTACAGTGAGATATCGTGTAAACAGCCGCTCTGCGGATATCCGTAAAAAAACAGCCACTCTGCATATAGAGATGGCGGCGGCCTAGGCAGCGGCTACCGGAGAAGAGGTCAATCCTCGGTCGGTGGGCAGTGGCGGCGTCATAGGAGGTCAATCCTCGGTCTGCGGCGGGAGATAGGAGGAGCTCAACCATCGAGGTCGGCGGCGGCGTGATTCGAGCACATCCATCGCGGTCGATGGCAGGATAGTGGAGGTCGAACTTCAGGCGGCAGCCGCACTAAGCTTTGCTCCTCGATCCTGCTGTCTCAGTGTGCCGCCGCATCACGCTTGTCTGTCTGTTGGGTGGAGTTCGCCACGCGGCTAATTAATTAAGGTATTCTTTTCGTGAGTGGCTTAATTAAGGTATTCAATTCCTAAGGGTAGTGTTGTACTAGTACTCTGCATGTAAATTGACTGGCCATTAATTTTTGTCATTGCACGTCTGCATAACAACATGGAGTGCCCTTAGTAATTATTAAAATAAAACCTTGCGATTTATGCACGCATCTTTGGGCAGCAGTTAATCCATGTATTAATGTTGTTGTTTTTTTAATCACCATTTGTGTGCTGCAGATGGGACGATCTTGATGGATGAAGAATCGAAAAACCGCATATTTTATCAGTGTTGAAAGTACAAAGAGGAGAATTGGTGATGCGGATTACATCCTGTGTCCATGTACTGATTGTGCCAATACAGAGTCACACGAAGTTACAGATGTCCAGATGCACTTAGTCTCTAGGGGATTCATGGACGGATATACAGGTTGGACCAGACACGGTGAAGAGGAGGTCATGGATGAAGATACCCAGGGCAGCGAGATGCCAAACCCCGATCAGTGTCACATGGATGTTGAATCTAACATCAGGGCAGAGGCATCAAGCTACCAATGGAACACCAGAAAGCCGAAACTCCCACTGGAAAACCAAGACGTCGACGCAGATGACGACGATCTTGATATGCCAGATTTTGCTGCTATGATTGCAAATTTCGAGGGCCCAAAAAAGGATATGATTGGGTACAAGGATCTGCCAACCATTGATGCGGACTCCAAGAAAGAATTGTATCCAGGTTGCAAAAAGAAATATTCCAGGTTGAGTGCCACCCTGGCGCTTCTCAGATTTAAAGCAGCAAACGGTCTATCAAACAAGGGCTTCACAGAGATGTTAGGTCTTTTCAAAGAAATTCTTTCGGAAGATAATGTTCTCCCCATAAGCACGAATGAAGCGAAGAAAATTGTTTGCCCATTGGAACTTGAAGTACAGAAGATACACACTTGTGTGAATGATTGTATATTGTACCGTGGTGAGTACAAAGATTCACATGCATGTCCCACATGCAAGCATCCACGATACAAGCGTAGGAGAGTAAAGGACAATTACAAATTGGACGACGAGATCAAGACATGAATCCCGTTCAAGGTTGTTTGGTACTTGCCTTTAATTCCAAGGTTGAGGCATTTGTTTGCAAACCCTAGAGAGGCAAACAGGTTGCAGTGGCATCATGATGAGAGAATTGCGGATAGGTTTATGAGGCACCCGAAAGATGGGGCTCAGTGGGAATTAATCGACAAAAATTTTGAAAAATTTGCCAAGGATCCTAGAAGTATAAGGCTCGGGGAGTGTACTGACGGGATGAATCCTTTTGGCGATATGAGCATCAATCACAGCACATGCCCGGTGCTTCTGTGCATATATAACCTAGCTCCTTTGTTGTGTATGAAGAAAAAAATACATTATGATGTCAATGATTATCCAAGGCCTGAAGCAACCTGTAAATGACATCGACATTTACTTTCAGCTACTGGTAGAAGAACTACTGACAGTGTGGATAGATGCGCCTGCTGTAAAATGTTATGATGCTTATAGAAAGGATATTTTCGATCTACATGCGATGCTGGTGCACACCATTCAAGATATGCCAACATTAGGCAACACATCAGGGCAGAAAACAAAGGGAGATGTAGGGTGTGTCACATGCATGGATAATACAGCTAGCAGAAGACTTCCCAACTCGTGCAAGACAGTGTATTTGCGTCATCGTAGGTTCTTGCGGAAAAATCACCCATACCGAAAGATGAAAGCTGAATTTGATGGTACGACAGATGCAGGTGCGGGCCCAAGACCCTATGACGGGTAGGTGGTCCACAACATGGCTAAAAAATTTAATGTTGTGCTTGGCAAGAACCACCCTTTGACGGTGAAACAAACACCCAAGGGTCAAGTGTTTAAGAAGAAATCAGTGTTCTAGAAATTACCTTACTGGGAGATTCTACGTGTATGTCACTGCATCGATGTCATGCATGTAGAGAAGAACGTATGTGAAAGCATCCTTGGTACTCTGCTCAAGATTAAAGGTCAAAGAAAGGATGGTGATGGTTCATGGTTCGATATGCTTGCTGATCAATCAAAATGCAAGAGTGAAGCAGAAGATGATGACAAATTCATCAAAGCTCGCCAGAGTTACAATTTCAGTGCAAAAGAAGCAACAAAGTTCTTCACCTATTTGTTGTCAGTTAAGACACCCTCTTCCTACTGCGCAAACATCAGAAGACTCGTGGATGTGAGCTCAGGTAAAATGAAGTTGGGACACATGAAGTCACATGATTGCCACGTAATGTTGACACAAATCCTCCCGGTGGCCATCAGGAATCTGGTGGACAAAGATATAAGAAACACACTCATTGACCTCCATGATTTCTTCAACCAACTATGGCAGAAAGTTGAAAATCCTGAAGAGTTGGATCATATGCAAGATGATATTGCAAGAGTATTGTCCAACCTAGAGATGTTTTTCTCACCGTCATTCTTTGATGTCATGGTCCATCTCACTGTGCACCTTGTCGACGAGATAAAGTATTGTGGTCCTGTGTTTCTCCGCAACATGTATCCCTTCGAGCGGTTCATGGGAATATTGAAGCGCTTTTGTCGGAACCGAAACCATCCAGAGGCAAGCATCCTGCAAGGTTATACTGCGGAGGAGGTGGTTGAGTTTTGCACCGAATACATGAAACAAAGACCTATAGGTTTGCCCCTCTCTCGCCACGGGGGAAGGCTGAAAGGTAAGCTGGTCCTTGCTGGCACGCAAATGGCTGCACCCGGAGAATTGGCAGAGAAAGCCCATTTGACGGTACTGCTTAACAGCCCAGCTCTCATAGCTTATGCCGAAGAACACTTGGAGGAGATACGCCAAAGCTTCTTACCAATGGTGCCTTCATCAGATGTGGATATGAAGGAGCACACTAAGAACTACGCCGAATGGCTGAAGAATCGTTTGGCACAAGGATCCATCGAAGACATAGCTACGTGGTTGGCACAAAAGCCATCACCTATGATGTTGACGTATCAAGCATATGACATACATGGATACACATTCTACACCGAGGAACGTGATCAAAATACCTCATATCAGAATAGCTCCGTTCGAATAGAATGCATGACTGTAAATGAAGCTGATAAAAGGGTATACTATGGAACCATCAAAGAGATTTGGGAGCTTGACTATGTGAAAGTTAAGGTGGCATTATTCAGGTGCGCATGGATCCCTCTTGGTTAGGTAAGGACTCATGAGTACAGGAAGACCTGTGTTAATAGGACAACGATGGCATATCACGCGGACCCATTCTTTGTGGAAGACCCCTTGCATAAGAACGGCCATTTAGCGATGCATGGGAAGAGAAGGGTACTAGGTGTTGACGATGTTGCCGATGAGGACGAGTATGATGAATTTGATGAGTTGCTAGCCAAGGGATCATGCACCCGTGTAACGGAGCAGCGTAAAATAATCAAAAACCCCAAGTTCATTCGGGGTCAACTTAATGATCCCAGTTCCCCCATGTACATGGGAATTAAGCCGTAAGACTAGTCTTTATGCCTACCCTGCAACTTAATTCATTCAATTTAGAACTCGCGTGTACTGAATTTGTGAGTTATGCTCGGTTTTCTATTGATGTAAGAACCGTTAATATGTTGACCTTGATATGCTGTCAGCTCAGGCAATGAATATGAACTGTTTTTTGTTATTATTATTATTATATCATAGAGGTAGCACACTCAACTGATCTCACTATAGTATGTGTGAACAAAAATATGCAATCTGGTTTGCGAATAGCACACGGTTCGTTGATGAAAGCCGTGTGCCGACCAAACCTCGCCACCCCGCCCACAATTTGAGTCGTGCTTTCTGATTGGCCAGAACCCAAACCCCACGGATCGTACGTCTGCACCGTTGGATGCTCCCAGATCAAACGGCGATCCTCATCCCTTTCGACAGCACATGCAGTTCCGATTGTAATTTTATTTTTATGCACAAAATGCATGTTAATCTCAAAAAATGTCTTAAATATAGCTAATGATACCTGAAATGCGCCAGAAAATCGAACCCGTGGTATAATGGTGATTGCGTACCGTGGAAATTTTTATGAGGCCAAATGATGAAGTCACCGGCCACAGGAGTTTGAATTGACACGTCTCCTTTTGGAAAACCATGATCCTTCATGTGAGATGCTCCGGTTTGGAAGGAGCTGTCATCAAAACTTGTGCCAAACTTTACCAATTTTTTCCACGGGGTCGTGAGAGCATGCCACGGGCACACATCGATTTGGATGATGTCCGGACTCCATCTGAATTTCCTGTAATTAAAATACCAACTAGGCCTACGCCAGTGGCCGCACCTCGTGGCCGAAATGTTTGAAACTTCTCCCCGCTTCTCGAACAAACGGATGAAAACTCACAAAGTGACGCACAAATGATCTGTACACCTTCTTTTCTAGGCTGATAGTAAGGGGTTATCATAGCTAGTATCATGCATGCCAACTAGGCAATTTTGATGAGCTGTCATAGAATTAATCAAATGAAGAAAGAGAGGGTTAAGTATCATATCATGAAACCGTCTCATAATAAATGCTATGCTACTATGTGTCATGCATGACAATATAAATAAAGTACTACATATGATACTAGCTACTCTATGATACTATGCATTAGAGCAAGTACACAATAGAGTGACATAAGTCTAGCCACAATGGGTAGTAACATAGAATATTATTAGTCTATGTTACTACCTCTATAGTGGGGAGTAACATATGTGTAGTAACATGCAACACTTCATTTATTAGGCTATAGACTCATGTTGCCTTGAGATGTGTGATGTTACTCATACTACTAGTAACTAGCTATGTTACCACTTTCCTCTCTTTCTTCATTTATTGCTTGCCACATCATCTATTTTATCTAGATACGTGTGATGTTACTACCTATGTTACTCCCACTGTGGGTAGTCTAAGCAGGCTATAAGGAATAGAATAATATATATGTGCTTATTAGTTGGAGGAAAGAGAAGAGAAGCGGGCTCTTGGTTAGTAGAGCCAGCTGCAACACAAGACCCAAGACCCTTTGTGAGGATGTAAGGTGGGCCAATTATTGATAAACTAGTACGTATTTAAAACTTATTATTGTACAAGCCCGCTAAGAGGTTGGCTGTATATGACATGGCAACTTCTTATAGCCGACCCTTGGCTGTATTATTAACCATGCTCTCAGTGAGGTAGCTAGTATATCATAGATGACTAGCTAGTATCAGACTAGCCACAGTGGGAGTAACTTCAGCTATAACATCGACTCCAACTCAGCAAACTTGCGTATGTGGCAATAAGTTAATGAGGAGAGAGATAGTTTCAGTAACTTAGCTAGTTACTATAACATCACATGTCCCAATGCAATATGAGTCTATAACCTAATAAATGAAGCTTTGCATGACACTACACTTATGTTACTACCCACTATGAAGGTAGTAACATAGTCTAGGGATATGTTGTGTATGTTACTCTCCATTTGGCTAGTCTCATACTCCCTCCTTTCCAGTTTAGGCTGGTTGTAATGGTAGTATCATAAGCAGTATTATGCATGTCAACTAGACTTTCTGGATGATGTGGCACACAATTAAATGAGGAAAGAGAGGATGTGGTATCATATCATGATACTATGTCATATTAAATGTTGTACTACTACTTTGTGTGATGGATGACAATTAATTAATAAGGCAACCTAAGATACTAACTTATGATACTATGCATTACGGAAGTAGTATCATACACTATCATGTGCATGATACTAGTATATGATACTCCCCATTACAACCAGCCTTATATGGCTCAATTCAAAAATCTCACCAACCAAGGTAGATGGTGAGTGGTGGAATACTTTTTGCAGTTTGCAAAAACACCCAATTAAAGCTTTTGTTTTCCTCAAAAAATTATGTTTTCCAATGTATTAATTGCAATACATGCATGCATAAAGTACATGCATTGGTCAACTTTCTCTTAATACTTGCATGAATGATTTAATGCACCTTGGAATCTGGAGATGTGATGGGGAACAACCAAATTGAGCCTTATAAAATGGAAAAACTAAAATTTTGAGATAAGCCTATAAACCGGAAAGGAGGGAGTATATATGCATGATACTAGTATATGATCGGCAATACCTCCGTAATGCACGCATGCATAGTATCATAAGTTAGTATCTTAGGTTGCTACTGCTTCTTTGCCACATCATCATATTTTTCCCGAGTACATGATACCGGCTATGATACCCCCACTATGGCCACCCTAATAAGGATGGTCGTAATATGGGAGTATCAAGCAGTATGATGCATGCCAACTAGACTTTTTGGATGATGTGGCACACAGTTAAATGAGGAAAGAGAGGGTGTGGTATCATATCATGGTATCATATCATATTAAATGGTGTACTACTTTGTGTCATGCATGACAATTAATAAGGCAGATACCGTAACATATATATATATATAATAAATGCTATACTACTTTGTGTCATGCATGGCCATAAATACGGTCATCTATGATATATACTACTCTTTGATACTATATATGCACTATGAAGGTACGTACGTAGTATCAATACTAGTATCATATGCATGATATTATATATATATAGTATATGATACTCCCCACTATATAAGGCTGGCCACAGTGGTGGTATCATAGCCGATGCCATGCACTCGGAAATAGCAAGTATGCCGATGTGGCAAAGAATTAAATATATATAAAGATGGTGAGAGTAACATATAGGTAGATACCGTATCATGTTAAATGCGATGCTAATTTGTGTCATGCATGGCAATAAATATGATATATATATATGATACTATACTCTGTGTATTATACTATGCACTATGATTAATTAAAGGTAGTATCATACACTAGTATCATATATATTGTATATTCATGATACTAGTATATGACACTCTCCACTATACTCGTGATTTCTTACCGTGGAAAAAAATTGGAGGCGAAACGATGAACTCATGTTTTCATTCGAACAAAAATATGATGTTAGGTAATGTAAATGTTTTCAAAGAGCACACGGTTCACTCACGAAAGCCGTGTGTCCACTAAACCATGGCCGATGCACCCCCACCCCTCTGCCACGCGCGCGATCTGAGTCGTGCGTTCTGATTGGCCAGAACCCAAACCCCACGGATCGTACGTCTGCATCGTTGGATTCTCGTCGAACGATGATCCTCATCCCTTTCGACAACACATGTAAATGTTTTCAAGTAGCCCCTCCTAAAAAATGTTTTCAAATAGCACACGGTTCACACACGAAAGCTGTGTTCCTACCAAACCATGGCTGATGTCCCCCCCTTGCTGCACGCACGATCTGAGTCGTGCGTTCTGATTGGCCAGAACCCAAACCCCACGGATCGTACGTCTGCATCGTTGGATGCTCCTAGATCGAACGACAATCCTCATCCCTTTCGACAGGAAATCCAGTCTGGCTGGGAATTGATTTATATGCCAACATGCATGGTAAATGCCAAAAAATGTCTTACATATAGCACACAAGACCTGAAATGCGTCAGCAAATCAAACCCGTGGTAAAATTGTGATTAGTTTACGTGGGAAAATTTAGAGGAAAAACGATGAAATCACGTCTTAATTTCAAAATTAGTACGTCTTCATTTCAAACGAAATTATTCTGTTTGTGCACACGAGCGCTTAGAGGCAACCGTTTGCATAGGCCTTTTTGTGCGCGCGACGACCGGGGACATTTTTCACCCTTTTCACCTAGGTCGCCAACACCCGGAGTCCCCAACACCCCCACTGTCCGCCCGCGTTTCACTCAATTAGTCCACCCAATCTCCTTTGCCAGCTCCCCCTCCCCCAGATCCATAGCAGAACCCTCTCCGGCGCCGCCGTGCTCACCCTGGCCGTGTGCCCACTCTTCGGCGTCAAGCCTACCTCCACTGCCATTCCCAACACGTGGTGGCCCACGCCTTGTTGTCTTCGTTTGCTCGCCAGCCACCCTCGAGCATATTGATGTAGTAACCCTCGCCTCTCCTGTGGTTCGGCCAAGTTTGCATCAAGAAGCATGTTAGTTACTGCTCTCCATCGCGGTGAGGCATATTTCCTCGCAATCCCTCTTCCAATTTTGTTCTGTATGTTCCCAAATTGGATATAAAATAATGAAGAGCATATATATGTTCATTATCTACCTTCCTTACTACATATAAGCTGTATTTGTTCCAATAAGTTACTGCCTATTTACAGATCGCGAGCGCCCGAGTCACACAAACTTAACAAATTAGCCGTACATTTTCTAAATTATTGCATGGCATGTTTAGAAAGCTTGATACCAATTTGTTAGTTTTATGCTTATCCTCCTTTCCTGAGTTTCGCATGTGTTCTCTGTAGATGCCGAGTAGAAGCGACAACACTCATTCAGGCCATGTATCTTCATCTGATTCGGTCAACCCTAGGTCTTCAGCAGATTGTGAGGGATCAAGTAGTCTTGAACGGGGTACAGCTGTAGCAATTACCCTTCCGGCCAGGACATGGAGGAACGCTCCAAGGAAGCCCACACACCAGCCTAAAGGTGTATATGAAGTAACCGAGATTGATTTAAAGTCCTGGGCTCCAACTAAACCAGATAAAGCATGCATGAGGTTCAGGAGTGTGTGTGGATTTGTTGGCAGTGCAAGGCTCAACATTAATCTGCTAGGGTTTCGGAAGGCTGACATAGAAACACAGCGAAGGATAGTCCGGGAGATCATGGATCACTTCAACGTTCCAGAGTAGTGGAGAATGCAGGTGGATCGAACACGCTGCACTGAAGAAGGCTAGGGACGCTTGGAGAAACTGGAAGCACATGTTGTACAAGAAGTATTTGAGTGAAGGAAAGGACCCAATCCCCGCATACCCCTAAATTACAAAGGAAGACTGGGCAGAATTCAAAAGGGTCAGGGTAACTAAAGAGTTTGCTGAGAAGAGTATCAAGCAATCGGAACTTCATAAGAAGAACATACACCCCCACCGTATGGGTGTGGCAGGATACTACGACATGAAACTAATATGGGAACATGAGGACAAAGAAGCAGTAGCGACGGGTGAGAATCCGGCCTTTAGTGAAATCAAGGGCGAATGCTCCAGAGACTACTTGCGGGCACGTGCAAAGAGGCGTGATGACGTAACTTATTACTTTTAAAACACACGCGACACCGAACTGTATGAAGTGATGTTAGAGGCTTCCAAGATCCCTGGAAGGTTCTACAGGAACTCAGGGCCATGTGACATTCTGTCCATTGCTCTGGACACAAAAGAGCCCCCTGGACGTGCAAGGGGTATAGGTGTTAATGTCCCGTACAAGAGGGCTTTCACACTCAACAAAGAAGAGAGGCTCAGCATGAAAAAAGCGAGGAGTGAAATGAAGCAGAATGCATTGTATGAAAGGTTGAAGAAGGAGATTTATCCGGTTGTTTGAAAGGATGTTGAGGAGTCAATGAATGATGTAGAAGACTCTAACACTGGCAGATAGCCAGCAGATGGGAGGGGAGGCGGGCATGGAGGATGTTGCTTATTGCGCGACAACACTACACAAGAGTAGCTGTTGCTACCTCTTGAGCACTTGCGTTGGTTTTCCCTTGAAGAGGAAAGGGTGGTGCAGCAAAGTAGCGTAAGTATTTCCCTCAGTTTTTGAGAACCAAGGTATCAATCCAGTAGGAGGCTACGCGCGAGTCCCTCGCACCTACACAAAACAAATAAATCCTCGCAACCAACGCGATAAGGGGTTGTCAATCCCTACACGGTCACTTACGAGAGTGAGATCTGATAGATATGATAAGATAATATTTTTGGTATTTTTATGATAAAGATGCAAAGTAAAATAAAATCAAAGAAAATAACTAAGTATTGGAAGATTTAATATGATGAAGATAGACCCAGGGGCCATAGGTTTCACTAGTGGCTTCTCTCAAGAGCATAGGTATTTTATGGTGGGTGAACAAATTACTGTTGAGCAATTGACAGAATTGAGCATAGTTATGAGAATATCTAGGTATGATCATGTATATAGGCATCACATCCAAGACAAGTAGACCGACTCCTGCCTGCATCTACTACTATTACTCCACACAGCGACCGCTATCCAGCATGCATCTAGAGTATTAAGTTCATAAGAACAGAGTAACGCCTTAAGCAAGATGACATGATGTAGAGGGATAAACTCATACAATATGATGAAAACCCCATCTTGTTATCCTCGATGGCAACAATACAATACGTGCCTTGCTGCCCCTACTGTCACTGGGAAAGGACACCGCAAGATTGAACCCAAAGCTAAGCACTTCTCCCATTGCAAGAAAGATCAATCTAGTAGGCCAAACCAAGCTGATAATTCGAAGAGACTTGCAAAGATAACCAATCATACATAAAAGGATTCAGAGAAGATTCAAATATTGTTCATAGATAAACTTGATCATAAACCCACAATTCATCGGTCTCAACAAACACACCGCAAAAAGAAGATTACATCGAATAGATCTCCACAAGAGAGGGGGAGAACTTTGTATTGAGATCCAAAAAGAGAGAAGAAGCCATCTAGCTAATAACTATGGACCCGAAGGTCTGAGGTAAACTACTCACACTTCATCGGAGAGGCTATGGTGTTGATGTAGAAGCCCTCCATGATCGATGCCCCCTCCGGCGGAGCTCCGGAGCAGGCCCCAAGATGGGATCTCGTGGATACAGAAAGTTACGGCGGTGGAATTAGGGTTTTGGCTCCGTATCTGATCGGTTGGGGGTACGTAGGTATATATAGGAGGAAGAAGTACGTTGGTGGAGCAACAGGGGGCCCACGAGGGTGGAGGGCGCGCCTGGGGGGGGGGGGGTAGGCGCGCCCCCTACCTCGTGGCCTCCCTGTTGGTTGCTTGACGTAGGGTCCAAGTCTCCTGGATCTTGTTCGTTCCAAAAATCACGTTCCCGAAGGTTTTATTCCGTTTGGACTCCATTTGATATTCCTTTTCTTCGAAACCCTAAAATATGCAAAAAACAGCAATTCTGGGCTGGGCCTCCAGTTAGTAGGTTAGTCCCAAAAATAATATAAAAGTGGATAATAAAGCCCAATAATGTCCAAAACAGAAGATAATATAACATGGAGCAATCAAAAATTATAGATATGTTGGAGACGTATCAAGCATCCCCAAGCTTAATTCCCGCTCGTCCTCGAGTAGGTAAATGATAAAAACAGAATTTTTGATGTGGAATGCTACTTGGCATAATTTCAATGTAATTCTTCTTAATTGTGGTATGAATATTCAGATCCGAAGGATTCAAGGCAAAAGTTTAATATTGACATAAAAATAATAATACTTCAAGCATACTAACTAAGCAATTATGTCTTCTCAAAATAACATGGCCAAAGAAAGTTATCCCTACAAATTCATATAGTCTGGCTATGCTCTATCTTCACCACACAAAGTATTTAAATCATGCACAACCCCGATCACAAGCCAAGCAAGTGTTTCATACTTTTGACATTCTCAAAACTTTTTCAATCTTCACGCAATACATGAGCGTGAGCCATGGACATAGCACTTTAGGTGGAATACAATGGTGGTTGTGGAGAAGACAAAAAGGGAGAAGATAGTCTCGCATCAACTAGGCGTATCAACGGGCTATGGAGATGCCCATCAATAGATATCAATGTGAGTGAGTAGGGATTGCCATGCAACGGATGTACTAGAGCTATAAGTATATGAAAGCTCAAAAAGAAACTAAGTGGTACTTGAGCAGTCGGTTCTGGATCACCACACAAAGTTTTGAGAATGTACCTGAGCAGTCGGTTCTGGACCTACACACTGCTTAGCAGGCGGTTCCGAAGCATCAGACTGCTTAGCAGTCTATTCCACCAGGTTGGTCTGCTGAGCATGTGCTGCAGATGGGTCTCCCCTCACTGCTTCAGCGGTCGGCATCTGAACCGGTGGTGCGTCATTAGTAGTTGTAGGCCTTGCCACTGGCTGCTTTGGGGCGGAGGATGACATGGCATGTAAGCCACAAAGTCAGGCCGGCTGATCACAGGTTGATGCATCAGTCGGCGAGAGCTGCTGTGGCAAGGAGAGCGTCACCGGTTGAGGAGCGACAGTGGTTGCTCTTGGCGGGGCTTCAGGAATCGCATCGATGAACTTTGTTTCTTTTTGTGGTCACTGGATGTGATGTAACAGTGTTTCTCCCAAGGTCCTTTGCTCATCGAAGTCTCCTAGGACATTCTTTAGGGTAAATTCATTGAATCCAGGCTTTACTTCAGTCACGTAGCACTTCACACAAGCCTGCTAAGCAGTGTGTATTGCGTGATCAGCATACCAATGCGTCAGCACTTCCTGCTCAGCAAACCAACGCGTTGGCACGACCTCCTCAACACACTAACAAGTTGGCACCACCTGCGCAGAAACCCAACATAGCTTCAACGCATGGTCAGCAGTCCGATGCTTCTGCTCCTACAGCCTAGCAGTCTGTCACAGCACCATCGCCAGCTCAGCGGTCCGACATAGATATACCGTCTGCTAAGCAATCCGTCCATGCTTCACCGTCTGCTTGGTAGTCTACCTTGTAGCCAACCAGACGTTCGTCCAGAAATGCTTCAAGTACCAAGAAGGAAGTGGCCAAAAGGCTACACCCACGAGGAACCGTAGCGGGAGAGTGAAGAGGAAAGAGAACGATTGCCTCTTACTTAAAGCACTCATCGCCTAGAACCAAATTAATAACAGTTTGTTCGAATCGGGGAGTAATATTATTTCTGACGCCATGGATGATGAAGAAGTGTGTCTGTTGCTTGCTAAAAGTAAAGCAGATGTACTTCAAGCACGCTATTACGTCCATGGCCAGCCATTTCTTATTGGCGAATACTTTGATGAGTGCAGCTCCAGTTGCCACGAGTTACATGAATATTGCATGGATCTAATGTCAGCATGTCATCATGGTTTGCTAGTCCACTACAATAGAGATCATTTCTGACACGATGCTGGTTCCATCGATGTGAGTTTCGAGGACTTACATCTCTTCTTCAACTTCAACGTGCTCGATGCCACTCTTGTTAGATGCCTAATTTTGTAAGTACTTAACAAACTCTGATCAACTTCTCCATAAAAGGATGTAATTGATAAACAGCTAACTGCATTTTATTCCTCTCAGGGGATTGAACGCATAGAGAAGAAAAAGGGAGAGTGTGTATTTCATAGATCCTACATTAGCAAATGACACTGCATTAGATGGTAAGGACCGACGAGACTGGGCCGTTAACACGGTCGTCCGTATCTTCGAAAACACGTCCCATGCAGAATCATTTCTCTGCCCATATCATGAACGGTAAGTCAAGTAAACAACCACGCATACACTGATTGTCTTTCAAATTTCGACACCATTCGTAAGTTCATGGTTTTCTTAATATGTAGCAATCACTGGATATTGGTATTCATTGTTCCAAACAAGAACACAATTTACTACATCGATTCTCTCAGAGAGTCAACAAACGCTCAGGATCTGACACATGTTCAGCAATTCTTGGATAGGTATTGAATTCTATGATGTTGAAATTAATTTGCATTCATATCTGGTTCAATAATTAATGTTGTCAAAATTCATCATCATTTGCAGTGTGCTCGCATTGTGGAAAACTAAACCAGGGAACCTGTTCAAGACGGAACAACCTCTGCAGCACGAGATCGTTTCTCCGGTAACACGCCGAAATCCGTCATTTTCGGAAAATTTATCCAACAGTTTGCAAATACCTTTCCTTACGCTAGTCAAATGTTCAAGCTTCTAAATAAACCTCGTTCTATTTTGTCCAAAGAAAAAATAATACATCTAACACCGGTTAGGTTGTTCCTAACAGGACAAATACATGACTAATTTTGTAAAAAAAATCCAGTGACCTCAACAAGAAGCAAGGACCAAGCTTTGTGGATACTATGTTTGCAGACACATGATCTCCATCTGCAAATCTGCTGATAGTTGTGACAATCCTCGTGAATTAGTATCAGTAAGTCTATCTTAATTAATATCTTCTACTCCACTCATATGGCACATTCTGATCTTAAAAATACTGTAGCTCATCTTAAAACTGAGGACCCTTGAACCGCTCCCGACTGGTGAATTGCTGATGGTTCAGAGATTTATCAGCGACTTCTTCCTGGATCACTACATCAATCCCACGGGTGATAATGAAGATTTCAGCATGCGTTCTCCCGAAACATTGAGCAAGAGTTAGCCGCTAAACATATAACACATGGATCCATTGTTTTCCATCTGATGAGGTCTTCGTATTTTGTACACTATGATTAATTATGTAATGCATATATGTGTGGACAAATCATTGGAATTTAGCTACCATATGTCCAATTGCAATTGTTGTGAAATCTGATGAATGTTCTTCCCGTGGACACTATTTGTTCAATTGAATATTGTGGCGAATTTGCTTTTGCGTGCCGATTCAAAATGGGATATTTTTGTTTATTTATTCAATTGAATATTGTGGCGAATTTGCTTTTTGTGTGCCGATTCAAAATGGGATATTTTTATTTTAACCTGGCAATTGCTCCGCACACGATTCAACTAAATGAGTGTATGCGATCCACCTCGGAAAGCATACGTCAATCGTAGCGGAACCGTCGATGATACACAACAGATCGCAAATGATTTGCAGCGCTACTACGTGTGTGTAGGGTCTTCGGAAACGTTTGTGATATCACGTTATCGCACACGATAACTGGGATTAAACCGTGCCCAATGCAAAATACAATCCAAGTCGTAATTTTTTCAGGAAACGTGTGGGATACCAAACGAAAAACACACGTCACTCTTGCGGCAACCGTCGGTGATACCCAACAAATCACAAATAGTCTGCATCACTTGTATGTGTGCGAAGGGGCTCCTCAATCATTTGTGGTAGAACATTATCGCAGACGGTAATTGTTGGCAAACATGTGCGATGGAGTCTAGCATGGCAGACGGGTTACGCAGAAAATGCGTGTGCGATGGGGCACAAATCGCACACAGTTCATATGTTGGTCCGTGTGCCTTACATACTGTTTCCCAAACGGTTCATTACGACAGACCATATGGTTTCACCGTGTCATTAGAAACGCTTAATCACCGATACCCCATGTGCGAAAGAATTTAGTGTGTGTCGCATTGCACACGATTACATTTTGGAAGGCCTCTGGATCACTGCTCCATATCCCCGACGGTTTCTGGGTCGTGTGGGAAGGACACCCTATCGCACACACTCACTTGGCGACGGTCCCAAATGCCATCGCGGAAAGGGGTTAAAAACCGTTTGAATAGCACCGACACGTACCAGTGAATGTAATACGTAATGAAAAAAGGATGGCCGGATATAATTCACATATAAGATGACTGGCTAAGCAAGATGGCATTGCAAAATTCACATATATGATGCCTGGCTAAACAAGATAGCGTTGCATAATTCACATATACAATGAAGAAACTAAACAGATGGCATTCACACAAAGCATGTCTAAACTAAGCAGATGACATATTTGATGTATAAAATAAGCAATGCAAGGCACCATTTGCAGGATATAACCAACATCAGCATGCCAAGTTAGAGCGAAGACCTCAGGGGATAAATAGGAGTGGTCTTCTCCTTCTGAATCCCCCTCGGAACAGTTATCTTCCTCTTGATTATAATCTGAAATGGGTGGAGGGGGGCTGCCTTTGCGCCCACCATGGAGCGACGTCTGCATGAAATTTTATTGCCACGCAAGGCTCGTCTCTTTTGCTCTACATGTTCAGTTTCATTGTGTACAATAACTGACATGCATAGGAATAAAACATAGTGAGATTATGTAAGGAGTGCATGCACAAATCCAGAGTGATGGTAGCAAACTGTGGATAGAACCAAAACCAATGATATCGGGCAGATAATAGCTTTAGTTAAAAAATTATAGATAAAGGCTCCTTTAATGTTTGTTTGCACCCAACATGAAACTCATAGTAGACACCCGAGATTAACCAGATAGTAGACAAATAGTACTGGTTGCTGCCCCAATATGTACCCCAAAACCATTTAAAAACTCAAGTTTCAACATTAGTTTGGAACTGACTCAGAGTCTAATAGGTGAACATGACGATAAAGTAGCATGTCATCATATTAAGAGATGCATAACGTAAGCAGACACGAAAGAGTGCGACCTCTCTTGCGGACCCGTGTAGTCCTCAAGGTCATCTGCTTAGTTGATGATGGTAATGCAGTTGTCGTGGCTGCCAGCGACGGGGAAGAAGATCTGAGGCGGCGAAAGACAATATGGAGATTGGATCCCTGCTGTGGTGAACCCTTCCGTCGTTGGAGCAGCTGAGCTAGGGTGGAACATAGCGCAGCAGGAGCGGGACAAACAACACAAGGTTTTCTTTGACACATATCTGTAACAGAAGTAATTGTGTAAGGGCTTGTTTGAATTTGAGGATTCTAACAATGTAGGGATAGGAAATACACAGGAATAGGACAGGAATGCACGTGCAAAACAGAGAATTTAGAAACACAGGATTTCTGCCAATCTGGGTGTTTGGTTCACAAGAATTGGAAGATCACATGATGCAAAGAAGCATGGTGAGATTAAGTGAAACCACAAGAAAATGTACGGTTATAATGCTATTATGCTACTATCTCTTAGTCTTGTGCTTCATGAATAGGAATTTGAAAAGGAGGACAAGTGGATATTAAAATTCCTACGGTTTTTCTTTCAAGGAGACACTAAAAGAACAAATCCTACAGTTTTCCTTTGCTCCATTCCTTTGAACCAAATGCATGAATAGTAGTACCATAGGAAACTTTCCAATTCCTATGTTTTCCTTCACTTTTCCTTTCAAGCACTGGTGATTCTAGTAGGCAGGCTTGAGCAGGGAAAAGCCTACATTCAAAAAATGTTTTTGTGCTACTTCTACTACCTTGGACCCAGGCCACTACCCTACTAGCTCAACTCCCAAGCCCATCTACAAATGCACAGCTCAAATGCGCAGAGATAAATAATGATGGCATTCAAGAGATTCGATCATAGATAGCTAAGTTGCTTGGTACCTCACTGCTTGTCATATAGTAGGAGAAACTAATCGTATTTCACATTACTACGTGTGCTCAGTGGACAATATATATAACATGTAGAGTAAAAATGAGATGCAACAAGTGTACAACCTCTTTGGCGAAGCCATGTCGATCTCAGCGTGATTGGGTTGGTCAGTGAGGATGCTTCAGCTAATTTGGCTGTCGGAGGAGGGGAAGAAGATCTTAGGCGTCTGGAGATAGAGCCCGGGGTACTGCTCTGCTGTGATGGAGGGTTTCGTCGTTGGAGCAGCTCCGGTGAGTTATACGACGGCGAGGCTGAAGCAGGACAAGAGAGACATTAACCTCAGTGGAATTCTAATAGCATCTCTAATAGATGACATAAAATACATAACCACAAAGTGCTAGATGTAAAATACATCAGCCACTCATCTCTGAACTTAACTGTCGAAACTGAATTTAACCATCGAAACTGCATTTAACCGCCGAAACTGAATTTTGCTATCAAAACTGAATTTTACTGTCGAAACTAAACGCACTAGTAGCAGAAAAGCAGTAGCAACAGCAGAGCCCGGAGCAGCAGTGCGTGCGAGAGCCAGGGCAGTTGGTCATGTCGCAGCATCTCGGATAGCACCTGCAGGGGCTCGAGGGAGAGCAGGATCTACTGCTCATGTAGCAGCAGCGCACGCAAGAGTAGAGCAGCAGCAGTGTGCGCAAGAGTAGAGTAGCAGCAAGAGCAAGAGCAAGAGCGAGAGTAGCAGCACGAGCAAGAGCAAGAGCAGACCAAGCAGGGGACTGAGAGCAAGAGCAGAGCAGTAGTGCGAGCGAGAGCTAAAGCAGCAACAGCTCCTACTAATGTGGATGTCGCCGTCGAGGGAGCGACACCATGGAGGAAGTGGCCGGCGCCGCCGCCGTGGATGGAGCCGCACCATGTCGGCTCGGGACTGAGCGCCGACAACACTGTGAGATCGAATCAAGAAGAAAATGCGGCGATTAGTGTACAACCTCTTTGGTGGCGCCGATTAGGCCTCAGCTTCATCCGAAGAAACGGTGATGATGATGCTCTTCCGGTGGTGCAGGTGAAGACGGCGGTGTGGGAATGGAGGTGGCGCGAAAGACGAGGGGAACATCGGGGTAGCTCCTTGGAGGTGGGGGATGGGGTGGCTGAACCGGCGGGATGACGAGATCGATGATGGATCCTCATCCAGTATGGTGGATGAGGGACGTCAAGGTGTTGCTGTGGATGACGTCGTCGGTGAAGAGGCTACGGCTGGGTGGCGGACGGAGGAGGGTGTGGGGCTTCACGGGTTTTCGCGGCCTCGGTGTACGAATGGGTGGGCGGATGGGATGGGAGGGGGGAACCATGGCTTAGGGACGCGCTTGTCCAAAATGTGGGGTAAGTTACGAAAGTACCCCCACCGATTTGAGCTAGGCGGTTGTTTCAGTTCAGGGGTATCACGGGCATTTCGCGTGTCGGGATTTCGCAGGAGGTGGGAGTTTTCACGCGCGTTGTAATTTTGGGATAGCAAGGCGTGAGTTAAGATGGAGGGAGTTTTCGGAGCATAACAAGACAAATATATATCTTAAATATTTCGGCGTAACAAGGCGCGGGTTGAAATTTCCAGACAAGCCTAACATGTACTGTATCAAATCAATTCGCACTTCCGTCGACGAAAAAATAAAAAGAAATCAATTCGCACCACACAAGAGAGTCCAGTCCCGTGTACGGTACCAAATCAATTCGCACTACAAATGCCATTTAAAACTTTGAATTCATGTTGTGTTCAATTAAAATATTTCTCTACGTGTATAATGCATGCAACCTGCTACTCAAATGAACGTTTTAGTGCATTCCGAACGTATATACTACCGCTTCAATATGAACTAAATTTGAATTTGTTTCTATATTTGAATAAGATCTACAATCATGATTGTTGTGAAGTTAAACCATTTGAATTCATTTCTGTATTTTAATAAGATCTACAATCATCATTATTGTCAAGTTAAACCATCATTTGTGTATTATCTTCACAGCACACCACATGATTATTGTCGAGTTAGATATGAACTATGTGTACTATATGAACTCGAACTCGATTTTTTGAATCCACTTTATGTTGATTTCAAATCATAGTACATTTCAAGCTCTAGCTAGATCTTCATAATCTAAACCATGTCTCATATGTATAATGTGTTTATCACATAATGTATGGTGCCCCGCCCCCTATGCCTACAAGTATTTATATGTGAGTTGCAAACGCCACACATTACCACAAATTCAAATAAAATGTGAGATTGTTTGATATATAGTATGATTTAGATTGTTCGATATTTAGTTGTGAGCTGCAAATGCCACACATTACCACAAATTCAAATAAAATGTGAGATTGTTCGATGTATAGTATGGTTTAGATTGTTCGATATTTAGCTGTGAGTTGCAAACACCACGCATTATCACATTATGGTATAACATGTCCAAATCCACAACACGCGTATCACCGCTATATTCATGCATGCATATGTTTATAACACTATGATCTCCTATTCAAATATATGAATCCACTTTCATATTGAATTATGATCTTTGTTAGTCTCTTACACCCACACAATCCTCTAACCTTTGTAGCTAGCACTAACTTTCTCTCATGCATGCACACGCCCTCCTCGCCCTCCCCCTCCCTCAACATTCTATCCATCGCGCACATTCATTTTTTTCTTTAGGTCGTTCTCCCACGGTCTCCACAACTCCTTTCCGACACACACCGATCAATAAACCTCTCCAGCGATGTCTGCCTACAACATACACACGCACCTTCCATCTCCTCCTTTCTATGTCCATGCCTCGTGTCTCTCATACGGTCCCACATGTGTAAACTCTCTCCCATATTTTCATCGATCTCACAATCGCACACTCCTCCCCATATCTAGCTAGTAGCTAGGCCTCTCGCACCACCTCCTAGCTCAATTCTCTTTGTCTATCCGTCTCGCCAGGCCTTATTTGCCTCTAACAAATGGATGTACACCGACCGATCTCCCGCTATACATATAGCTAGCTAGGTCGTTATAACTCGTTTTCCCCACGCGTCGATCGATCTACCTCATTAGTTATGTCTCTCCCTTCCTCCGACAAACAACAATTGATCTACCAATCTAGTTAGGTTTGCTTACCAAACACATGATCCCCCTTCATCATCCATGCATGCGTCCCGACACATCTATCACGCACACGCACACACAGAAACACATCCTCATTCTTATTGATAATATTGCAGTTCTACCCTCAGTTTGTCTAGTAGGCCTTTCCCACCATCTTTGAGAAGCAACTCCATCACCCATCCAACACTCTACCCCTCTCCCTCCCTCCCTCCTCTCTCTCTCTATCTCTGTCCCAACCTATTTCCCGTCCTTCACTTATGTATGGATGTCGACTTATCTCCCTCAAGACATAGCTGGGTCTCTCCTCCTCAACACATATACGAGTCGATCTACCTCTCTAGTTACGTCTCTGCCTCCCCCCTCCCCCCACACACTGATACATCGAGCGGTCTAGTCATGTCTCCCTGCCACACACAAACTTGCCCTGTGCCCTCTGACATTCCGGTAGGTCAGTCGCCCTATATCTCTGACTTGCACACACACAATTTCGATGGCTCTCTTCATTGATCTCGCACCCACCCACTTGATCCTCTCTTCGACTCTATCGATATCTATGACCCCTCCCTCTCTTCTTGTGGATCGCCCCCTCTATATATGATATAGATAGGCCTCTATTTCACACACATTGCATGTGTCAAATTTTTGTTTGAGATATCATCGACACATATTCCAACAAATACATTCACGAAATCACACCCCCAATAAAAAACACTCACGAATGCACACGCCATTTGTCTAGGTTTGTATATCTCTCTCACACACCCACGTAGGTGGGGGACATGCATGAAGAGAAGAGGTGCACGCACGGCGCATGTACTCCCGTCTCTTTCCCAACCACACCCACACGGGTACACGGTGGAGCTCATTTCTGTATGAAAAGGCAGCCCACGTGGTAATTTGACTTGTGTACTGGTTGTCCACTTGATGGAGGATCGTGTACCATGGGTGAACAAACAAATTGTGACTTGACGGGTTATGTTAAAAAAGAGGCAAACCATGTGGGGCCTACCTTAGAGGCAAGCCTCTATACACTGGAGATGCTCTGTACGTATTATTTTTGATGTGTCCCGTCAACTGGCAGAACGAGGAGAAGCTTTCTTAGTACACCGTCTCCCCTGCCCACGAGCGCGGTGGCTCGCAGGACGAGGTGAAGCTTGCTTACTACGCCCTACGCCCGCTCCCTCGCCCACACGCGTGGTGGCACGTAGGACGAGGAGAAAATTTTACTACTCCCTCTGTTTACTCCTCGTCCCTACCTTGGTTAGAGAGATTATCATATTGTTCGAAATATATGTCTAGATTTCAATATGAACTACTAATACATACTCCAAACACTGATGTATATATACATTAGGGTTTAGATTCACTCATTTTGCTCCGTATGTAGTCCATATTGAAACAGACATAACAGTACGCACTCTCCCTCACCCCTCGCCCCTCGACCCTCGCTTGACCATCGCCCACGTGGTGGATGTGAAGAAATTCATTTGGTCTCAGATAGCCAGAACGATATATACTACAATACCATTATTGCTTGACTTCCCGAAGAGGCGAAGAGCCAAGCGCAAGGTTAATATTTTGGAGATGCCAAGTGCAAGGTTTATAGGAGAACGAGTAGTAGTGGTACTAGTAGTACGTACCAGTGGTATGTACTGTATGAGGAAGAAGGCAACAAGATGTATGTTTTGCATGATAGTCTCTTCTTACAGGATGTGCTAGACCTAGTGGACCTCATTGTTGCAATGGGAGTACTCCCTATCATAGATGGCATGATTCAGAGTGGTGGGCAGCGGGCATAATTCGGAGCTGCTTAGTCTTAAACCCCATGAAGAAGTCCCGTCGAAAGGAATAGCCATCCTCTACACATGCTCCTATGTAAAATGAGTAAATGAGACAAAAAGAGAAAGAGACAAAGTAAAAAAAACCACCAGCCTTAGATCCAGCCCTATTGTAACAGTGAACGATATTTCTACGTCATGATTGACATGGCTATATTATTAACCATGCTACAAAGGGGGAAGCAGATTTTTATTTATTCGCGGAGGTAGCAGCTGATAACCCACAAGTATAGGGGATTGAAACAATTTTTGAGGGTAGAGTATTCAACCCAAATTTACTGATTTGACACAAGGGGAGCCAAAGAATATTCTCAAGTATTAGCAGCTGAGTTGTCAATTCAACCACACCTGGAAACTTAATATCCGCAACAAAGTGTTTAGTAGCAAAGTAATATGATAGTAATGGTAATGGTGGTAAAAGGTAATGATAGCAAAAGTAATATTTTTGGTATTTTGTAGTGATGATAACAATAGCAACGGAAAAGTAAATAAGCGAAGAACAATATATGGAAAGCTCGTAGGCAATGGATCGGTGATGGAGAATTATGCCGGATGCGGTTCATCATGTAACAGTCATAACCTAGGGTGACACGGAACTAGCTCCAGTTCATCAATGTAATGTAGGCATGTATTCCGAATATAGTCATACGTGCTTATGGAAAAGAACTTGCATGACATCTTTTGTCCTACCCTCCCGTGGCAGCGGGGTCCTATTGGAAACTACGATGGAATTACTCACGCACGGCGGTGAGCATCATGAAATTGGTGATGGAGGATGGTTGATGATGACGATGGAGACGGATTCCCCTCTCGAGAGGCCCGAACGGACTCCAGATCAGCCCTCCCGAGAGAGTTTAGGGCTCGGCGGCGGCTCCGTATCGTAAAACATGATGAATCCTTCTCCCTGGTTTTTTTCTCCCCGAAAGTGAATATATGGAGTCCAGGTTGAGGTCGGTGGAGCGTCAGGGGGCCCACGAGGCAGGGGCGCGCGCCCAGGGGGGCAGGCGTGCCCCCCACCATCATGGACAGGTGGGGGCCCCCTGACATGGATCTTCCATCCAATATTTATTATATATTCCAAAATAATGCTCCGTTGATTTTCAGGTCATTCCGAGAACTTCTATTTCTGCACAAAAATAACACCATGGCAATTCTGGTGAAAACAGCGTCAGTCCGGGTTAGTTCTATTCAAATCATGCAAGTTAGAGTCCAAAACAAGGGCAAAAGTGTTTGGAAAAGTAGACACGATAGAGACGTATCAACTCCCCCAAGCTTAAACCTTTGCTTGTCCTCAAGCAATTCAGTTGATAAACTGAAAGTGATAAAGAAAAACTTTTACAAACTCTGTTTGCTCTTGTTATTGTAAATATGTAAAGCCAACATTCAAGTTTTCAGCAAAGATTATGAACTAACCATATTCATAATAACATTTAGGTCTCATGTTACTCATATCGATGACATAATCAACTAGCGAGCAATAATAATAAATCTCGGATGGCAACACTTCCTCAAAACAATCATAATATGATATAACAAGATGGTATCTCGCTAGCCCTTTCTGAGACCGCAAAACATAAATGCAGATCACCTTTAAAGATCAAGGACTGACTAGACATTGTAATTCATGGTAAAAGATATCCAGTCAAGTCATACTCAATGTAAACTAACAGTAATGGATGCAAATGACAGTGGTGCTCTCCAACTGGTGCTTTTTAATAAGAGGATGATGACTCAGCATAAAAGTAAATAGATAGGCCCTTCGCAGAGGGGAGCAAGGATTTGTAAAGGTGCCAGAGCTCGGTTTTGAAATAGATATGAATAATATTTTGAGCGGTATACTTTCATTGTCTACATAACAACCAAGAGATGGCGATATCTTCCATGCTACACACATTATAGGCGGTTCCCAAACAGAATGGTAAAGTTTATACTCCCCCTCCACCAACAAGCATCGATCCATGGCTTGCTCGAAACAACGAGTGCCTCCAACTAACAAGAGTCCCGGGGGAGTTTTGTTTGCAGTTATTTTGATTTGATTTGCATAAAGCATGTGACTGGGCATCCCGGTGACCAACCATTTTCTCGTGAATGAGGAGCAGAGTCCACTCCTCTTGAGAATAACCCGCCTAACATGGAAGATACGGACAACCCTAGTTGATACATGAGCTATTCGAGCATACAAAACAGAATGTTTATTTGAAGGTTTAGAGTTTGGCACATACAAATTTACTCAGAACGACAGGTAGATACCGTATATAGGTAGGTATGGTGGACTCATATGGAACAACTTTGGGGTTTATGGAATTGGATGCACAAGTAGTATTCCCGCTTAGTACAGGTGAAGGCTAGCAAAAGACTGCGAAGCGACCAGCTAGAGAGCGACAACAGTCATGAACATGCATTAAAATGAATCAACACCGAATGCAAGCATGAGTAGGATATAATGCACCATGAACATAAATATCGTAGAGGCTATGTTGATTTTGTTTCAACTACATGCGTGAAAATGTGCCAAGTCAAGCCACTCGAATCGTTCAAAAGAGGATACCACCCTATCATACCACATCACAACCATTTTAATAGCATGTTGGCACACAAGGTAAACCATTATAAGCTCCTAGCTAATTAAGCATGGCATAAGCAACTATAATCTCTAATTGTCATTGCAAACATGTTTATCCATATAGGCTGAATCAGGAACGATGAACTAATCATATTTAAAAAAACAAGAGAGGTCGAGTTCATACCAGCTTTTCTCATCTCAATAAGTTCATCATATAATCATCATTATTGCCTTTCACTTGCACGACCAAATAGTGTGGATAATAATAATAGTGCACGTGCATTGGACTAAGCTGGAATCTGCAAGCATTCAATTCAAGAGAGAAGACAAGGTGATATGGGCTCTTTGTTAGATCAACAATAATGCATATGAGAGCCACTTTAACATTTTAATTATGGTCTTCTCCTCTCGACCCCCAAAGAACAAGAAAAGAAATAAAACTATTTACACGGGAAAGCTTCCAACAAGAAAAAGAAGAACGAGAAATCTTTTTGGGTTTTCTCTTTATTTTTTTGACTATATACTGCAAGGCAACAGCCTCACAGTGCTTTATTAGAAAAATAATAGGTCTACATAATTACAGAGAACCAGAAAGCAAAGAAAGAGATACTTACAAGAGATCTATGAGAGAGAGGCTCTCCAGGAGACTAGGCTATCCTTATATTTACATTTGATTCTATGAGCTAATAAGGAAATATCATGTATGAAGTTCCTCCTCCAAGAAATGAAGGCAGGTCTCTCATTTCTAAAGATTTTCCCATTCCGTTGTGTCCAGATGTTCCAAGTAGAAGTAAACACCACCTTAGTGAAGAAAGGATAACAAAAATCCCTCCTAGCAGCAAGAGCCATGTCATATGTATTTTGGTTGCGTTGAGCATTCCAAGAAATCCCAAGGTAATTCCAAACCCTCTGGCTGAAGTTGCAAGCAAAGAAAAGATGTGCACGATCCTCATGTGAAGTAGAGAGGCAAAGAACACATGTATCATCCTGGATGATCCAGTTCCTGCGTTGCATCATATCCCTAGTGTTTAAACAGTCCATTAAAAGAAGCCATCCAAACACTTTAAACTTTAGCGTGCAAGAAGATTTCCAAATCCATTTGAAGATGGGATCGACCACCAAATGGGAGAAGCAAGACTCATAATATATCTTCGATTTAAACTCCCCAGATTTGGATGGCCACTTCCATATGTCCTTACCCTCCTCATTCAAGTTGACTAAAGTGAGCAAGTCTTGAAGCTGAGTTAGTTCAGTATATGCTTCCTGCGACAGAGGCAGATGGAAGTGCTCCGAGATCTCTGGAAGCTCCAAAAACTCTCTGACTGTGATTGTGTCATCAATGACAAAAGAATGAAGCCTAGGGAATTGCTCGCACAAAAGGACCACATTATTACCCAGCTGCCAGCGACCAAGCCAAAATACCACCGTGTTGCCAGCATGCACTTGTGGGACGAATAACTTGCAGAAGTTGGTGTACAAGCTCATGACATCCCTCCACCAAAAAGAGCCACAACTCTATGTGACCTGTGGTGGTGAAGCAACATAATAAGTGTCCCAAATTAATGTGACCCAAGGCACGTCCAATCTGTTAAAAAACTTGAAAAGATGCTTAAGTAACAAGGCTTCATTTTGGAGACCCAAATTAAGCACACCCAAACCACCACACTTCTTAGGTTTGCAGACCCGATCCCATGCAGCTAAGGATTGTCGAGGATTATTTGTGTTGCCTCTCCACAGACATTGATGCATGATTCTCTCAATCTGTTGCAAGATGCCCTTAGGGAGAGATAATGTGAACAGGAAATAGATTGGCATTGAACAAAGTACAGATTGTAGCAGTTGCAGCCGACTGCCTTGATTTAGCAAACAAGAGGAAGCAGACAGCCTTCGCTCAATACGATCCACAAGTGGCAGCAAATCATAGATCGTGGGCCTGGAAGTACCCATAGGTAGCCCCAGATATGTGAAAGGCATAGATCCCACATCACAACCTAGTAGGTTGGCGACCCGAGCGCCCTCTTCATCAGTCATATTGATTGGAATAAGAGATGACTTACTGAAGTTGATGCGTAAACCAGTTGATGCTGCAAAGGTGGTGAGCATGTCCTTGAAAGCGATCGACTGGTCATCAATCGCAGGAAAAATAATAAGTGTGTCATCCGCATATTGTACGATCGGGTAGTCATTGGAGTTTGTTGGGATTGGTAAAGTGAGTATGTTTCTCGAACACATCTCATTGACTACGGACTGAAGCAAATCCACCGCAATGACAAATAATAGCGGAGATAGCGGGTCACCTTGACGTACACCAGATCTGCAAACAAAATGATTACCTGGCACACCATTTAAGAGAACAGAAGAAGAACCCGTGGACAAAATGCTATTAATCTAGCCAGTCCAACGGGCATCAAAACCCTTGCATTGTAGGATTCAGAGAATGGCCTCATGCTCGATTGTATCAAAGGCCTTAGCGAAATCAAGCTTGAGGAGGATGATGGGTCGTTTAGATGCTTTGCATTGATGAATATATTCAAAACACAAGGCTAGACAATCTTGGATAAAGCGGCAACGAAGAAAACCGTATTGGTTGCGGTGTATACATCTGAGAATCACCTTTCGTAGTCGATTGGCTAGCAATTTAGTCAGAAACTTTAAACACGTGTTTGTCAAGGATATCGGCCTGAAATCACCAACCACTTCTGGACTTAGCTTCTTGGGGACCAAGGTAATTAAGGAATTATTAAGACATTCCAAATTACACTTCCCCTCATAAAATTCATTGACAAGTTGCATAAAATCCTCCTTGAGAATAGACCAACACCTCTTTAAGAACAGACCTGTAAAGCCATCGGGGCCCGGAGCACGGTCGCACGGCATGTTCTTAATTACAGCATCAACCTCAGAATCCATGAACGGCACAGATAAATCTTCCAGACCGTCAACTCTCTGAATTAAATTGGGCAGATTAAAACCCATTTGTATTCCTTTTGCATGGCCCATACGCTGATTGAAATCAGACCAAAACATGCCCGCCAACATTTGGTGATCAGAAACCAACTCACCCGCCGAATTCTTGATTGAAGAAATCGTATTCCTTCGGTATCTTTCAGTGGCCATGGCGTGAAAAAATTTAGAATTTTCCTCCCCAACCTTAATGCTTTTGATCGTGCAGCGTTGCTTCCAATAAACATATTGCCAGTGCAGAATATCCTGCAGATGCAACTTAACTATTCGCCTGAAATTGAATTCAGGCCAACTTAATGGCCGGATCTCCTCCATCTCATCAAAGTACAGAATAACTTTGTTACAATCAGAAATTAGCGCCTTAACTGTGGAGAGCTTTAAATGCCATTGTTTTAATGCATGTTTGAGCGCTTTGAACTTAGCGGATATCGTTAAAGCCGCTGTAGGTTTACGCGCCGTGCTGCCCCAAACCTATGCAACACACTCATTAAAGCCAGGTAAGTCAACCCAGTAATTTTTGAAGCGAAAAACTTTAGCCTTGGGAATGTCTGTGGCAATTGTGACAACACAATTAACATGATCTGATGTCGATCGTGCAAGAGGCAAGACCAAAGTGTTTGGATGATCCGAGGTCCAAGCAACCGAGGTGAAGAACTAGTCAATTTGTTCAAGAAGTGGCTGAGATTGCATATTCGACCAAGTGTATTGCCTTCCCTTAATTGGCAGCTCAACAAGACCCAAGTGACCTATGATTTCATTAAACAAAAAATGTCATTGACATTACCACCAGACAGGTTACGGTTTTCAAGTGACCTCATAAAGTTAAAATCTCCCAAAAGAAGCCATTTGTCATCCCAATTAATGTCCAGATTATATAACCACTGCACAAACTCATCACGTGCAGGACTCTGAGAAGGGCCATAAACGGTCACTAGCTTCCAAACCTCAGATGTATGTTTGGAAAGAAACTCCACAATAATACCAAAAGGTTTGGACTCAATTAACTTGCCCTCAAAAAAAGAAGAATTCCAAATAAAAACCATACCAGCTGATGCACCGACCGAAGGCACATATGCAAAATTGTCAGAACGGCGAGGATAGAACTTTCTAATGAACCTATGATCAATATGCATGCACTTAGTTTCTTGTAGGCAAACCACTGAACAACCACTTTCATCAATTTTCTGTTTGACAGCAAGCTGTCGCGCTTCAGAATTAAGGCCACGCACGTTCCAACATAGAACCTTCCATTCTTTAAACCTAGTCTGATTCATTACAAACCATAAGACGATGCAGCAAAAGTAGACCACGCAATGATCCACATAGACCGGCTAAACAAAGCAAAATGACAGAGTTAGAAACATAAAGACATAAATAAAGATAGATGACGTTTAAAGTGGTACTCCATGGACCAGAAAGCAGACATATGCACTCAATCATCAGAACTGCTGCTGTTGGTAGGTTGAGCTAGATTAGCAACAAGCTTATCCGCAATGATCTTCTCTGGAGCAATGCGCAGACGAGCCCCAATACGCTGAAGGTCAACAATGGCAATTGGTGGAGGCACAGAAGCATCCTCATCATACCTAGGCGACCTGGTCTTGCGTTTCTTCTGGGTGTGCAGAGATCTGTTCGGACCAGTAGATTTACTGTTGCCACTGCTTGGCAAATGGTAGCCATCCCGTAAGGCACTGAGACGTGCACTGCGACGGACTTCAGTCTCTACCAAAGCTGCAGATTTTCTCTTGCGTTCACGTTTCAGAATGACCCTTGGTGCAGCAGTGAACTCAAAAGTCTCAGTTACAGGTTCAGAAATGTCATCAAAACAAAGGGACCGAGCAACTGGCCTTTTTGCTGGAGAAAGCAGGCGAGTACTGACACTTGAAGAAGCAGGCACAAGTGGCAGAACAAAGCTTAGATCATATCCATTAAAGGAAACATCCCAAGACTTGCTAGAGAGCAGAAGAGACCCAAATCCAGACCTGAACATGAGCTTTGGGATTTCAGAAAAGCAGAGAGAGGGCATCATCTTCTGAAATGAGCGGTGCCACAACATGTCTGGAGGCAGGACATGCCCAAAGACTGTGAGAACCTGTCCAATATGCAGGGGAGGCTGCAAGGGAGCCCCATGTTGCTGAACAATGACAAAATCATCCACTGGCATGTTATTGACTGAATCATTTGAAACTTGCAGGACCATGGACTCCTGCGATTGCTCCACAACAACTTGATCTTCATCCACCATCTCCTGCTGCACATTGTGTGGCTAATCATGTGGGGCATCCTGGTGATGCGGCTCATGATTATGCTCTGGTGGAGGTAACTCATCCCAGCCAATTTCAGGAAATTCAGGCATAACCCAGTTATGGTTATGAAACTGTAGGTGTCCAGGGAGAGGATGCGGGTTGCCATCAAAGGGCATAGGGTCCTCATCTGCTGGCAGAATATCAGCAAAGTCTACAGAAAAGATGTATATCGGAGCAGTCCAAGAAATGCGGGATCCCCCAAAGTCAGCAAACTCCCGATACACAACATCATGAGGCACTAATGTGGTTGCAGGAAAAGATACATATGCCAGAGTATGAACAAGTAGAGGATCATCCTGGTGCCAGTGATGGAAACGACCAAAAGTACTGATAGCATCTGAAATAAACTGCGTGCGCCTATAATCCGGAGGAATTCCAACAAACATGACCCAGCCCCTTCTAAAACCTTGGATAGCTCTATAGTTAATACCCTCATCATGCGACACAAATCGAACAAATCTGTCATTGCCAAGATCAAATGGAGGAGGATCTACAAGAGCTTGCCTAGCAAATGGGCTATTGAAACGGAAGAGCCCAACTCCATGAATCCATGGCTGAGCATCAAGAATAGCGCGCCCAAGATTGTGAACCACAAAATTACTGACCATATTTCTGAAGATGAGGGTTTCCTCAGGCAAAGGGGCCGGCTCGACGATGACAATGGCGTAGTCTTCATGCTGTCGACCAGGAGCCACAGCCGGAGAGTAGAAGGTGCACGGGAGTTGCCACGGGCCACCATCGATGATCTCAAAACCATGCGGGATGAACGGCGTGGGGTCGAGCGCAAAGGTGGCCATTGCTGAATCCTGAGCAAGCTCTGCTGGCAAGGAGAGAGTCTTGGAGGATGGTGGCAAGCTGGGCGACGACGACGATGGGGCTGGCGGTGTGGTGGGCGGTGGCATAGAGGTAGGTGGCGGAGGCGTGTTGGGCGGTGGCTCTAAAGGCAATGGTGGAAGCGATGGGGTGGCAGGCGAGATAGGACTGGGCACAGACCCCAGGGTGGAAACCGAGGCGGCGGGCGAGTATATCTCCGCAGACCGTTCCGGAGAAACCGAATTGGTTCGTGGGACCCACCTGTAAGTTGGGGAAGGCGCAGAGTCGGAGCATCCCTTGGCTCTATGATCTGATCGAAAGCATTGACGGCATCTGACCTGGTTGGTGCACGAATTGGTGTGGTGCAACATGGATAAACAGTTCTGGCACTTCCAAACGTTGAACACGATGTCGTCGATAATATTATTAACCCTAGCAGAATCCCCAGCAGAGTCCATAATCAGTTGAGAATAACTTGCAGGCGAAGAAGTCACCTTATCCAAAAGTGGCACTGATGGTTGGGCCGCAACTTGGGCCATAGAAGCCGTACAGGGAGGAAAATCACCATGTTGGGCCAGAGATCCATGATGGGCCTGGGGTTCCGGTGCAACGCAAACAGATGGCACAACATCCTGCATGCCAGGTGATTGTACAGTTTGCGTGTCATGCAACACATTGCGGAATCCAGTGGGAGTTGTTTCGGAAATGATGACAGTATTATTGGCAGGGACGTTGATCGTTCCGAAAGAGATGGGTGGCATCGCCACCGTCCACTGGAGATTGCTCGCCGGCGGCGATGGCAAGATCACCTTCTCGGAAGGGTTAACTTCATAGCCAGCCTCAGTAATGGCGTCAACCAGGGGCTGATTAGCTGGGTATCTATAGCCCTTACAAACAGGGTACTGTTGGAACGTGGCAAAGGAGATTTTCTTCCTTGCCGAAGAACCCAATCTAAGAGAAGACTTTGATGGGGGTTTATTCATAGCAATCAAACCCAAAGTTGCACGCTTTTTAGTGGGACTAACCAGAATCCACTCAGCGTCACATTCCTTCCTCCAGATTACTAACTCACGTCTCCAATTTGGACCACCGTTTCCCCAAAGGTGAAAATAACATTTGAAATGCGGGCATGCATACGATCTCAACTTGAGAATGCAAAGGCCAACTTGCTTACAGGAGACAATAAAAGAAAATACCTTGCCCTTGATGAGTTGGACCGACAAATCAATGGCCGATCCACCAATTGCTGATTCCAATGCAGCCGCCACACAATCCTCATTAAGACAAAAATCATGTCGACTAAAGGACACAACCATAATGAAATGGCTCGTGTCGTCCAAAGGGTGGACAGATCTCCCGCAAGAAATGAAAACCTTATCCGCAAAGATGGAGCCCAGCGAGAAATCAAAACCCAAAGTTGATCCGCCAGAGGAACCCATAGGAGATGGGTATAGCCGTGTAGATCAAAGCCCGCCGGAGAAGATGAGCGGAGAGGATCCACAATTTACAGGCTAGAAGTGTAGGTCGATGGAAAACCTAGGCCGTGGGTGGAGAGGGTGGGTGGGTTCCATTCTCGTAATCTTTCAAGCCGTTTTCTCTTTAATTACTACTACAAGCATGGAAAGTAAACTAATTAAAAGCTACAACTAATTTTTTGTGTTTTTCTTAAGGTTTATTAAACACACAAGAAGAAAGCATAAAAAGGAAAATAAACTAGCATGGATACAATGAAAAAGTATGAGCACCGAAAACTAGCAATGAGTGTGTGAACATGAATGTAATGTCGGTGAGAAATACGTACTCCCCCAATCTTAGGATTTTGGCCTAAGTTGGTCTATGGCCACGGCTGGCCTGGCGGATATCCAAAGTTGTAGTTGGGGTCGTACTGAGATGCAGCAGCTATTGCCTCATGAGCTGCCGCTTGGAGACGGACCGTCTCCATCCTCCTCTTATACTTGTCCGCCTCCTCCCTGGTTATAACATATCTCCCTTTTGCCTGAAAGTCAAAGAAAGCAGGAGCAGGGAGAGCGGCGTGATAGGTGCGTCGCATGTCAAAGATTAGTCGGTACTGGAGGAACTGATCGTTCCTCTAAACAAACTGATGACGAACCATGGCCTCATAATCCAAATAAACAGGAGGCAACTCAATATCATACCCACGTATGGGTATACCAAGAAAATTAGCTAGATGGGTTGCATAAATTCCACCAAAGAAATCTCCACTAAATCTATTATTACGCAACCTACATGCAACAATGGCTCCCAAATTATAATGTCTATCTTCTAATACATCACTCCTGAGAACACTGAGGTCAGGGACACACATGTCACATGCTTCATCCTTACCATTTATGAACCTACCTATGAAGAGAGCAAAATAATGTATAGCAGGAAAATGAATGTTCCCTATGGTAGCTTGTGTTATGTCTATAGATTCCCCCACAGTTATACTAGTGAGAAAATCTCTAAATTCAGATTTGTGAGGTTCATTAGGACTACCCCATTGTGGAAGTTTGCAAGCAATGTTAAAATCCTCTAAGTCCATAGTATAAGTATTTTCATAGAGATCAAATAGGACAGTTTGAGAATTGCGTGACGATGAAACTTCAAACCTCCACACAAAGGAATCAGTGAGATAGTGGTACTGGCGGCATTTGTCTGCCTCGAAGCTCTCAAGATCAGCATTACGCACATATGCGTTAAATTCTTCCTTGATTCCTGCTCGATCCATAAAGTCCTCTGAAGGCCATTCACAAGCCCGTACTTGAGCTTCCCTCGGTGGTTCTTCGTCGGCATCGCACATTGCGAGCCTGGGAACTTGCTTCCTTGAATGACCACCTTGGTACATTTTCCTAAGAATATTTCTACCTCTGGAAAATTTCTGAAATTTTAGTAACTTCAAAATAAAAGTGAACCAAACTCAACAAAATTGATAGCAACTACTCCTACAAGTGCCTAGAGGCAATATCATGCATCAAAACTACTTTTGACCACATAAATTTGACATGCAAGCTCAATAACAGGGTCACCTAAGCAGCAAAAATATGCAATGAATAAAGCACTAGAACAAAAACTAATTGGACCATTGGAGGAGTCACATACCAAGGAACAATCCCCCAAAGCAGTTTTGTGAGAGGTGCTTTGAGCAAGGAGATCGAAAATGGCAGCAAAATGAGCTTGGACTCGGGTTTGAGCTGGTAAGTGATGTTTGTGGGAGGAAGAAGGAGTGTGTGGTAGCTGTAATAAGTGGAGGGAAGCCACCGTGGGTCCACGAGGCAGGGGGCGCACCCTCCACCCTCGTGGCCAGGTGCTTGCTCCCCCTGCTGTGTTTTTAGTGCCAGATATTCTCAAATATTCTAGAAAAAATCATATTTAATTTTCAGGGCATTTGGAGAACTTTTATTTTCGGGGTATTTTTAGTGCATGGATAATTCAGAAGACAGACATGAATTACTATTTTTGCTTTATTTAATATAAATAACAGAAAGTAAAAAGGGGGTAGAGAGAGTTATGTTTTCTAAATTCATCCATCTCATGCTCATCAAAAGGAATCCACTAACAAGGTTGATCAGGTCTTGTTAACAAACTCATTCCGATTAACATGGAACTGGAGAATTTTCGAATAACACTAGGTTACCTCAACGGGATATGCACATCCCCAACAATAAGAATATCATATTTCTTCTTGACAGTAGGAAGAGTAAATTCAAAACCTCCAAAAATAACCGATGGAATTTTTCCAATAGAGTTTATAGTGTGGACTTGAGGTTGTTTCCTCGGAAAGTGTATCGTATGCTCATTACCATTAACATGAAAAGTGACATTGCCTTTGGTGCAATCAATAACAGCCCTTGCAGTATTCAAAGAGGGTCTTCGAAGAATAATAGACATACTATCGTCCTCGGGAATATCAAGAATAACAAGGTCCATTAAAATAGTAACGTTTGCAACCACAACAGGCACATCCTCACAAATACCGACAGGTATATCAGTTCATTTGTTAGCCATTTGCAAAGTTATTTCAGTAGGTGTCAACTTATTCAAATCAAGTCTACGATATAAAGAGAGAGGCATAACACTAACACCGGCTCCAAGATCACATAAAGCAGTTTTAACGTAGTTTCTTTTAATGGAGCATGGTATAGTTGGTACTCCTGGATCTCCTAGTTTCTTAGGTATTCCACCCTTAAAAGTATAATTAGCAAGCATGGTGGAAATTTTAGCTTCCGGTATCTTTCTTTTATTTTTAACAATTTCTTTCATATACTTAGCATAAGGATTCATTTTAAGCATATCAGTCAAACGCATACGCAAGAAGATAGGTCTAATCATTTCAGCAAAGCGCTCAAAATCCTCATCATCCTTTTTATTGGATGGTTTAGGAGGAAAAGGCATGGGTTTCTGAACCCATGGTTCTCTTTCTTTACCGTGCTTCCTAGCAACAGAGTCTCTCTTATCATAACATTGATTCTTTGATTGTGGGTTATCAAGATCAACAGCAGGTTCAATCTCTACATCATTATCATTACTAGGTTGAGCATCAACACGAACATCATCATTAACATTATTACTAGGTTCATGTTCATTACTAGATTGTGTTTCAGCATTAGAAATAGAAATATCATTGGGATTCTCAGGTGTGTCAATAATAGGTTCACTAGAAGCATGCAAAGTCCTATCATTTTTCTTTTTCTTCTTCTTAGAAGGACTAGGTGTATCTACATTATTTCTATGAGAATCTTGCTCAATTTTCTTAGGATGGCCCTCAGGATACAAAGGTTTTTGAGTCAATTTACCACCTCTAGTCATAACTCTAACATCATTATAATTCTTTTTACTATTCAATTCATTGAGCAAATCATTCTGAGATTTAAGTACTTGTTCTACTTGAGTGGTAACCATAGAAGCATGTTTACTAATAAGTTTAAGTTCACATTTAACATTAGCCATATAATCACCCAAGTGTTCAAGCATATCAGCATTGCGTTTTAATTCCCTACCAAAATAAGCATTAAAGTTTTCTTGTTTGACCATAAAGTCATCAAACTCATCCAAGCATGGGCTAGCAAACTTAATAAATGGGATTTCAGCTTTATCATATCTATAGAGAGAATTTACCTTTACTACCTATGTCGGGTTATCAAGACCACGTATTTCTTCAACAGGCGGGAAATTAAGACCATGTATTTCTTCAATAGGAGGTAAATTCTTAACATCTTCAGCTTTAATACCTTTTTCTTTCATAGATTTATTTGCCTCTTGCATATCTTCAGGACTGAGAAATAGAATACCCCTCTTCTTCAGAGTTGGGTTAGGAGTTGGTTCAGGAATTGGATCAGGAAGTGTCCAATTATTTTCATTAGTCAACATATTATTCAACAGAATTTCAGCTTCATCTGGTGTTCTTTTCCTGAAAACACAACCAGCACAACTATCCAGGTGGTCTCTGGAAGCATAGGTTAGTCCATTATAAAAGATATCAAGTATTTCATTTTTCTTAAGAGGATGATCAGGCAAAGCATTAAGTAATTGGAGAAGCCTCCCCCAAGCTTGTGGGAGACTCTCTTCTTCAATTTGCACAAAATTATATATTTCCCTCAAAGCAGCTTGTTTCTTATGAGCAGGGAAATATTTAGCAGAGAAGTAATAAATCATATCCTGGGGACTACGCACACAACCAGGATCAAGAGAATTAAACCATGTCTTAGCATCACCCTTTAATCAGAACGGAAATAATTTAAGGATATAATAATAGCGAGTTTTCTCATCATTAGTGAACAGGGTAGCTATATCATTTAATTTAGTAAGATGTGCCACAACAGTTTCAGATTCATAGCCATAGAAAGGATCAGATTCAACTAAAGTAATTATCTCAGGATCAACAAAGAAATCATAATCCTTATCAGTAACAAAGATAGGTGAAGTAGCATAAGCATGATCATATTTCATTCTAGCATTCAGAGTTTTTTGTTTCAGCTTAGCTAATAGTTTCTTAAGCTCCTATCATTGCAAGCAAGAAAATCTCTAGCAGTTTCTTAATCCATAACATAGCCCTTAGGCACAACAAGTAATTCATATCTAGGGGGAGAGTCTTCATCATCACTTTCATCAATATTATCAGTTTCAATAATTTCATTCTCTCTAGCCCTAGCAAGTTGTTCATCAAGAAATTCACCAAGTGGCACAGTAGTATCAAGCATAGAAGTAGTTTCATCATAAGTATCATGCATAGCAGAAGTGGCATCATCAATAACATGCGACATATCAGAATGAATAGCAGGTGTAGGTTTTGCAAGCTTACTCAAAACAGAAGGTGAATCAAGTGGAGAGCTAGATGGCAGTTCCTTACCTCCCCTTGTAGTTGAGGGATAAATTTTTGTTTCGCGTCTTTCAAGTTCTTCATAATGATAAGTTGTCAGATGTGGGGCTCCGGCTAACCCTTAAGGTTCGAACACTGGGGTGCACACGAAGTCTTTCCCTCCTACCGATCTACGCTCTAGCTTGCTAAGATCGTGCGGACAAACTCGATGAACTCACAACACAGAAAGACACGGGGTTTATACTGGTTCGAGCCACCATTGTGATGTAATACCCTACTCCAGTGTGGTGGTGGTGGATTGCCTCTTGGGCTGATGATGAACAGTACAAGGGGAAGAACAGCCTCCTGAGATTGAGGTGTTCTTGTGCTTTCGGACTTGTGTGTCTCTCTTGCTCTGGTCCGGTCTCTCCCCTACTATGGTGGCTAGTCATATTTATAGAGCCCCTGGTCCTCTTCCCAAAAATTGAGCGGGAAGGGAGCCAACAATGGTGGGCTAATTCGAAGGGGGAGAACTAGTAGAAGCTATCCCGACAAAAGCAGTCTTCGCGTGCATAAAGCTCTGGTGGTGACGCCGTCTTGGGCTCCACGATGACCTCCGTCTTGCAGTCCATGGTCTTGGTCTTGTTGCACCAAAATGGCAACCTTTGCTTGAGGCCCCGGTACTCCGCGGCTGCGCTTGCCTCCCTTGCACCAAAGAGGAAACGAGGACGCTGCACGCGCTGGCGCCCGCCTGGTGTCGATCGTCATGGCTCACGTCACGAGAGCCTCGTGAGGTTTGCCCCGCCTTAATATCTCTGCTCCTCATGAGCCTGCCTGACCAGGCCGCTCCAAAGGAGGTCTTGCATCATCTGCCTTGCGAGGATTGGCCCCTCCCGAGGGTCTTGGGTGCCTTGTTGGTGAAGATGGGCCGTACGGCCTGATGGCTCCACCACACCATGGGCCGCAGGCAGGCATGTCTGGGGACCCCCATTCTCGGAACGCCGACAGTAGCCCCCGGGCCCAAGGTGCGCGCGGGCTTGGATTTGCGGCGAAGCCAAGGGTCAAGTTCGGAGCGCCGCGGGCCCCAAAAGCCCGCGGCCTCGGTCGATGCGTGGCGGTTGATTGGACGTGGGCGTCTCCGCTTCCCCACGCTGCCTCGATGACTGCATGACTTGATAAGTCCCTGCGACATGCAAGGGAAACCATCATTACCTGCGATCGTGGGAGACGCCGGTTGGCCTTCTCTTGCTATAAATGGGGAGGGGGCGGAGCCC
Source organism: Triticum urartu (assembly GCF_056163025.1). NCBI lineage: Eukaryota > Viridiplantae > Streptophyta > Magnoliopsida > Poales > Poaceae > Triticum > Triticum urartu. The sequence goes on from NC_141874.1 coordinate 542,165,070, forward strand.
CCGTTGCCCATCTCTTCCTCGCTTTCTCGCTTCTTCTTTGCTTCATTGATTGCAGCACCTCTGATGGCACCATGAAGGAAGTTCTCTACCACCGGGAAGGGGAAAGCCCCTCACGAGGGCCCCGGTTCCCCGGCGCCCAAGCGTGGTCACGGCCGTCTGCGCAAGAACGCTGCGACCCCCACCGTGGCCCACCGTCAAGGCGGCGCCGCAGCACGCGGAGGGGACCGTCCCAACCATGGTGGTCTAGCTGACGAGGAGAGGTGCGTGATGGTGGCGCAGCCTCCCCGCCCACGCTTCCATTCAGCAGAGGTGTCGCCGGAGTTCGTTGTCTGGTCGGAGAGCCCGACTGGGAACTGGCTCCAGCTTCCGCGCTTCTTTGTCGATGAACTGTTGGCCCCTAGTCCAGGCGGGCTCTGGTTGCACGCGGATGGTTGCTGCAGCAAGGCCTCCTGGGTCGCGGTCGAGACTTCCGCCGCGGGCAACATAGCCCTGGCCTGCGGCTGGCAGACGTTCGCCCATGCGCGCGGCCTGGGCAGGCGGTGCACGCTCCACTTCAGGTATGACGGTGGGTCGACCCTCTACGTGAGGGTGTTCGGGGAAGATGGTCACCGCACCGGGTGCTGCCCCGAGACAAACGACGGTGAGGAGGTGCTCGACATTGGCGACGGTCGCGACGAGGATGAGGGCGAGCCTGCCCTTGGCGGCGACCGTGTCTCTTCCAGCTATGGCGGCACTTCCTCCAGTGACAGCTCCAGCAGCGGTGGCTACGACCAGCTGCCGCGCCCGCTTCGAAGGAGGCAGCGGGTCATCTCATCGCCGTGTCTCCGTGAAGCGCGAGGAGGGGTCTGGCTAGGCTCGGGGCGTCGCCAAGGGCCTGCCTCTGCGGATTGCTGAAACGCCACTTTGTTTAGCTTTTTCCTTTTTTCCTGCATCAGAAAATGAAACCGGTATGGGCCCAGAGGGGCATGTATCGAACTGTGGTTCTTGGTTAATGCAACGTGCATGTTATTCCCATGCCATGTTGTTATTTTGTGCAAAGATAACTTAACCTGATGCGTCTGGGATGCCCTTTCCTTCATGAGGTGCCTGCCTGGTGCGTTTGGGACGCCCTTTCCTTCACAAGATGCATGCGTTTGCTCAGAAACTGCCCAAAAAATTGTTAGTGGGTGCGCTAGAGGGTTTGCCGTTCACCCAAACCTTGACTTGGCGCTTTGTATTACGGTACCCGAGGGGCACGAATTAGGAGAGATGTGCCAGCTTTCAGGCTCGAACAAGGGTGACTCGCGAGAAGGCAGAGAGAAGAAAAACGCTCGCGAGGGCACCTGCCTAGCCCCCTCGCGAGGTATGCGAGAGAGAGACCATGAGCAAACCAGAGCCGAAAAACGCGGTAAAAGGCGAAGGAACCAAATCAGCAAGGAACGCCAAAAGCAAACTTGATTAAGGAGAAGCGAGCCAACTACGTAAAGCAAATGAAAATCCGCGTCTGGCACCTAATCTAGTCTTCAAGTCTTCTCACCAGTGTGGAGCTAAGTGCTGTCCACTAGGCGTGGGAGGGAGCCCAGGGCCTGAGGCCGGCGCTCCTGAGACTCTGGGGCATGTACAGCCCCAACTTATTATTACGTGAGAGTGTCACGGGCGGTGATTCTTCACAGGCACCGGGCCTTCTTCACAGGCTCTGGGCCTTTCTTCACAGGTTCTGGGCCTTGCTTCACATGCTCTAGGCCTTGCTTCATGGGTAGAACTTTCGGAGGTGCTAGATGTTCCAGGCGTTTTGGATAGGTGTCCCTTCTTGCATCTCCAGGCGCACGGCACCAGGCCTGGAGATGTGGACGACCCTGAACGGGACCTCCCACATGGGTGAAAGCTTGTGCAACCCTTCCCTGGAGAGGACCCGCCTCAGGACCAAGTCACCCGTCTCCAGCGTCCTAGAGCGAATGTTGCGGTAGTGGTAACGCCACATCGCTTGCTGGTACCTTGCCGCCCTTGATGCAGCTTCGTGTCGACGTTCCTCCCCCAGTATGAGATCCATCCCCCGCATGGCGTCCTACTGCATTTCGTCGAACGCCAGAACCCACACGGAGCGATGCTTGACCTTGTGAGGAAGGACTGCTTCAGCTCCGTAGACGAGGAAGAACGGGGTCTCGCCCATTGGCTTGGTAGCGGTGGTGCGGATGGACCACATCACGGACTGGAGCTCGTCGTGCCAGCCCTTGCTGTAGGCCTCCAGCTTATTCTTGAAGGTCCTGGTCTTGAGGCCGCTCAGGACCTCAACGTTGGCGTGCTCAGCCTGACCATTGCTCCTAGGGTGGGCCACCGAAGCGTAGCAGATCTACGTTCCAAGGTTAGCACAATAGGTTTTAAAGAGGTTACTAGTAAACTGCAACCCGTTATCTATGATGATACAGTTGGGGACCCCGAAGCAGCTCATGAGGCCCTTGATGAACTTGACAGCAGAGCCGGCTGGAATGGTTCGGACGGCTTCCACTTCCGCCCACTTGATGAACTTGTCGATGGCGACGTAGAGATAACGGTAGCCCCCTGGCGCTCATGGGAACGGGCCTAGGATGTCTAGCCCCCAGACCGCGAACGGCCATGTGAGCGGGATGGTTTGGAGGCCCTGAGCAGGATGATTGATTTGCTTGGCGTGGAATTGGCAAGCTTCGCGGGACTTCACCAGCTCGGCTGCATCATTGAGTGTTGTGGGGCAATAGAATCCACTGCGGAAGGCCTTGCCGACGAGGGTCCGCGCTGATGAGTGATGTCCACAATCCCCATCATGTATGTCAATCGGCAGCTCCCTCCCTTGATCGCTGGAGATGCAGCGCAGCGTGACATCGTTCGATCGTGTCCTGTACAACTCGCCGTCTCGAATGCAGTATGTTGTGGCCTGTCGGGCCACGTGCTCCGCGTCCTCTTCCTTCTCCGTCAGTGTCCCATGCATCAGGTACTCCTTAAACTCCTTGGTCCAGCACTTCTCCTGGGGCTCGAGCGCCAAGAGTAGCTGAGCTCCTGAGGTTGGGCCGCAAGCTGGTGCTCTTGTGGCCGGGGGCTGTGGGAGCTCCTCCCGTGGCTGAGTCATGCTTGAGAGAGGTGGCGTAGCTGACGGCTTGAAGAGCCGCTCTTCGAAGACGCCGGGCTCTTGCAGTTGCCGCTTGGATGCTCTCTTGGCAATGTCGTCGGTTTCCTTGTTGGTGCCCCTGGGCATGTGCTGCAGCTCCAAGCCTGAGAACTGCTTTTCCATCTTGCGCACCTCCACAAGGTAGGCCTCCATGTGCTCGTCCTTTGGCTCATACACTTTGTTGGAGAAGTTGACAAGAAGCTGCGAGTCGCCCTTGATGGTAAGGCGCCTCACCCCCAGAGCCGCCGCAGCCTTCAGGCCGGCTATGAGGCCTTCATATTCTGTGATATTGTTGGAGACCTTCTCGCCGTGCTGGAAGTAGAGTTGCACGGCGTAGTAAAGCATGTCCTGAGTGGGCGAGATGAGCACTGCTCCAGCCCCCGCGCCCTGGTGCACAAAGGCGCCATCAAAATACATGACCCAGCCGTCGGGTGCCTCACTTCCTGGGAGGTGGACTGGTCTTCTCCTTCCTCAAGAGCCGGGGCATCTGTCCATTCCGCCACAAAATCGGTGAGCGCGGCTCCCTTGATGACCCTGGTGGTGCTGAACTCCAGTTGGAATGCTTGCAGCTCGATGTTCCATTCAGCGACCCTTCAGTCTGAGTTTGGGCTCCTAAGTACCCTCTCCAATGGGTAAGATGAGACGACCTTGATGGGGTGCCCCTGGAAGTAGTGTCGCAGCTTGCGCGAGGCCACCAAGAGTGCGAGCAGGAGCTTTTACGGCATGGGGTAGCGTGCCCTTGCGTCTCGCAGTACGGTGCTGACGAAGTACACCGGGTGCTCGATGAGGGCTGGCAAACTGTTGAGGCTCGGATCTTGCGAAGATTGTGGCGCATCCTGAGGTGGAGGGCTTCCTGAGACTTGGCCATCCTCAGGAGTTTCTGCGTGCTTGAGCTTCCGCCGCTGATGGCTCTGGTGTGCCTTCCTGACCCTGCGCTGCATTAGCTCTGACTTGGCGCGGCACACCTTTGTCTCTGCGCTCCTCCCAAACCACCACCAGCGCCATGCTGGCGGAGTACGGGGTGGCGGCAAGGTAGAGTACCAGAGGCTTGAGATGCCGTGGTGCCACCATCACCGGGGGGATGGTGAGGTATTCCTTGAGGTCTTGGAAGGCCCGGTCGGCCTCCGGGGTCCACTCGAAGGGGCCTTTCTTCTTCATGAGCTTAAAGAAGGTTAAGGCGCGCTCGCCTAGCTTAGATATGAAACGCCCTAACACGGTCACTCGTCCTGCCAGCTTTTGCATCTCCTTGAGGGTCTGTGGTGGGCTCATGTCTTTGGTGGCCTTGATCTTCTCCGGGTTCGCCTCGATCCCTCTGTGGGATACGAGAAACCCTAGCAGCTTGCCAGAGGGGACGCCAAACACACACTTCTCCGGGTTAAGCCTCAAGTTCACCTGGCGCAAACTCTCAAAGGTCTCTTCCAAGTCTTGAATCAACGTCCTCACCTCGCGAGATTTGACCACTATGTCATCAACGTAGGCCTATGTGTTCCTGCCAAGCTGCCGCCCCAAGGCGATGTGCATCAGCCGCTGAAAGGTTGCACCCACGTTGCGAAGGCCGAAAGGCAGGCAGGTGTAGTAGTACACCCAACATGGTGTCAAGAAGGCCGTCTTCTCCACATCCTCCACCGCCATCTTGATATGATGGTATACAGAGAACGCATCTAGGAAACATAACAAATCGCACTCGGCGGTGGAGTCGACGATTTGATCGATGCGCGGCAGGGCAAACCGATCTTCGGGGCAGTCTTTGTTGAGGTTGGTGAAGTCGACGCAAATCCGTTCCTTCCCACCTTTCTTCGGTACTACGACGGGATTCGCCAGCCATTCGGGGTATCGAACTTATCAGATGGTACCTGTCACCTCCAGTTTGCGTGTCTCTTGGACGATGAAGGCCTGCTTCTCAGTGGACTGCCGTCTTGCTCGCTGCTTTATGGGGTGTACGTTGGGGCATACCCTTAGATGATGCTGGATTACCTCTCTCGGGACCCCTACCAGCTGATTGGGCTCCCACGCGAATATCTCCTTGTTCATGCGCAAAAACCTCACCAAAGCTTCTTCTTGTCCCGGGCCAAGGCCGGTTCCTATGGTGAAGGTGGCTCCTGAAGACCCATCCTCGTTGACCGGCACCTGCTTGGTCTCCGCCTTGTCTTGGGTGAACAACTGCCTCTTCTTGGTGGGCGCAGTCTCCTTGGCCTCGGGCGCATCGACGCCGGCTGGCTGTGCCACTGCCGCGGTCTTGAAGGCGGGCCTGAGCGCTGTCATGGCCTCCTTAGTGTCCCCCTCAATGGTGAGGACGCCCTTGCTCCCTGGCATCTTCATGAGGTTGTAGGCCGGGTGAGTCGCCGCCATGAACTGAGCGAGAGCCAGGTATCCGAGGATGGCGTTGTACGGGAGACCGATGCGAGCAATGTCAAAGTCCACCAGCTCGGTGCGATAGTTGTCTCGCGTGCCAAAGGTGACAGGGAGGCGGATCTGCCCCAGAGGGTGAGCAGCTCCACCACCCACTCCTATGAAGGGCTTGCTGAGGCCGAGCCGTTCGAGCGGCACATGAAGAAGGTTGAAGGCTTCCACGGAGAGCAAGTTTAGGCCGGCGCCGCCGTCGATGAGGGTCTTGGTGACGGCCACGTTGCAGATGGTGGGCGTGCAGAGCATCGGGAGCATCCCGGAGCCGACGGTGGAGCCGGGGTGGTCTTCCGAGTCAAAGGTGAGGTCGTCCTCCGGCGCAGCCCAACCCGGTGGAGCCCCCGGGCGCCTGCAGGCTGCCCCAATCTGACGGAAGAAAGGTTTGACGTGGCGATCTGAAGGAGGTTCTTGGGAGCCACCTAGCAGTGTCGCGACTGCGTGGTGTGCCGGCGCCGTGTAACGCGTAGCGAAGAGGTCGCGGAGTTCCCCCTAGAATGTCACCGTGGATCCCGGTAGGTTGAGCAGCCAGGCGCGCGGCTCGCCGGTGAGCACCAGGGGGAACAAGTTTGCCATGATCTTGTCGTCGCCTCCGGCTTCGAGGACAGCCTCCTCGTATGCTAGCAGGAATAGCGCCGAGTCTGCCGCGGCATCTCTGGCCCAAACTTGGCCGGCCACTGCACTTGCCGCAGAGCGGGGGCCAGGGCTCGGTACCCAGACTCCCTGCTGCTGGTGTTGGCCGCAGAGGTTGGTGGCGGGGCACCTGCCATGGGAGCATAGTGCGGTGGTGTGGGGCGCTGGTTGGTGGAGAGAAGCCCCGGCGCACCCCTACCTGGCGCGCCAAATGTCGGATGTGGGGCTCCGGCTAACCCTTAAGGTTCAAACACTGGGGTGCGCGCGAAGTCTTTCCCTCCTACCGATCTACGCTCTAGCTCGCTAAGATATTGCGAACGAACTCGACGAACTCACAACACAGAAGGGGTTTATACTGGTTCAGGTCACCATTGTCGTGTAATACCCTACTCCAGTGTGGTGGTGGTGGATTGCCTCTTGGGCTGATGATGAACAGTACAAGGGGAAGAATAGCCTCCTGAGATTGAGATGTTCTTGTGCTTTCAGACTTGTGTGTCTCTTTAGGTCTGGTCCGGTCTCTCCCTGTGACAGCCTGGGTTTTGCCCTTTCTTATTTGCTTGATTTTTCATTTGAATTTTTTTGAAACTTGGAGTTTCTGAATCTTTTCATATGGACTTAAACACTTGGGCATCCTTGGCTTTCACCCAAGTGCTTCACTTCCCTCCTAAATCATCATTTCACTTCCAACCCACCCAAAAATAATCTTTGGAATATTTTTCTTAAATGAAAAATATTCATTTTCTTTCCAAAAACCCTAAGCGAGTTCTGTTTGCTTCAAAGCAACCCCAATTTTTATGGCTCAGAAAAATCTGAGATAATTCACAAATATTCTATGAACCCTAGTGCACCTTCCTAAGCAAAAATATTTCATCACTTTCTGGAATATTTTTGCTACAGAAAATCTTTTCTATTCTGGACAGAAATGGTGGTTTCTACAACAACTACCATTTTACTTGCTCCATTTGACCTGAACTTTCTTGTGCATCTTTACCTTAGTAACTTACCACTAGCCTCCAAAGCATAGCTTCAAACTCCAAGCCATTTGACCACAGTAACATCACCAAGTTACTGACCAGAAACTTACTTGGTGTGTGAAAACTTCTCTACTGCACCTGGATCCAAACCAAATCGTGGTAACACTCAAAACTACCATGAACAACATGCCAGACATTGAGTTTTTGCTTAGATCGACCTGATGTCATAGTTCACGCGGTGACCGCGTTCGCCCAGGCATGCTGGCATGCAGCCGATGCGCTCTGCGACGCGCCCGAGCCTCTGTTTCTCGCGTGCTCACTTCCCCGCCTGCCCAACCATGCCAACCCTCGCCACCATCATCGTCTCAATGTCCTTAACTCCCCCCTGGCGCTCGCCGACGCCGGAGCTTGCCGCAGCAAGCACGGGCAAGGTCCGGCCAGCCCAACAGTGCGGAGCGCACTGTGCTCGTCGCCATCCTCTTGATCATGTGCTCGTCTCCGCCCGCCCATAGTGGCCGCGTGAGCTCCGTCGCCTTCTCCCCATCTCACTGACGCCGCTCGTCGCCGGGCGCCATGGACAGGTGTCCACCGGCGGAGCCCGGAGCACCCTCGCCGCTCGCCTATAAATAGAGCCCTCCCTAGCCTCCTCGAGAACCATCCAGCACTCACACACACCCCATGATCGAGTAGGAAGCCGGAGCTCACGCGGTAGCTCCAGCCCCTCCCAGACCTGGGCGACCCCTCCAGGGCCTCCGCCTCTCTCCGGTGAGGCCGTCTCGCCCGCTTGGAGCCCCTGGAGTGGCCTCTGCTCGCCGTCTTCCTCAACTCGGCGACCTCCACATTCTGCCTCCGCTTGCGAGGTTGATTCCGACGCCGTCCGACCGCCCCTAGCTATGCTATGGGTATGGGCAGGTGCGCCTCAACCCCCTCTTGCCACCCCTCCCTCTCGTTTGAGCCAAGGAGCCCTCGTCACCGGCGAGAGCTCCGGCGAAGCCGCGACCCCCTCTGTTTCCTTCTCCCTCTTCCCCCACCTGACTAGCAGGGCCCACTAGTCAGCTACTCAGTACGCGCGCGAAGCGGTACGAGTGGTGGCGCCCCTGGGCTTTACGCCTTCGACGTCACCCCCAGTCTATTTCTTTTATTCAAATTCATTTGAATTTACAGAACACTTCAAACAGTTATAACTTTTCAACCATAAATCCAAATGAATTGATTCTTTTTGCATTGTGTTCTTTGATAAGAAATCTAGCATCTCACCAAAGATGAGATTTTTCTGAGCTGTCTAGAATTTCTGGTGATTTTCAGAAGTGTTCTTGATATTTTCTTTTTGTGTTTAAAACTATTTTCAGAAGGTGAAGCTTGTCTTGAGGATCACCAGGAGGCTTGTGAACCTCATCTGCACTAAGGCAAGCCACATCAAGATTTTCATGGTGCCATTTCAATAATTGTGATTTTCTTACTTGAATGAAATGATTAATCCATGCTTTTAAATGATTATGGAGTTATTTATATTCTGTTAGTTGTTATGCTTGATTTACAGAATGGGTGAAACTAGTTTAGTGGATAAAGCAAGATAAGATTTATTTGAGGTGATGTTAGAAATAATTTTGTTATGCATGTTAGCAATTATTTAAAGCTATATTTTTTCCCTCTTAGATTGATAAAAAATTGTTAGAAAATGTTCTGTTAAATACTTGTTTAATCATATTACTTGTCTTACAGAATGTTTGAACCCAACTTAGTGATAAAGAAAGTAAGAGTTGTTGATAGTGAAATATTTTTGACAAGAATATGAGAAATTTATCGGAGTTACTTTCTTGCGTAAGAAATCAATAAAACTTGTTGCAAAATATTTTGGTTAAGTTGTGAGTTATTTGAGCAAGTAGAGTAATTTGAGTTGTTGACGTTATGCGTGGTGTGTATAAGGATGACATTGGTCATTTTTTTAATCACTATATGATGCATGTGTTGTTTTGCATTTCATGGCATGCTATGACACCGATCATTTTTAGTTTAAAGTTAAACCTGAATATAACTCAACTTGAATATACCATTGACTAGGTCATGGTGCCACTGAATCGAGTTTCTTTCCAGTGCAACCACATTTGCCTTTGTGGGAAGGCCTTGATTCGGTCCATTGACACGGCCTCTGGTCAGTGCCTCCATCTAGGGAAGGTTATGTCGTGCTTGCCCTGGCGCGGTAAGCAGACATAATCTTGTGTGCTTGTTGATGAGATTATGGTACCGAGTCCCCGAGTGGGAGTGTCCCCGAGTGGGAGTGTTTTGACCACGACGGTGGTTGGGGTGTCTTTGGTAGACACGAGGCCACCCAGGACCAGCCCGTTGGGGATTTGGGTCGGAGTGGCCGGGAGAGTGCTGTGGCAATGGAGGGGTTTTGACGGAATGCCGTTGGTCCACCCGAATGGGAGTGCGAGGCCATGGGTTCCGTGGTGTGGGTACAGTGTGCTACCTCTGCAGAGTGTGTAATCTATCGATAGCCGAGTCCACGGTTACGGACACCTCGTAGTAGGTCCCACTATGTGTCAACGTTTAATAAAAATTGCACACTAAGCTATGAACTTTGCATTGTTGATGGATGGCAGAAAGGCCATCGAGGCAGTTGGGACCAAATGTTGGTCGTGGTTGTGATCGCCGTAAGGATCATGAGTTGATCTTGAGAAAGACCACTTTGGTGGTGTGTTTGTGATCTAGAGATGATCACGGTTGGTAAGCTGTCCCGAGGGACGTTCGAGCATGATCACTGCATGTTGACATATAGTGTTGCATTTTTAATAATTGGTTAAATATCATGATATTGTTTGTCATTATGATTATGCCTGTTGTGAGCTTGCAAGTACATTCAATGTACTGACCTGGCGTGTCATGCCAGATTTCAGGAAAGTATCGTTGGAGAGGAGCGCTGCTCGAGTCTAGATCGTGTCCACATCGGTGTCCCTGTGATATGGAGCTTCCGCCACGACGTTATTCCACTACCACATAGTTGTTCGGATCGAGGCCCCTTTATGTTCACTAAATAATGTACATATTGTTCAGCTGCACTGAGTGTGCCGCTTGGCCTCGATAGCTGTTGTAATGTAACTTTGTTCCGCTAGCATCAATAAAGCGGTTGTTATTCTGTACCAAGATGTTGTGTGTTGCCAGAAGACATGGTCTGGGCTGGCAATGCATGGTAAACTGGTCGCTCTGAGCCGGGGTGCCACAACGCTTAGTATCAGAGCCGCACCGACTGTAGGCCACGCTAGACTACGACGCGCTAGATACGAGTTTTAGTTGAGTGCTGGTAGTAATTTGTGCTGATTATTGAGTTGCATGCATTCGGTTTATATTTTTTTATGCTAACCTGCTAATGGTTATGGGTGTAGATGGCTCCGGTGCCATATCCGTGCTAGTTGCAGCTGATGCCGTACACGTCTCCGCAGCTCCTTCGCAATGTGTGGCGTCGGTTGTACCCTCTCGGAGATGACCCAGTCTATCGTGTGTACCGGGAGCATCTAGCTGATTCAGTATATGAGTATCACACAGTGGTCACTCTGCGCACTAGTTCCGATTCCTGCTCTTACACTCGCACTTCTCGGAGCGGTTATGCCTCCACCGCTTCTCAGGCTGTCCAGTTTGCTGCATTCGAGGTCCTTGTCGAGCTTCGCTACAACAAGGTCCGAATGCATAAACACCTAGGTTTCTACTACTACCCATCTCTGCACGACAATGGTCGTGTCCGTTTCCTTCTCATTGATCCGGAGTCTAATAGTGTTGCTAGCCACCTTGCTCGTTATATCACTGCTAGCTATCTCATGATCCACGAGCTGGCTCGAGAGTTGACTCGTACTCGTACTACTTTAGCCACTACTTTGGTCACTTCTAGATCCTCCACTACCCCGTCTTCACTGGGATTCACCCCTTATGTCCCAGTCAGTTCTAGCTCCCCTATTTTGCCGGGACTCCCCCGAGTAGCACGGGCGTCTCGGCCGCGAACCCTCTAAGTACTTCTGCCAAGTGGGTCTCATTTCTCGTTACCCCTGTAGCCCCGATGCTTCATCCTACCCCTACCCCTGAGGGAGAGCCCTCGAGGAAGCGCCGTCGTGTTACCTTTAACCCGGAGGTTTCCGTTAACCATGTCAGTTCGGGATCCGAGACCACTTCAGGGGAGGACGCCGCAGCACTAGTAGAGCAGTAGTATCTTTGAGTATTCGCTGTTGTCTGGATGATGTATGGATGTAGTCGTACGAGTCATGATTTTTTGTTGCCTGTATGAGAGTAGTGAACTAGTCATGTTGTTTACTTTTCATGTATGAGTCTATGTATAATTATGTTGAGACTTTATTCGCCGTATTTTTCGCTCTTCTGCTTTCTTCCGGGATTTGTCGCTGGCTTTTCCCCAATCTTACTTTTGGGTGTTTCTCATCTTGATTGTGTTGTCTTGGGAAAAATTCACAATAGGATGATGCGGGGAGGCAGCAGTAGCAACGTTCGTGAGGGAACTCCTGTTCGTCGTTCCACATGACAGGCAGGACATTCTCCCGAGCCGTACGTTCAGCCACCACCTCCACCGCCTGATCCTCCCTCCACCGAGCAAATTCTGCGTATGTTTGAAGAAAAAAGGAACAATGATCTGATTGAAATATTGAGAAGTGTTCAAGCTATGGTTGGACAGAATGGCAACCAGAATGGTCATCACTCAAAGCTGTCAGATTTTCAGAGGACCAATCCACCCAGTTTCAGTCAGAATGTTGACCCAATGGATGCAGACGATTGGTTACGCACAATGGAGAAAAAGCTTGAGATTGCCCGTACTGAAGGAAATGATAAAGTTCCATTTGTAATTCATTACCTTGAAGGCGCAGCTGCCATATGGTGGGAAAATACAAAGGCCATGTGGCCGATTGATGAGAAATCACCTGGGAGAAATTTAAGGATAAGTTCCGAAAATATCATATCCCTACTGGAGTTATGAAGGCCAATCAGCGTGAATTTCTCGCGCTCGTCCAAGGAAATCAGTCTGTGGCTGAATATCTGCAAAAAATTCAATCATTTGGCCCGTTACTCTCTGTATGACATGGCCACCGAAGAAAGGAAGATTGACATATTTCTTGGAGGTTTAAATCCGCAACTTCGGTGTGCTCTCAGTATGTTTGATTTCACGGATTTCCAAACTCTGGTGGACGAGGTGTTCATTGCTGAACGGGAGCACAAGCTTATATCCGATAATAGGCCTGCTAACGACAACAAGCGCAAGTTTGAGCCAAAGAAGGATGGGCCCCCTATGCAAAAGGCTCGTACCTGGCAGCGGACTCAGGTGGAATACAAGCCAAATTGGCAGCAGAATGTTAACAAGACCACCACTCAAGTCAAGAATATTGTGACCAATCCAATGCATGAGGAGCGTCAGCGCAATAATTCTTGTTTCATTTGCGGGTAGCACGGATATTATGCCAAGCAATTCCCCAAGAACAACAAGACGAATGCCCTAATCTGGCCGCAAGTCAATTTTATGGAGTCACGGCCAAACCAGCAAAACTTCACCGGGCACGTGCATCATATCTCCGCCGATGAAGCCCAAGAAAAGCCAGAAGTCGTCATTGGTATGTTTTCTGTTAATGACATACCTGCCATAATTTTATTTGACTCTGGGGCTTCCCATTCTTTTATTTGTCAGAGTTTTGCCACCCAAAACAATTTTCCTTGCACAATTTTGGGCAAAAATATGCTGGTACAAACCCCGGGATCCATAATCAAGAGCAATCTGGCCTGCCGTGATCTGGAGATCAATATCAACGGGGTCCGCTTTCCAACATCTCTGATAATCCTTGAGTCTGAAAAGTTGGATATTATATTGGGTATGAATTGGTTGACCAAATATCAAGTTTGCATAAACTGCGCAACCCGAGAAGTCAATCTGACCAGTCTGGATGGGCAGCTCACCAAATTCTATGCTCACAAGAATATACCCAAGCCAGAATTAGTGTGCACTGCTGTGGTTGAATTGGAATTTATTCCTGTGGTCAGTGAGTACCCTGATGTGTTTCCAAAAGAACTGCCAGGTATGCCACCAGATCGGGAACTGGAGTTTTCCATAGATCTTGTGCCCGGAACCGCACCGTTATACAAGAAGTATTACCGGATGCCCTCATCAGAATTAGTGGAGCTAAAGAAACAGCTTGACGTATTACTCTAGAAAGGTTATATTCGTCCCATCTCTTCACCGTGGGGATCACCGGCAATTTTCGTGGGCAAAAAGGATGGTAGTCTCCGTATGTGCGTAGACTAATGCCAGCTGAATGAGGTCACCATCAAAAATAAATACCCGCTGCCAAGGATTGATGATCTGTTTGATCAGCTCAGTGGGGCTAAGGTATTCTCTAAAATTGATTTATGGACCGGATATCATCAGCTCAGGATTAAAAAGGAAGATATTCCTAAGACCGCATTCACTACTTGCTACGGTCCTTACGAATATACCGTGATGTCCTTTGCTCTCACCAATGCCCGTGGTTTCTTCATGCATATGATGAACAAAGTATTTATGGACTTCCTCGACAAATTCGTGGTAGTCTTCATCGATGACATCCTCATTTATTCCAAGGGTGACGAAGAACACAAGGATTACCTCCGAGCAGTACTACAATGGCTCCGTGACCATTAGCTATACGCCAAGTTTAGTAAGTGCGAATTTTGGCTCAAGAAAGTTGGGTTTCTCGGACATGTACTATCCGCCGAAGGTATAGCCATGGACCCGAGAAAAGTAAAGGATGTGCTCGATTGGGTACCACCCACGACCGTGACATAGATCCGGAGTTTCCTCGGATTAGCTGGATACTATCGTTGTTTATTGAAGGGTTTTCCAAAATTGCTAAACCCATGACGGATCTGCTCAAAAAGGATACAAAGTTTAAGTGGACAAAGGACTGTGAGAAGAGTTTTAATGAGCTGAAGATACGACTGACAACCGCACCTGTATTGACTCTTCCAGACATTTATCGCAGCTTTGATGTGTACTGCGATGCCTCCAGACAAGGTATTGGTTGCGTGTTGATGCAAGACAGCAAGGTAGTAGCATATGCATCACGACAACTATGACCTCATGAGGGAAATTATCCTACTCATGATTTGGAATTGGCTGCAGTGGTTCATGCATTAAAAATTTGGAGACACTACCTCATTGGAAAAAGGTGCCAAATTTTTACCGACCACAAAAGCCTCAAGTACATTTTCACTCAGACAGATTTAAATCTCCGTCAGCGAAGATGGTTAGAGTTGGTCAAGGATTATGACCTTGGAATAAATTACCATCCAGGCAAGGCCAACGTCATTGCTGATGCGCTCAATCGAAAGCCCATCAGCTTAAATGTCATGTTAAAATCATTGCCCACCAAACTCCAAGAGGAGATCGCTCAGCTCAACTTGGTCATCATAGAGGCTGACCTCGCTAATATTTTGGAAGTTACCCCCACACTTGAGATGGAGATCTACAAGGCACAACCAACTGACACCAACCTACAAAGATGTGCCAAGGGCCAGATGGCAAAGCAGGCCTCTGACTTCTCCAAGGACGAATTCGGTACCCTCCGATTCCATGGACGCATTTGTGTGCCAAATCAACTGGACTTGAAGAAGAAAATCCTGTCAGAAGCCCACGAATCCTCATATTCCATTCACCCCGGAGGTACATAAATGTATGAGGACCTTAGACAAATATTCTGGTGGGATGGAATGAAGAAAGACATTGCCTATTTTGTAGCCTGTTGAGACATATGCAACAAGATGAAAGCAGATCATCAGAAGCCAGCCGGACTTTTCCAACCGCTGCCAGTTTCACAGTGGAAATGGGATGACCTTTGCATGGATTTCATCACAGGATTGCCTAGGACTCAGCGAGGCAAGGATGCAATCTGGGTTATAATAGACACCCTGACCAAGGTTGCTCATTTCATTCCGATCAGCACCAGATACAGAGCAAATGAACTTGCACAACTGTATGTATCTAGGATCGTCAGTCTGCATGGAGTACCCCGAAGTATCACTTCTGACTGAGGTTCTTTGTTTACCTCCGCTTTTTGGTCCCGTCTCCATCAAGCCTTGGGGACAACACTGAAATATAGTACTGCCTATCACCCTCAGACAGATGGACAGACAGAGCGGGTAAACCAAATACTCGAAGATATGTTGCGAGCCTGTGTGATAACCAAAGGAGCTAAATGGGAAGACTGCTTGCCATATGCCGAGTTCTCTTATAACAAGAGTTTCCAGACCAGTCTAAAGATGTCACCATACGAAGCTCTGTATGGCTGTAAGTGCCGCACTCTTCTATATTGGTCTCAGACTGGAGATAGCCGTATCTTCGGAACGGATCTCATGCTGGAAGCTGAGAAACAAGTTAGGGAAATCCGAGACAGGCTGCAATTGGCCAAATCTCGACAGAAGAGTTATTATGATGCCAAACATTGGCAGGTCAGTTTTGAACCCAGAGAACACGCATACCTCCGAGTCACTCCTATGAAAGGAGTCAAGAGATTTCAGACTCGTGGAAAGCTGGCACCCAAATTCATTGGTCCATTCCCGATTATGTCTCGAGAGGGAACGGTTGCATATCAACTGGAACTACCCCCGGAATTGGCAGACATACACAACGTGTTCCATGTTTCGCAATTGAGACGATGCATATCCCGCCCGAGAAAAGAACTACAATGGCTGAGATAGAATTGGCAAAAGATTTAACTTCTGAAGAAAGACCGTTCAAAATTTTGGATTAGATGGAAAGGGTCACTCGTAGTAAAGTCAGAAAATTTTACAAGTTTCAGTGGGAGCATCACACAGAGTCAAAAGCAACTTGGGAGCAGGAAGAATTCCTTAGGGATCAGTATCCAGAGTGGTTTTCCCAAGCAACCGAATCTCGAGGACGAGATTCATTCTAAGTGGGGGAGGTTTGTGACAGCGTGGGTTTTGCCCTTTCTTATTTGCTTGATTTTTCATTTGAAATTTTTTGAAACTTGGAGTTTCTAAATCTTTTCATATGGAGTTAAACACTAGGGCATCCTTGGCTTTCACCCAAGTGCTTCACTTCCCTCCTAAATCATCATTTCACTTCTGACCCACCCAAAAATAATATTTGGAATATTTTGTCGGATTTTGGGTTCCGGCAAACCCTTGAGGTTCGAACACTGGGGTGCGCATGGAGATTTCGCCTTCTACCTACCTGCACCCCTCCGCCTCGCTAAGATCTAAGCTATGGAAAGAACATCACAAGAGACACATGGTTTATACTGGTTCGGGCCACCGTTGTGGTGTAATACCCTACTCCAGTGTGTGGTGTGGTGGATTGCCTCTTGGGCTGATGATGATGAGCAATACAAGGAAGAACAGCCTCGCGAGGGTCTGTTCTTGGCTGGGGGGATGAACTGCTAGGAGCAGTTCAGTCGCCCTTCTCTATCTCTCTGTGTGTGATGCTACTCGATCCGATCCTAGCTAGTTTCTCTCTTGGCTTCTAGATTCTCCCTTCTTGATTCCCCTCTACCCTGGGGGTGGCTAGTCCTATTTATAGGCAAAGGCCCTGGGCCTCTTCCCAAATATTGAGCAGGAAGGGCGCCAACAATTGGCCATTTTGAAGGGGAACATCTGGTACACTTATCCTGACTAAAGTTGGTCCTCGCCTTCCAAAGGCTCTAGTGGTGACGCTGGCTTGGGCTCCACAATGACTTCCTCCCTGCCGTTGGACTGGTCTTGGTCTCGATGCACCGAAACGGGTGCCTTTGCTTGATGCTCTCGCCTGCGCTTGCTCCCTTGCACCAAACAGGAAAGGAGGACACTGCGCGGCTGGCGCCCGCCTGGCGCCTTTGGTCGTCATGGCTTGCGTCACGGGCACCTCGTGAGGTACCCCGCCTTGATCTCTCCACCTCCTCGTGAGCCAGCCTGATGAGGCCGTGCCTGAGGAAGCTCTGTGTCATCTGCCCCGCGAGGCTTGGCCCCTCGCGAGGGTCTTGGGTCTGTGTTGATGAAGATGGGCCGCGCTGGGCCCCCTTTTGAGCCACGCCACAGGCCGCAGGCAGGCAAGTCTGGGGACCCCCGTTCCCAGAACACCGACAGTAGCCCCCGGGCCCAAGGCGCGCCCGGACTTGGCCGTGCAGGGAGGCGAATGGGCAAGAGCGAAGCGCCGCGGGCCCTAACAGCCTGCGGCCTTGGGCGCCGCGTGGCGGTTGATTGGACGTCGGTGTCTCCACTTCCCCACGGCGCCTCGACAACTGCACGGATTGGACAAGTCCCTGCATGCAAAGCAGGTCATGATTACCTGCGATTGTGGGGGCCGACTGTTGGCCCTCGCCGACTATAAGTACGGAGCGGCGCACGCCCTTCCAGTTCATCCCCCTTGCTTCTCCTTCTTCTTCATGGCTCCGTCGAGGAGGTTCTCGGCCGCAGGGAAGGGGAAGGCTCGCCAGGTTGAGCCTGCCTCTCCCCAGCCCAAGCGCGGCCGAGGGCGCCCTCGCAAACATCCTGTGGCCTCCACGGCAGCTCCCCGCGGCCGTGGAGATGATTTCCAGCACGGTGACGGGCGGACTACTGCGGCCGGGGGGCGCGCTTCGGTCGCGCATTCCCCTAGGCCGCGCTTTCGCGCTGGAGAGGTGCTGCCGGAGTTCGTTGTGTGGTCGGCTGAGCCGACTAGCACCCGGCTTCAACTTCCTCGCTTCCTCCTCGGTGAGCTCCCGGCCGGCGCCCCAGGCGGCCTCTGGCTTCAGGCAGACGGCTGCTGCAGCCGGGCCTCATGGACTTCACTGGAGGTCTCCGCGGCCGGGAGCCTGGCCTTGACCCGCGGTTGGCAGACGTTTGCCCGCGCGCGTGGCCTGAGCCGTCGGTGCACCCTGCACGTCAAGTTTGACGGCGATGCCACCCTCTATGTGAGGGTGTTTGGGGAAGATGGTCGTCGCGCAGGGTGCTGCCCTGAGGATGACGACCGCGGCCGGGGACCCAGCCCCGACGATGATGGAGAGGACAGCGCTCGCGTGATTGGCAGCGCTCAGGGTTCCCCAAGCTTCACCGGTTCTTCTTTAGGCGGCGATTCTTCTAGCGGTGGCCGCGGTCAGCCTCCACGCCGTCGTACCTGCTTGGGAGGTGGTAGCGCATCTGCCCACCGTCGCGCCTCGGTGAAGCGCGAGAGGGAGTCTGCCTGAGCCCCGGAGGCAGCTCGAGTCTTCCTTGCAGGCCGGTGTGAGGCGAGCTGCGCCTAATTTGTTCTTTCTTTTCCTTTTTCTTGCGTAAAAAGACAGTAGCGTGGAGCCCCATGGGGGCGTGTTTGGGTTATTGCTGTTAATCATCGCTTTGCTTCCGTTATCGTGCCTTCTGGCTACGTGCCCGCGTGTGGATAGTTCCCGGCCCCAGCCGTGGGGGGGGGGGGACTGACCCAGGCCCTGTGTTCGTGTTGCGGTGCCCGTGGGGCACGGACTGGAGGGGTGCTCCTGTAATGGACCCAGGTCGCGAAACCTTTGAACGACTAGGATGGAAACACTCACAAGGGCGCTCGACTGCCCCCCTCGCGAGGCCTTGCATAAGAGAAATCGAGGCAAGAGAGTGAAAAGTCGAAGAACCACAAGCCAAAGACGGCAACAGCTTCAATAAAACTTCGAATGAGAATGAACAAGCCAACTGTGGAAAGCAAATGAAAAAGCCGCGTCCTGCACCTAATCTAGTCTTCGACGTCTTCTCACCAGCGTGGAGCTAAGTGCTGCCACTGGGCATGGGAGGGAGCCCCAGGGCCTGAGGCCGGCGCTCCTGAGACTCCGGGGCATGTACAGCCCCAACTCATTATTACGTGAGAGTGTCACAGGCGGCGAGCTTCACAGGTGTTGGCCTTCTTCACAGGCTTCGGGCCTTTCTTGGGGGGAGCAGGCTTCATGGGCATTTGCCCTCTTCATAGGCTCTGGGCCTTTTCCCAAACGCGACAGCTTCACAGGCATTCGCCTTCTTCACAGGCTCTGGGCCTTTTCCAAAAAGGATAATCTTCACAGGCATTCGCCTTCTTCACAGGCTATGGGCCTTTTCCAAAAAGGATAATCTTCACAGACGTTCGCCTTCTTCACAGGCTCTGGGCCTTTTTAGGGGTAGAACCTCCGGAGGTGCTGGATGTTCCATGCCTTCTGGACCGGCACCCCCTCCTGAGTCTCCAAGCGCGCGGAGCCAGGCCTAGAAACATGAACAACCTTGAACGGGCCCTCCCACATGGGAGAGAGCTTGTGCAGTCCCTCCCTGGAGAGAACCCGCCTGAGCACGAGGTCGCCTACCTCAAGAGTTCTGGGGCGGATGTTGCGGCAGTGATATCGTCGCAGTGCTTGTTGGTACCTCGCTGCTCGCAGCGCGGCCTCTCAGCGATGTTCCTCCCCCAGCACAAGGTCCATCCCCCGCATGGCGTCCTGTTGCGCCTCGTCGAACGCCAGGACCCGTGCGGAGCGACGTCTGACCTCGTGAGGGAGGACCGCTTCGGCTCCGTAGACCAGGAAGAACGGGGTCTCTCCAGCCGGCTTGGTCGCGGTTGTGCGGATGGACCACAACACGGACTGAAGCTCGTCGTACCAACCTCTGCCGCAGGCCTCCAGCTTCTTCTTGAACGTCCTGGTCTTGAGGCCCCTCAGGACCTCTTCGTTGGCTCGCTCGGCCTGGCCGTTGCTTCGGGGGTGCGCCACCGAAGCGTAGCATATCTGCGTTCCAAGGTTAGCACAGTATGTTTTGAAGAGGTTACTGGTGAACTGCGAACCGTTGTCTGTGATAATGCGGTTCGGCACCCCGAACCGGCTCACGATGCCCCTGATGAACTTGACCGCGGAACCCGCGGGGATGGTGCGGATGGCCTCTACTTCAGCCCACTTGGTGAACTTGTCCAGGGCGACGTAGAGGTAGCGGTAGTTGTCGCGTGCCCCGAAGGTGACAGGGAGGCGGACCTGCCCAATCGGGACCGTGGAGCCGTCGGTGACTCCGGAGAAAGGCTTGGTTGGCTGAAGCTGGTTGTAGGGCACTTGGAGATTGTTGAATGTTTCCACGGACAGGACGTTGAGCCCTGCCCCGCCATCGATGAGGGTCCTGGTGACCACCACGTTGCTGATGATTGAGGAACAAAGCATCGGGAGGACTCTGGATGTGGCCGCACACTTGAGCTGATCTGCTGAGCTGAACGTGATGGCGCACGCCGACCAGCTGAGAGGGCGCGTGGCTTCGAGCTTGGGGAGGACTGCATTCACTTTGCGGGCGAACTGCTTGAAGATGCGTTGAGAGGCTGGGGCTTGAGCCCCGCCCAGGTTGCAGGCGATCGCGCGCGGCTCCTGGAAGCCCCAGCCCCCTCGTCCTGATGGCGGTCCTCGTTTCTCCTTGGCTGCGGTGGTAGTGCAGGGAGGCTTACGTTGCCTTGCGGGCGATCCTCGCGAGGCTGATCCCTCCAGTCTCCCTCGCGAGGTGGGTCTTGCCAGCGATCCTCGCGAGGTCGATCGCGCCACCCTTGGCGCGGGCAGCGGTCTTCCCAGCGTCCTGCGTTCCTTCCTCCTCCTCGACCGTAGCCCCGGTCACCGTGGTCGGGGCGACGGCCGATCCTTCCTTCTCGCACGGCTCGGAGCTCTTGTCATTCGTTGGTGTTGTGGGTGTGGAGGCCGTGGTACACACAGTACCGACTTCCCTTGGAAGATTCGGGCTGATCTCTGCCCCGCTTGGTGTCTGGTTCTGCCGTGAGCATGGCAGCCCCCTTGCGCTTCACATCCTTGGCCTTGGGCTTCTTCTCTTCTGGGTCCGCGACAGGCAGCTCGAGGAGGGACATACGCCCTTCCTCAACCCTGGCGCGCTTGGTTTCCAAGTTGAACAACTCCATGGAAGTGCACAGGTCTTCATGCATCGCCAGCTCCTCCTTCATCTTGACATCGCGCACGCCGTCGGAGAAGGCTGAGATGATGGCCTCCTCGGTCACCTTGGGAATCTTGAGGCGTGCGTTGTTGAAGCGCTGGATGTACTTCTGCAGGGTCTCTCCGGGTTGTTGCTTGATGCGGAGCATGTCGCTCACGGCGGGTGGCCGGTCGCGAGTACCTTGGAAGTTGGCGATGAAGCGGGTGCGCATCTCGTCCCAGGAGGAGATCATGCCTGGAGCCAGGTTCAGGAGCCAGGTGCGGGCCCCGTCCTTGAGTGCCATGGGAAACCAGTTCGCCATGACCTTCTCGTCTCCGTTGGCAGCTTCGATGCCCAGCTCATAGAGCTGGAGGAACTCCACAGGGTCGGCCGTGCCGTTGTAACGAGGAGGCAGGTCTGGCTTGAACTTGCGGGGCCACGCGACGCTGCGTAGCTCGGTGGTGAAGGCACGACAGCCTGCTGTGGCCACGGGAGGCCTTGGGTGACGGAGAGCTTGGTCTTGCATGTCCCCACGCGCTGCAGCTGGGAGCAGCGCGGGGTCTTGACGTGCGGGAGCAGGAGCATGGTCGCGACGTGCTGGAGCAGGGAGCGCCCGGGCAGCTTCTTGCGGGCGTGGGACTTCTTGGCAGCTCTGCTCTTGCCGCGCTGGCACCTGACGGAGCGGGTTCCACCCAGGGGCCACGCGCCTTGGAGCCATGGCGCCTTCTTGAGGAGGAGGCGGCTGGGGCGCCCCCGGAGCTTTGTCGCCCGCGCAGGGGCGGGGTGCGGTGCAGCGGAACGGACGGCGCAGGAGAGCCCCCTGCGACGCGGACGAGCTCGGCGACGCGGTCGAGCCATTCTTCGTAGATGTCGTCGATGGGACGATAGCGCAGGAGCTCGTTTGCCGCGATGAGCGCAGCTCGAGCCTCCATGGGTGCGCGGAGCGCGCAGGACGAAGAACCAGCTAGGGTGAGCGAGGGAGTAGCGGTGCGGCCGTCTTGCCGCACGGACGGATGCTGAGACGACGCTTGTTGCTCGTTCCCCGCCGGGCCGGTGGCAGCGTTGATGGCAGGTGACGGGGAACGGCGAGGACGCCCGCCGACAGGAGCCGTCTGGGCGACGCGGGAAGCGAGAGCGGCCCGGCGCTCGGCGCGGGCCCGACGAGCGTCAGACATGGACGCGATGGTCGGAGGAGAACGGGGTGGTGGAAGACGAATTCCGGCGCACCCCTACCTGGCGCGCCAAATGTTGGATTTCGGGTTCCGACAGATCCTTGAGGTTCGAACACTGGGGTGCACGCGGAGATTTCGCCTTCTACCTACCTGCACCCCTCCGCCTCGCTAAGATCTAAGCTATGGAAAGAACAACACAAGAGACACATGGTTTATAGTGGTTCGGGCCACCGTTGTGGTGTAATACCCTACTCCAGTGTGTGGTGTGGTGGATTGCCTCTTGGGCTAATGATGATGAGAAATACAAGGAAGAACAGCCTCGCGAGGGTCTGTTCTTGGCTGGGGGGATGAACTACTAGGAGGAGTTCAGTCGCCCTTCTCTCTCTCTCTCTGTGATTCTACTTGATCCGATCCTAGCTAGTTTCTCTCTTGGCTTCTAGATTCTCCCTTCTTGATTCCCCTCTACCCTGGGGGTGGCTAGTCCTATTTATAGGCAAAGGCCCTGGGCCTCTTCCCAAATATTGAGTGGGAAGGGCGCTAACAATTGGCCATTTTGAAGGGGAACATCTGGTACACTTATCCTGACTAAAGTTGGTCCTCGCCTGCCAAAGGCTCTGGTGGTGACGCTGGCTTGGGCTCCACAATGACTTCCTCCCTGCCGTTGGACTGGTCTTGGTCTCGTTGCACCGAAACGGGTGCCTTTGCTTGATGCTCTCGCCTGCGCTTGCTCCCTTGCACCAAAGAGGAAAGGAGGACACTGCGCGGCTGGCGCCCGCCTGGCGCCTTTGGTCGTCATGGCTTGCGTCACGGGCACCTCGTGAGGTACCCCGCCTTGATCTCTCCGCCTCCTCGCGAGCCAGCCTGATGAGGCCGTGCCTGAGGAAGCTCCGTGTCGTCCGCCCCGCGAGGCTTGGCCCCTCGCGAGGGTCTTGGGTCTGTGTTGATGAAGATGGGCCGCGCTGGGCCCCGTTTTGAGCCACGTTGCAGGCCGCAGGCAGGCAAGTCTGGGGACCCCCGTTCCCAGAACGCCGACATATTTTTCTTAAATGAAAAATATTCATTTTCTTTCCAAAAACCCTAAGCCAGATTTGTTTTCTTCAAAGCAACCCCAATTTTTATGGCTCAGAAAAATCTGATATAATTCACAAATATTCTGTGAACCCTAGTGCACCTTCCTGAGCAAAAATATTTCATCACTTTTTGGAATATTTTTGCTACAAAATATCATTTTACTAGCTCCATTTGACCTGAACTTTCTTGTGCATCTTAACCTTAGTAACTTATCACTAGCCTCCAAAGCACAGCTTCAAACTCCAAGCCATTTGACCACAGTAACATCACCAAGTTACTGACCAGAAACTTACTTGGTGTGTGAAAACTTCTCTACTGCACCTGGATCCAAACCAAATCGTGGTAACACTCAAAACTACCACGAACAACATGCCAGACATTGAGTTTTTGCTTAGATCGACCTGATGTCATAGTTCACGCGGTGACCGCGTTCATCCAGGCGTGCTAGCATGCAGCCGACGCGCTCTGCGACGCGCCCGAGCCTCTGTTGCTCGCATGCTCGCTTCCCCGCCTGCCCAACCATGCCAACCCTCGCCACCATCATCGTCTCAACATTCTTAACTTCTCCCTGGCGCTCGCCGACGCTGGAGCTTGCCGTAGTGAGCACGGGCAAGGTCCGGCCAGCCCAACAGTGCGGAGCGCACTGTGCTCGTCGCCATCCTCTTGATCATGTGCTCGTCTCCGCCCGCCCATAGTGGCCGCGTGAGCTCCGTCGCCTTCTCCCCATCTCACTGACGCCGCTCATCGTCGGGCACCATGGACAGGTGTCCACCGGCGGAGCCCGGAGCACCCTCGCCGCTCGCCTATAAATAGAGCCCTCCCTAGCCTCCTCGAGAACCATCCAGCACTCACACACACCCCATGATCGAGTAGGAAGCCGGAGCCCGTCCGGGCAGGCCTCAGGCCGCCGTCCCCAAGCTCGAGCTCCCCGGCGATCCCCTCTGGTAACCGCAGTAGCTCCAGCCCCTCCCAGACCTGGGCGACCCCTCCAGGGCCTCCGCCTCTCTCCGGTGAGGCCGTCTCGCCCGCTTGGAGCCCCTGGAGTGGCCTCTGCTCGCCGTCTTCCTCAACTCGGCGACCTCCACGTTCTGCCTCCGCTTGCGAGGTTGATTCCGACGCCGTCCGACCGCCCCTAGCTATGCTATGGGTACGGGCAGGTGCGCCTCAACCCCCTCTTGCCACCCCTCCCTCTCGTTTGAGCCAAGGAGCCCTCGTCACCGGCGAGAGCTCCGGCGAAGCCGCGACCCCCTCTGTTTCCTTCTCCCTCTTCCCCCACCTGACTAGCGGGGCCCACTAGTCAGCTACTCAGTACGCGCGCGAAGCGGTACGAGTGGTGGCACCCCTGGGCTTTACGCCTTCGACGTCACCCCCCAGTCTATTTCTTTTATTCAAATTCATTTGAATTTACAGAACACTTCAAACAGTTATAACTTTTCAACCATAAATCCAAATGAATTGATTCTTTTTGCATTGTGTTCTTTGATAAGAAATCTAGCATCTCACCAAAGATGAGATTTTTCTGAGCTGTCTAGAATTTCTGGTGATTTTCAGAAGTGTTCTTGATATTTTCTTTTTGTGTTTAAAACTATTTTCAGAAGGTGAAGCTTGTCTTGAGGATCACCAGGAGGCTTGTGAACCTCATATGCACTAAGGCAAGCCACATCAAGATTTTCATGGTGCCATTTCAATAATTGTGATTTTCTTACTTGCATGAAATGATTAATCCATGCATTCAAATGATTATGGAGTTATTTATATTCTGTTAGTTGTTATGCTTGATTTACAGAATGGGTGAAACTAGTTTAGTGGATAAAGCAAGATAAGATTTATTTGAGGTGATGTTAGAAATAATTTTTTTACGCATGTTAGCAATTATTTAAAGCTATATTTTTGCCCTCTTAGATTGATAAAAAATTGTTAGAAATTGTTCTGTTAAATACTTGTTTAATCATATTACTTGTCTTACAGAATGTTTGAACCAAACTTACTGATAAAGAAAGTAAGAGTTGTTGATAGTGAAATCTTTTTGACAAGCATATGAGAAATTTGTCGGAGTTACTTTCTTGCGTAAGAAATCAATAAAACTTGTTGCAAAATATTTTGGTTAAGTTGTGAGTTATTTGAGCAAGTAGAGTAATTTGAGTTGTTGACGACATGCTTGGTGTGTATAAGGATGACATTGGTCATTTTTTTATCACTATATGATGCATGTGTTGTTTTGCATTTCATGGCATGCTATGACACCGGTCGTTTTTAGTTTAAAGTTAAACCTGAATATAACTCAACTTGAATATATCGTTGACTGGGTCATGGTGCCGCTGAATCGAGTTTCTTTCCAGTGCAACCACATTTGCCTTTGTGGGAAGGCCTTGATTCGGTCCATTGACACGGCCTCTGGTCGGTGCCTCCATCTAGGGAAGGTTATGTCGTGCTTGCCCTGGCCCGGTAAGCAGACATAATCTTGTGTGCTCGTTGATGAGATTATGGTACAGAGTCCCTGAGTGGGAGTGTTTTGACCACAACGGTGGTCGGGGTGTCTTTGGTAGACACGGGGCCACCCAGGACCAGCCCGTTGGGGATTTGGGTCGGAGTGGCCGGGAGAGTGCTGTGGCAATGGAGGGGTTTTGACGGAATGCCGTTGGTCCACCCGAATGGGAGTGCGAAGACATGGGTTCCGTGGTGTGGGTACAGTGTGCTACCTCTGTAGAGTGTGTAATCTATCGATAGCCGAGTCCACGGTTACGGACACCTCGTAGTAGGTCCCACCATGAGTCAATGTTTAATAAAAATTGCACACTAAGCTATGAACTTTGCATTGTTGATGGATGGCAGAAAGGCCATGGAGGCATTTGGGACCAAATGATGGTCGTGGTTGTGATCGCCGTAAGGATCACGATTTGATCTTGAGAAAGACCACTTTGGTGGCGTGTTTGTGATCTAGAGATGATCACGGTTGGTAAGCTGTCCCGAGGGACGTTCGAGCATGATCACAACATGTTGACATATAGTGTTGCATTTTTAATAATTGGTTAAATATCATGATATTGTTTGTCATTATGATTATGCATGTTGTGTGCTTGCAAGTACATTCAATGTACTGACCTGGCGTGTCATGCCAGATTTCAGGAAAGTATCATTGGAGAGGAGCGTTGCTCGAGTCTAGATCGTGTCCACATCGGTGTCCCTATGATATGGAGCTTCCGCCACGACGTTATTCCGCTGCCACGTAGTTGGTCGGATCGAGGCCCCTTGATGTTCACTAAATAATGTACATATTGTTCAACCACACCGAGTGTGCCGCTTGGCCTCGACAGCTGTTGTAATGTAACTCTGTTCCGCTAGCATCAATAAAGCGGTTGTTATTCTATACCAAGATGTTGTGTGTTGCCAGAAGACATGGTGTCTGGGCTGGCAATGCATGGTAAACCGGTCGCTCCGAGTCGGGGTGCCACAATCCCCTACTATGGTGGCTAGTCATATTTATAGAGGCCCTGGTCCTCTTCCCAAATATGGAGCGGGAAGGGAGCCAACAATGGCGGGCTAATTCGAAGGGGGGCAGCTAGTACAAGCTATCATGACAAAAGCGGTCTTCGCCTGCACAAAGCTCTGGTGGTGACGCCGTCTTGGGCTCCACGATGACCTCCGTCTTGCAGTCCATGGTCTTGGTCTTGTTTCACCAAAATGGCAACCTTTGCCCCTTGGCCTCGGTACTCTGTGGCTGCGCTTGCCTCCCTTGCACCAAAGAGGAAACAAGGACGGTGCGCGCCCTGGCACCCGCCTGGTGTCGATCGTCATGGCTCACGTCACGAGAGCCTCGTGAGGTTTGCCCCGCCTTGATATCTCTGCTCCTCGCGAGCCTGCCTGACCAGGCCGCTCCAGAGGAGGTCTTGCGTCATCCGCCTCGCGAGGCTTGGCCTCTCGCGAGGGTCTTGGGTGCCTTGTTGGTGAAGATGGGCCGTATGGCCTGCTGGCTCCGCCACGCCATGGGCCGCAGGTAGTTAAGTCTAGGGACCCCCATTCCCAGAACACCGACATAAGCAGATATAAATCCCAAGTGACTCAAAGAATAGAGCTATGCTCCCTGGCAACGGCGCCAGAAAATAGTCTTGATAACCCACAAGTATAGGGGATCGCAACTATTTTCGACGGTAGAGTATTCAACCCAAATTTATTGATTCGACACAAGGGGAGCCAAAGAATATTCTCAAGTATTAGCAGCTGAGTTGTCAATTCAACCACACCTGGAAACTTAATATCTGCAACAAAGTGTTTAGTAGCAAAGTAATATGATAGTAATTGTAATGGTGGTAAAAGGTAACGATAGCAAAAGTAATATTTTTGGTATTTTGTAGTGATGATAACAATAGCAACGGAAAAGTAAATAAGCGAAGAACAATATATGGAAAGCTCGTAGGCAATGGATCGGTGATGGAGAATTATGCCAGATGCAGTTCATCATGTAACAGTCATAACCTAGGGTGACACAGAACTAGCTCCAGTTCATCAATGTAATGTAGGCATGTATTCTGAATATAGTCATACGTGCTTATGGAAAAGAACTTGCATGGCATGTTTTGTCCTACCCTCCCGTGGCAGCGGGGTCCTATTGGAAACTAAGGGATATTAAGGTCTCCTTTTAATAGAGTACTGGAACAAAGAGTTAACACATAGTGAATACATGAACTCCTCAAACTACGGTCATCACCGGTAAGTATCCGATTATTGTCACTTCGGGGTTAACGGATCATAACACATAATAGGTGACTATAGACTTGCAAGATAGGATCAAGAACTCTCATATATTGATGAAAACATAATAGGTTCAGATCTGAAATCATGGCACTCGGGCCCTAGTGACAAGCATTAAGCATAACAAAGTCATAGCAACATCAATATCAGAACATAGTGGATACTAGGGATCAAACCCTAACAAAACTAACTCGATTACATGATAAATCTCATCCAACCCATCACCGTCCAGCAAGCCTACAATGGACTTACTCACACACGGTGGTGAGCATCATGAAATTGGTGATGGAGGATGGTTGATGATGACGATGGCGACGGATTCCCCTCTCCGGAGTCTCGAACGGACTCCAAATCAGCCCTCCCGAGAGAGTTTAGGGCTTGGCAGCGGCTCCGTATCGTAAAACGAGATGAATCCTTCTCCCTAGTTTTTTCTCCCCGAAAGTGAATATACGGACTCCAGGTTGAGGTCGGTGGAGCATCAAGGGGCCCACGAGGCAGGGGGCGTGCCCCCACCCTCATGGACAGGTGGGGGCCCCCTGACATGGATCTTCCTTCCAATATTTATTATATATTCCAGAATAATGCTCCATTGATTTTAAGGTCATTCTAAGAACTTTTATTTCTGCACAAAAATAACACCATGGCAATTCTGCTGAAAATAGCGTCAGTCCGGGTTAGTTCTATTCAAATCATGCAAGTTAGAGTCCAAAACAAGGGCAAAAGTGTTTGGAAAAGTAGAAACGACGGAGACGTATCAGCAGGGGATGGATATTCAACGAGTGAAATGATGGATGCTTCCTCGGTCAAACATAGAGAAAGGTGGGCCTCGTGATTTGACGTCTTATTAGTCATTATTATTGCCTATACTCTGTGCCCATATATAATAACCGCATGGTATAGTAGTGGGCTATACTTTTAATAACCATGCTCAAAGAGAGGAGGTGCATACACCCACGCATGTAATACTAGTAGCACTCTTTGCATCTTTTACGTCTTACCCAACCACACACGTGACACAGTGGAGCTCTTTTCTGTAAGATGATGCAGCCCACGTGATAATTTGTCGCGTCTAGTAGTAGTTACTCACTTATAAATAATGGAGGGTCGGGAACCACGCATGAACGGTGCCGCGTCATTTATAAATAAAGTTTTTTTCTTCATCGGCACGTACGCAACATAAATAGGTTCATATGGAGAGAAAAGGAAAGCGCTCCACTATATACATAGCCAGGACAAGCCGACACGGTTGCTTGCTGGGGTGCTCTCTTCACACTCTCTCGCACAAACCGACTATGGCCGCATCTCTAACATCCGGGCAGATCACGTCCGCCGGGGGAAGGGGTGGATGCTTTGTGTAGATGCGGTCATCGTCACCGACGGCGAAAACCCACTGTCGGCACATCCCGATCAGGGGTCCCCATTGTTCTCTCTCACAAAGTCGGTGAGGTTGCCTTCGTCCCTTGCTCACTCCCGCCACATGGGTAGTTTCCACCTCCCGTCGCCCTCCTCTAGGTTGAGCTACGTCCTGACAACCCCCAGGTACAAATTCTTTGCCAGCTTGCACCACTGCCCCAGCTGCCCACATCGCTCCATGTGGATATTTCTCTACTTCTTTGCCCCGCACATACCTCTACTGGCTTCTACGTACTGTATTTTTGATGAGTTTATGTCTCATCAACTAGTCCCAGTAATCTTATTATAATCACGCTTCTTCAATTTCTTTGCCACAAGGATGCTCATCTCGATTTTAGTGGAACTGCACAAAATGATCCGATGGTCAAAGGGTTGCAAACTTCATTTCTTCAGAAGCTTCAACGTTGCCACCAAATTAAAGCCTGGTTAGGGTTTAGGGTTCAAGTGCTAGGGACTGCATGGATAGGTTTCTTCTTTAGTTGTCTCTGTTCCAAAATAAGTGTCAACTTTAGAAGTAGTACAACTTTGTACTAAAGTTTGCATAAAGTTGAGACAGTTATTTCGAAACAGGGAGTACATATTGGCTATGATCTCTCAATCATTCAGATGCAATAGCATTCATGTTAGTATCCTTTGTATTTGATGAAATGTTGCAACGGGGCAACCTTGGATGCAAGATACATGAAACAGAAGCTGGAAGTTTCATAGCATTGTACAAATTTATCTCGCTGAGAAATTATAGTACGTACTATGTACTACTACTATGTAAAGAGTTAGGTGTCACACGGTGTCCAGAAATATGGTGATAGTGTGAGGTGGGCCATGTAATCATTGAGCCTGAGTGTTTTCACTGCTTTCGCACTCCTCTGCTGTAAGAATGGAGAAAATTGTAATCTAGTACCTCCTTTCACCGAAGCGTGGGACATCCAGCAGTCGTACCACCTTAGAAATAATGACCAATGAGCCCTCAAATCACATAGACCCAGCAGTAAGTTGGACGGACGAAGCAACCATCACTCTTGAATCCGCTTCTCCCTTCAACACAGGCGTCAGTGAGAGGTCGCGTCCGCTCGACCCGGGCATGAATGCGACACCGATTCTTTGGAGTGGCGCTGACCGTTTCGAGCGGGAAGTGCGCACGGGAGATGGAGGGGCTTTGGGTGGGCCAGGCTGGTCAGGAGCGGGCATGGCGGCTGTCCCGACCGGACACCCGGGAACAAGAGGATGCACCAACTCTCACAGCTAAATCGTACACTACACACCATTTCTCTGTAGGAGTAGGTCGATGTGTCGCTCTCTCTAACACACACACTGTTTTTCTTGAGAGAACTCACACATGATGTTAAACACACACACGCACACACACAGGTTCATAGAATAGGAATATCGTGTGAGTGTGCAGCCACAGGAAGTGAGATACAAATGGAGTACGTACAAGAAGAGAAGAGGTGATGAATATTCCATCAAACCTGGACTGAGGAGTAGTACTCCATCCGTCTAGGTGTTAAGTCATCTTACGAAAATCAGATATTCCCAAAATGTTTAGGCGTCTTCCATTAACTTCACATCTCAATCCCCTCCTAGCCTCGTTGCTAGCGAGCGTTGTTACTTACTCTGCCTTGTTATCTCCCCCGGAAACCCAATGCATGCAGCGCCACTACGCGTTGATCAGTTAAGAAATCAAAGTCGTCTTGCATGCGAGTTAATACGTGGCCCTGCATGGTAGCTAGCTAAAACGGCATCTCTTAATTGTTGTGTTTAGAGACAGAAATCAAGGCTTTGATTGGAGGAAGGACCGGTCAAGTTTCTCCTTCTCCTCCAATCTGCTTGCACCTTGGTCCCGCTGCACCTTCTAACGTGACTTACACCTAGACGGAGGGAGTAGTACGAGATATGGTGGCACACTGATTTAGGTCGAATACAAGTGCCAAAATTATTGGAAGAGAGCAAAGTGTACAAAGTAAATAATTAAAATTGAATTTCTCGTTTATTTTTACGAAACGGAGGCAAAAGATTTGCCTCATCCACTACATAAGAGGAGAATAGAGTTTCAAAATTTTCAAGTGACCCTACAATAAACGCCATGACAATTACTCGCAATACGCCCTAGTTTCTTAGCACCCACTATAACCCTTAGTACATACGGTGGCACACTGACTTAGGCCGAATACAAGTGCCCAAAATATTTAAAATTGGAGGATGGTGCAGCCCACCTTTCCGATATTTTGACCATGTGTGGTTCAGTTGTTGTTCACTTAGGAGGGTCGTGTACCAGACGGGAACGTTAGTAAGCGCGACCGGGAGGCGTGCAGCATTAATGGCGAGTTGACTCCTTCGAGCGTTAAATTTTCTTCACGTATTAGCATTACCCCTAGTATTTTTCTTCACTACGTTAAATAAAGAGTTCTGTTTCATGCACAATTTAAAACAATTTTTATGGAGAGAAAAATAAAACCACTCCATCTATATACGCTTCAGCCTCGGCGCTTGTTTTCTAGGGTTTGCACTCTTCACACTCTCTCTCCACTATATATATACATGCTGGAGCCTCAACGCTTGTAGTTGCTCTCTTCACACTCTCTCACCCTCTCGAGATCTAAACAAGACTTTGTTGGCCTCTCTCTCTCCCCTCACTGCTGGTCAAAGAGCTGGCAAGATCCGTCTGCCGAGAAGGGAAGGAGGCTTAACGCTGTCACCGTCGGCGAGGGAGGGAATCCACTACCGGTGCAGCTGTTCTCTTTCCCCCAGCGGTGGCGCGGGAGGGCCTCCGACCCCTTCTTCCTTGCTGCCGTACATAGTGTGGGCAGATCAGCCTCCGGACGCCCACTGAGCCACACCCCGAGAACCTTAAGGTATAATTTACTTATTACACATGCATTACTCTAGCTGCATGTGGGCTTTTTCCGCTTTTGCACTCGAATCTAGGTGTTAGATCAAACAGGAAAGTAGTGGGAAAAGTTGTATAACATGAATTTAGGACGTGGTTCAAAGAGGAAAGGAAGGGGGAAAGTAGTGGGGAAAGTTGTATAGGATGAATCTAGGATGTGGTTCAAAGAGGAAAGGAAGGAGGGAAAGTAGTACAGACTGGCTATCCAGCACCTACGTTGGTCGAAAAGGGAAAACAATGACAAACGCAGTACGACATCTGTAACAAACTGATCTTTTTGTTTTGGGGGACAAGGTTGTAGAGTTTGAGCAGGACTACATTTGCTGCCCTCACATAGGGAAAGGTGTCTAAAGATAACAAAACTGGGACCAACACAAATATGCTCCTTGGTTGTGTTGTTCTTTGTTGCAACAGACTATGCATCACCCCTTTATACATCGGTAGATGCACATGGTGCTGGTGCGTCCACTGTCCCGTGCAACTCTTTAGCTATTGTTAATCTAAGGCCATGTTTGGTTAAAAAGTCCAAGGAATTTTTTTAGCCCCAACTAAAAATTCCCTAGTCCCTACCTGCTTGGTTTCGGGGACTAAACATGGACTTTAGGTTATTAAATGACATGCTAAAAGACCATGTTACCCCTAGTAATTAACTAATAGAGATAAGGTGCGATGCGGGGTAGGGGCAAATGTTGGAAAAAGTCCCCAAAAGACTCTCCCTCGGGGTATTCTTTCTTTAGTCCCAAATGCCCACTTTTAGTCCCTAAAAGTCCCTCCTGTTTGGTTTAGATGGGACTAAAAGGGACTTTTTAGTCCCTACACCAAAAAGTCCATGTAAACAAACACCCTCTAATAATGCCGCTGGAAAATTGAAGCAATGCCACATTTAAAAGCAAATTACATGTTTAACGAATTTTATTGTTAATATAATCTCTCTGTTAATATGAATCAATGCCACCGTTCGAGAAATGCTACTGTCTTTCTTTCTTTCTCATTTAGATAAGTTAGATGCTTCTTTTTATTGACTTCTGTGTCATCCACCGTTATTGACCACTAGTTGTTTCCTTTGCACCTCTGTGTAAATAGGGTTATCTACTTCACCTGGTTGCTATTGTGACCTTTTGTTGCACTGCATAAAACACTTTTATTTTAAGAGTGTTTGTGCAGTTCAACCAAAATGTCACACCAAGAACATTGCTTGATTGCTTGATCTTAGTGGAACTACACAAGAGGAGATCTGACTTCCTATCCGTGTTGGCAAATTTGTTTCAGATCTTCTTCTTGTGAGTTGTTTGAAGTCCACGTCATGAGAGGTCAGTACTAGCCTTCTTTCACATGATTGTGTAGTGTGCTTTCATATGTTGTGCTACTTATACGGTAATGTTGCTTGATTTTAGTGAATTGCACAAATGGAGACAAGACTGCCAATCTATATGTGCATCGTAATATCCCATTGAGGTAAGATAAGGATATTTCACAACTGTTGGCCTGTATTTTGCCACTTTCATCAGAAAATTAATGTCATTGTTTAGTGCTATAGTACTTATGCTCCCTAATTTACATGCCAAATCTTACATTGAAGGTGAAGCTTGCCTGTTATTGAACCAAGTGATGAAGGGGAAGAACAAGCGGAAGAAAAACAAAAATCAACACCCGGTGCTGTAATGAAGCACTGGAACTATGATGACACAAGTAATGATATAATTTTGCATCTTAATTTATTGCTATGGCTGGAACGAGCAATTGTTTTGCCGCTAATTTGATGCCACTCTTAATGTAATATGTAATTATCTCTACTTGTTCAAATAGGGATCTTCTTTGAAGATAACATATATTTTAGTGGAACCACACAAGAAGATGTTAGAAACATTAAACTAATCGAGGAGTATATAGTAAGCATGGCAACCACAGTAGATAACAACAGATGGTTCCGGAGAAGTGCTTCATCTGTATGCTCTACACAATAAGCCTCCTGACAAAGGTTGGTACTAGCACACAGATTTCGTCCATATGATTGAGCTTTTTCATCTCTATTGGTGTTGTGCTACTGTTTAGATACTGTCATGAGAAAGTGGTATTGTCCTTGAGAAGTGCTTCATCTATGCTATTTTAAATATTCCCTTTCCTTTTTTTTGAGCAAACAGGGATGCTAGCATTTAGTTGTCCTCTTGCCTTTGCACAACATGATCATCCTCCTCTGAAGAATAATATGGAGTACGTGAAGTGCCTAGTTCCAATTATGCCAGGTTAAAAAGCCAAGCCTCTCTTCCTAAGAAGGGAGAAGTTGAGATGGTTACATTATTGCCCACAAGAACAAACTAACTTCAGCAAAGAAGAACTCACGGATCTCCATCTTTGTTGTTGTGATGGCCAATACAATGTTGTTTTAGGATTCCTTCTGGTGAATTCCATTTTTTTAAATGTGTGCTCTGCATGGATCATGTAGGTTGCCTATTTAAACTGTCAAATCATAGTATAATTTGCTTTATACTAATCATTTTTTTTGTATTTATGCAAACAGGGGTGCTCAGCTTGATTTCAATGGGAACTGCACAAAATGTTCACGAATATTCTCGAGTCATTCATTTCCACCACAAGAAAGGAGGTGCTGATATGTTCAAGGCGTTGCAACATATAAATGCGAAATCATACAAGCTACGCGTGAATTTGGTTGATTTTGGTGGAACTGCACAAAAAGAACAGCTGGTTTATTTAGCAAACCCTGCCCATTCCACAATCATAGGCATTTGATATTTTGGAATGGGAAAACCTTGTCAAAGGTTTCTCATTGATGTACGCAAAACAACACGCATTTAACATTTTCAAATGGGACAACCTTGTCAAAATTTTCTCATTGAGGCAGGAAGACATGCGTTTGATATTTTCGAATGGGACGCCCTTTGCTGTCAGTAGCATCGATCGATTTTTTTCTTTATTCTTTAGTCGTGAAGTAAATATTGGCTCTGATATGTGAATCACTGAGATGCATAATCATCGATTGTTTTGAATGTTCTCTATGAATTGTCAGGCCTGTGTGTTTGATTGTAATGTACATGAACACTAAAAAGCTGCTCAAACTCTTTGTACTCCCTCTATTCCTTTTTTACTTCGCATATTAGATTTCTTTCAAGTCAG